>NW_008481816.1:4191916-4751392 GCF_000365165.1 Cladophialophora carrionii CBS 160.54 | reverse complement strand
TGTGTCTGTGTGTGTCTGTGTGTGTCTGTGTGTGTCTGTGTGTGTCTGTGTGTGTCTGTGTGTGTCTGTGTGTGTCTGTGTGTGTCTGTGTGTGTGTCTGTGTCCGTCGTTACGAGTAGAGTACTCAGTACCTATGTACGAGAAAATCATATGACTAACACTCTCCAACAATCCTATACTCACCTGGAGAGTACGACCTCGACCACGACCACGACCACGCTAAAGCACCTGAGTAGCGGCCCTGGGCGTAAACATCACTCAAGGGCAATGCGCGGAAGAATGTTTGTTCGTCGAATGGACACAACCATGAGCCCACATTGCTGGCCTGCCTACAAGGGCAGACCTGACTCCCTCCTTGAGCCCTCCTTGAGCCCTCCTTGAACAGCCCGGGAGCGTCCAGTTTATCTGCCGCAGAACGAAAACAGCACAAGTTGCATCCAACGTACTCTATAATCGTTGTTACATCCAAGCGCGCCGTAATGTCGCGCAACAGACGGAAGTGTCGCTGGCTTAGTCACTTCCAAGTTCCATCGTCCATCATTCATCATTTCATTAATCCAAACACACTCTATACCGCCGCAGAGACACCTGCGTCTCCCTCGTATAGAACCCACAACAATCCCCAATTGCATACCGCGATGCATGCCATGATCCACCAGACACCGCCTACAAAGTTCCCACCAAGACCGAGGCCGAGTCCCCATCCTCCAAGCGTCGGTCCTAGTGTCCTTGCTCCGGAAGACACACTCTGCGCGACCCCATGGATTGTCCCCAACACAGACGGGTGAGGTGTGCAATTGTTGATGAGAATCGTCGATCCCGGCAACGCGAATGTTCGGCTAATGACTTGCAATGCGAGGACGACGGTGAGGCATGGCCAGACGATGTACGCCTTGTTTGGCAGGAGGGCGAGGTACGGCATGAGGAAGTATGCGAGGACGGAAAATGGAAGGAACCATCGATACGAGGGTAAAGTGCCGAGTTTGTTATTCACGGTCGGGTAGAGGAGGATCTGCAAAGGGAAGCCGATGACGCCGATGATTGCAGTTGCTAGACCGACTTTTTCAGACGATAGCCCGAGACCTCCAGTGAAGAGGAAAGGTAAGTGCGAGTTGGTGTTGGAGGACCGTGGGGCGGGGAGGAAAAGGAAAACGAGGGCGTTGAAGGCGGACACATGCATGGCTAACAGGTGGTGATTGAGCAGTGTCAGCACCACGTTCCGGGTGAAAATCTGGCGGAACTTGAGTGTCGACTTCTGCCACAGAGGTGGTTTGCTAATCCTCGTTTGTGGCGTTGTGGAGGACTCGGGATCTCGGTCTCGCGGAGAATCGACATCCTGGAGCTCAAGCTGATTTCCAAGCTCCGAGTACTCGTACTCCTCTTGCTTGCCTCGGCGGAAGAGCATTCTTTCCAGGTACTTGCCAACTTTTCGGCCGTAATCGGGTCTATCCCGAAGTGCAGCATGGGTTTCGTCGAGACCAAGAATCAGTAAGATGGCCGCGGAAAGGATGAAGGTGGCACTGATAACGTTCGGAAGAGCATAGGGGAATGCTGTCATCCATCCGACACCATCCTTGCCCCCAATCGTGGAACCTGGGCCAAAAACTCCGGGAAATGAGGTGATGGGATCTGCGAGGAATCCGCCCAGGATGGGGCCGATTACCACACCTAGATGGTCACTAAGATATCCTTTAGGCCAGCGGGTGACTTACCAATGTTGAAACACATGGGCAGGAGAAGAAACGCTCTCGACTGGTACCTGTTAAGCCTGATTAGATTGAATGATCACAGCCACGTGTGCCCGTCATACTTCTTCTCTTTGATGATCTCGCTAATCATCGTCCTCATCACCCCGACATTTCCATTCAAACATCCAGCGCAGGCTCGGAAGAACAACGCCTGAGCAAAAGACCTGGCGAATCCAACACCAAGGCAACTTACGCAGGTGCCGAATAAGCCCACCAGCAGGACTCTTTTACGACCGATCCAGGGCGTATCGGCAGCACGTCCCCACCAGACTGCAGTGAGAAACTGGGCCGCCGCAAAAGCCGCCGTGAACATTCCTCCCTGACTGGCAATCACGCTGTCTGGAAGATCAGGATTGAAATATCGAAGCTGGTAGAACAGGTATGCCGCAAGAGATCGTTCTGTCAACGGTTCGACGAGTCGAGCGAGGGTCAGAACGGCCAATTGACCCTTCTTAGGTAACGACATCCATGTCACCGGGGCTTCTTTTCTTGAATCGTCGGCCGAACTGGTGCCAGCGCCAGCGATGGCAACCGGATCATCTTCCTCGTCGATGAACGAGGGTCGTCGAGCCGTCGGGGATCTGCCCGGTGCCAATGTCGGCCTCGCAGGGCTCTTGGAGGACTGCACCGCTGCGTCCTCGACGTAGTCATCTTTGCTGGGAAGTTTCTCCAAGTCTTCTCTGCTGGAGTTGGCGCCGTCTAGCCCGAGCGGTACATCAGTAAACGTGGCGCTTGTTGTGCCTACATCGTGCCTGTGTTGACCATCAGGAGTTTCCACCGGCGGTGAGGGCATTCGGCGCGGATAACCTCGCGGCGTATCATGTGGAGCTTGGTGCCCGGAAAGTTTCAATCTCGTACGAGTCGATAAGCGAATATTCTGCGGAGCAATACCGAACGAACATATAACTACTTGCTGACGATTGATGTCCAGTGTCAGAATAATCTATGGAATGAAAAACGCCGCCGATGACGAATGCAAATGACCGGTTTCGGCGTCTGGTCCGGCGGCAGGAGCGACCGTGCGTCGTGAGTGGTGCGCCTGCTTTCGTTGTGCCGGTCCGACCGGCCGGTCAGACTCCGGCGAGACTCGGTGGCAAGGCTGAGGTGCAAGGCTGCCGACTCTGCGGAGTGCCTCTACTAGCAAAATGGCCGGACTTTTGGATCAGATACATGCAGAATTAGATGGCGTTGTATTAGGGTCGATCATCCTTGAACATGTTGAACCTCCCTTGCCAGTATTCAGCCTCGTTCTCGTTCAGGCCGAGCAACTCTGTGCAGAACGTCCTCATATCCCGACAAGGCCAAGGTGTTGCCTCGGTGGAAGTAGGGTATTTACTAGCTTCCTGCTCAGTGTACGTCTTCCCCACCATATCCCCTGCAACGGCTCGGGCAGCGTTGTCGTCAGTCTTGCAAATGATAGCCTCCAGCAACGTGACCCAACATTCCAGTACAGCAGGGTCTGTTGTGCAGGCGTGCTGACGAAACTCAACAGTGGGTTTGATGGATTTCCAACTCGTCTCGTTGCGCGCCAGATTGACGAGGTTGGCAAAGTTATACATGTATCCTCTGTACGTGTTACCCTTCGCATCTCGATGTTGGAGGAGGTCGACCAGATCAAAGATATCTCCGTCTTGCTTGAAGATGGCGTCCTTCACATCAAGTAGTGATCCTGATGCGAGCGTTTTGCGTAGATATCGAGCATTTGAACAGACGTTTTCTGCGCCCGGCTGGACGCCGGTGTAAGCGGCCTCGAACGCAAGGACTGCTTGTTCGTTTTCTCGTTCCAATTCCTCCTCCGTTGGTGGTGGTGGCGGCGGCTCGTAGTTATCTGGGTCGAAATCCTCATCGTCTTCTAAGCCTCCGACCTCGGGTTCCTCGTACTCGTTCTGAGGAATGGGAACTCCGCAACGACTCCTTGGATGGCATTTCGATATGAGGTCCTCGTGTAAAACCAGGATATATGCCAGATGTTGCAGTAGCAGTATAGGCATGTCCTTTGGCTTGTCGAAGTTGAACCCAATGTGCACGTGTGCGCTCGACCACACAGATCCCAGAGCCGAAGTGCCCTCCTCACTCAATGCTTGGACATATCTGCCAAGCTCTGCAAATGCTTGACTCTTCTTGTTGAGGCTGAATATCGGAGAGATCATTTCCATGCCATGGCTATCCCAATCTTCAAGGTTGTCCTCCGGCACCCCTCGATCCCTCAAATGATCGTGAAGCTGACTTGGAAGTGCTCCTACCAGAGTATGGTCGTTTGTTAGCGTCCACTTCGTATAGTCCACATTAGCTCTTCGTAGGATGGTGCTTGCATCGCACCCGCTTCGGTCTGGAAATGTGATAGTAGCCACTTCGATATCATCCCGCCATTCAGGATGGGGTTCAACCCACCCTACGACATTAGCACCAAGACCTCTGTCGCCAAGGAGATCCCTCGCAATTAAGAGTGGCTCCATCACATATCGGCGCACCCACATCCTCCCATTATCTGACCTAATGAAACCCATGCCCTTGAACTGTTTCGTTTGACAGGTCAGGTCCGTCTCTGGGACGTGCAATGCCCATGAAGGGGTCCTCGTGCGACAGTCGTAAGCAGGAACGGGGGCACCGTTGGCCACTTGCTCAGTCGCCACGAGTTGTTGATGCTCGTCAGCAGTAAGGGTCTTGATGATGTCTGCACCAAGATTATACTTCGATAGCATATGCTGCAGGAGATCCTCCTTGAAAGCGAAGACAAATTCGAGCTCTAATCCAAATGACGTAGCATGTACTGAAGACCTTGTTTCGGCCTTCGATGGAGAGCCGGCAGACTTTGGCCTCCTTGAGCTCGACCGACTGGATGCTGTAGAGGCGCTGCGTTCGTGTTTGAGACTTGCCCTGCGGCTTGACATCGGGTTTCCCTGGGTAGTACAGTGTGTTTGGCCGTCCATCTTCGTGGGCCGACCAGTCAAACGGAGTGTGCAGGAATAATAAAGATATCCATGCCGGGCGGTACATCAGCGGCCCTCCTGGCCTGGGGGAGGACCTGTGTACACACTGGAGAAGCTCCATTGTGCCGTTTGGTTGCCGCTGATCGTTTGCGGCGCAGAAATTCAAAAGCTTAAGTGGATGGACGCCTTCGGTAGCCACATTTTTGACCGAGCCAGTGATAGTCGAGGTCAAAGCTTCTTTGTTGTGGCATACCAGGATTTGTTTCGAGGAACGAACTCGTTTCTCTGCTGTGGCACCGTGACCCACCTCATGGGTGCACAGACCACACCTTGGAGCTCGAGCTTATAGGCTGTCCCAGGAGAAGTCACGCAAGTGATTGCACAAGATTTTGAAATAGAAAATAGAGCATAGCTGACGATGCTGATAGTTGGAGGCTGTGTGAGGCCCCGCCCTTTCTCGTCGGTTGCATTGCGTCAAAGTCTGATTTTCCGCGATGAAGTATGACCAGAACCACCAGCGAGGAGGCCCAGGTCTGGCGACATTCCCGTTGAGGACCGGAAGCCTCTCGCTTGAAGATGTTTGCATACACTGGGATCCAAGTCAGTGTATCTCGTACCGCAGGTGCTCGTAATCGCTGTATCACAACACCGGCTTCTCTGTAGCGTTGTCGTCGACTTTCTTTGCAGCAGAACTGGCCGTCACAGCGTCAGGCGGATACCAGACCATGGCCTCATATACCTGACCCGCACCCATATCGACAGCACCCATGTCTCTAAACCCCAACTTCTTATACAACAACCTCCCCTGCTCACTCGCATGGAGAACAACAGGCAAGTTATCCCTTGCAGCGAATTCCTGCACATATTTCACCAACATGGATCCGAAACCCTTGCCCTGGTAAGCCGGCTCGACAGAGAGGTGATCAATTTCCCAATGTTGCTTGATATCGTCGAGGGGTCCATTTCCAGCCATGCTGTTTAAGAACTGAAGCCATGCCGAGCGACAGAGGGATCGATCGGCAAAAGTATACCACTCGATGAGTTCTTCCAGGCGGAGGAATTGGAGTTCGAGCTCGTTCCAGGTAGATGGAAAGCCCGGCTTCCTTTCGTTGGCGCCCTTCTGGGTGCTAGAGATGGCGGATAAATAGCCCACGACTTTGTCCTCGCCGCTCCACCAAGGGTCACGCCGGTCAGATACACCGGCGAGAACGACGTGGCCATCGTAGAACCTCTTCTTCGCACGTCTGAGAAAGCCTATTCGGAGACATTCCGGATGCTCATGCCGATGAGGAGCTAGAAATTGAGTCAACTCGTCGTCGAACATGGCATTTGTGGCGATGGTGCCCACATCGGAGAGATCTCTAACAATGGCTGGGCGGACATGCATGTTGATGCGGTTCAAAGTAAACAAGAAGAGTGAGCAGAATTAGAGGAACAACGGGCGTGTTCTAGGATAGGATGGTACTTGTACTGACAAGAGGGTAATCAGCAGAGCAAGAGTCCAGAATGTGCAAGATCCTGATACCCTCGCCTTCTGACTCACGTCGATATTCCGCCGCTAGCTCGATCAAGCTCCCTTCGAACAACGGGGATGATCCGGCGGAAAGAAAGTCGTCCAGAACAAGCATCGCGTCGCATTGCTGCACAAGGACACTGGGGGATAACATGTTTCCCAGTACAAAGTATGAAGATAGCTGCCGTAAACTGACTGGGAGGAGAGTTCCACCACTTCGTCCACCAGCCAATCACAGGCGCTTACCTAATTCCGGTCTTGGCACGCCTCGCGACTCGAAACCCGCAACTTTTTAGAACGCTGCATGCTGAATGCTCAATGCTCACCGCAGTTAATCCCATTCAGCTCATCACCAGCTCATCACTCCCGGCTCCGAGCTCCAATTCTCAGCTTACACCACAATCACATACAATCGAGAAGCAACAACGTACAGAGACTCAAGGCGAGACGACGAACAAATCCCTCCACCGAGACCAACAGAACTGCGATCTGTGACCTACAGTACCACCAGCCCATCATCAAGACAAGGAAGGAGTGATCACACCACACCTCCCTGTGCACGGGACACACATCTCATATCTCATTCCCTTTCCCTCTCAAGGGACGTCTTCCCACCGCCGCCACCATGTCCCTCGTCCACCTAGCAAACACGTGCTCGCACCTCCAAAACGCCTCGCGCGCCCGCCTGGGCCTGACCTCCATCCCCGACACCAAATTCCACCTAAAACTGATGCTCGCGCTTCAAAACTCGGGCTTCCTATCCACCGTCGTGCGCGGCGGACCGTTACCCCCACCGTCGCACAATCTGCTCTCGCACCCGTCGTCCTCGAACCCCGAAGCACCCATCGAGCCCGTGACGCGCCATAATGTGGCGAGCCGCCGTCTCTGGCTCGGGCTGAAATATTGGAACTCGGCGCCCGTGATCGAGAAGATGGAGCTGGTAAGCAAGCCGACGCGCCGGATATGGATGGACGTCGAGGGCCTGAGGAGGCTGGTGTTGGGCAAGAAGAGCGGGTACGTCCAGGGGTTGACCCGGCCGGGGGAGTGTCTGTATGTGAGTACGGATGTGGGGATCCTGGAGGCGCGGGAATGTGTAGAACGGAAGATTGGAGGGCAGTTGATATGTCGGATCCGGTGATAATCATAGGTGGAAGGAGCATTCGATATGTCGAATTCGGTGATAAATGACGGGTGAATGGCCAGCTAATATATCGAAGTCGGTGACAAATGAAAGGTGGAAGGTGAAAGGTGAAAGAGCCCAATTGATCATCTTGGGACCCGGTTTATCTGGTAGGCGACGAAGCGAGGAGCCCAAGGAGCGCAGGGCCACGGGCAACTCAGCGGATCTCGTCAAAGACGCCGCGGCCGCGGTAAGCGCACAGGGACGAAAGCAGGAAGCAGACCAGGTCAAGGATATCCTACTACTGTACTACAATACGGAGTAGTGGTAGTGGCGGTCGTGTACTCTCTCTGAGAGAACGTCCTATGCCACACGCAAAACGCCACATGGCACATGCTACATGGCACATGTACAATACAATACAAGGCACCACACCAAACAATATAATCCAACACGACAAGCTATGACAAAGATACAACATACTACAACAAGATACCTGGGACTGATACCAAGCGCATATCGCATATCGATCCGACTCATCCCAATATATCCGCCCAGCTGATTTCCCGCCGCCAGAATAACAACCTGGACGACGACGACGAAGAGGAAGAAGACGGCGAGAAACAGGGTGTGGACACTGGCTTCATTCGGCAGGGGGCCATCGCTCAGAACGAATTAGCAGGCTCGACTCTGTAGGGACTCCAAGCAGATCAGCCGTTCAAGCACAGAGCAAGTACATATATACTGTCATACTGTAGACTACACCAGGGGGAGGCCAGTATTCTAGAAATCTTCGGCTTGGTATACCGACGCCTTCACATACTTGAATGCAATAAAGCTGTCTTGTTTTACTTCTCTTGTGATACAGAACAAAAGGCCACCATGGAATTGCCTCCAGGCCTGGCCTCCCACCTGGGTAGACTGATACTGGTGGCCGAAACTGAAGGGTACCCTTTTTGCGAGCCCTCCGAGTAACCATTCTCAATGGTCAAATTACACTGTCACCCCAGCCCTGCAGACCCTCGACCTCTACTGCTCCTGCTCACCTTCACTCTCATACTCGAACTCGGCTGGACAGGGTGCATCCTCCACCCCTTCTTCATCCTCGTCAATCGCCGTCAGTACTCCCGCTGCGGCCGCAGCTCCTGCGCCAACATCCTCGAGACCACCCAGTCTCTGTCCCGCCGGTGTCTGCGGTGTCCCCGCACCAACTCCTGCTACATTCCCGGTAGGCTGCCCCGTCCGCTCTGGCCGATCGACTCTACTGATCAGCAATGGAATCGTCTCCCTTTCCTTGTCGGGCTCCGTGTCAAGCACAACCATAATGCCTCCCGTCGGGCGCTTGACAATCTGATACCTCGGATCTGGGAAGCTAAGATACTTCAATTGAGCAGGCAACACGCGGGACATGTTGGTGATCTCGTAGCCGACCTTTTCCTTTTCCGCTTTCTTCCTAGGTTCAGCGGGCGTGCCATTTTCGCCTTCTTTCTTTTCAGCATCGGATGTTGGCTTGGCTTCTTTGCCTTTGGCATCGGAGTCGTCCTTCACTGCGGCTGTGATGCCCGCCTCGTCTGTGTCCATTTTGTCGGCATTGCCAATTTTCGGCGTCACGGGCGTGACTGTGTCGACATCCATGCTATCTCGTCGCTGCTGCTTCTCTTTCTTAGCGGCTCGTCGACGGGCTTGTGCGGTGGTACTCAGCACCGCAGTCTTGACCTTCTCGGGTGTCTCGTCCTTGGCAGCTGTTTGTTCAGGTGGGTAGTCGAACAGACTGGGCCGAGTGTTGCAGTGGAACTTGAACACTGGAACTTGGGTCTTTTGATCGAGGCCAATCACCGCCGTGGGGGTCATGGAGAGCGACAGGAAATGTGTCAACGGGAACCAATACCAGTATTGAGTAAAGACTACGACACCCACGATGCCGAGCATGTTCAGGTTGCCAGTCGGAGTTTGCAGACTGATTGTGCAGTTGCGGCCTGCGGCGTCGATAATACCCATGGCAATCGCACAGCCGAACTTGCACATAGCATCTTCGTGTCGATCACCGATGATCTTGAGCATGGCTTTCCGGATGGCACCAACTTTGGGGTTCATCTGGTCGTTCTGCTGGATCAACACCATCGCAAGTGCAATGAGGGCACCTTGACGCACAAAATCGGTCGGATCTTTCAGCATGGGTTCGAGCAAGTCAATAGCTTCAGCAAGACCCGTGCCGGCGCAGGAGATACCCAATGCCATGGCAGCACCATATCGGACGTGAGGATTGTAAGATTCTGCGAGCAGCTCCACCATTCGGGGCACGCTGTTGTACTTCCGGAACAGGATGAATCCCAAGCTGAGGACGGCGATCCGACGCACATCGTCGCTGACATCGCTAACGGCGACGTGAAGCAGCTTCCGGACAGCCTTGTTGCTGCCCGTGCCAACATATGCCATGGCAATGGTCAAGATACCGCCATAGCGCATCGTTGGGTCGGCGTCGTTCAGGAGACCTTGGATCAGCTCGTCCGCACCCTCTTGACGGCCGTACATGATCAAGGCCATACCAAGAGCAAGGCCCCGGACAATCTTGTCGTGTTGGGTGTCATGGGCATGCTGAATCATGTCAGACAGAACCTTGGTGTTGCCCGACCCAAGCATAACAAGACCCATAGACAGGCCGACAGCCTCGCCGTTGATGGCTGAATCGGCCCACAGCACATTGCGTAGATCTTCGAAGATGGACTCGTCGCCAGAGGCCATTCCTGCAATACCGAGACCGAGCGCACCGCCATGCTGAACGACTTCCTCCGTCGCTTCCTTGAACTTGTCACGGATGAAGCCGACAGCTTTGCCCTTGTCGTTTGCGCAGAGCAGGCCGTAAGCGTACAACGAACCACCCTGGCTGTATGGCGAGTCGTGGGAGCTGGCGGCACCGGCCGGCTTCGGCAGATAGGGGCTCAGAAGCCGATGAGCTTGCGTGATATTTCCTTGGTGGATGACTCCAAAAACAGCCGTGGCCGTGAACTTGGACCAGTTCGTAGCTTTGCCCAACCACTCCAGGTTAGTCCGGAAGAATGTGTCGTTCGCAGTTTTGGCGTGCATCAAACCTGCGCAGAGGGTGACTGCTGTGTGGAAGATTGAATACCGGGCCTCGAGACTGTCTTTGACCTTGTTCAATATTGACAGATCCACCCGGTTGGCATTGTGTAAGAATTCGATGTTGAGGAATATTGATATGAAACCGGAAAGGATGTCGCACATCCTGCTGATCGCGTCCACTTGGTCGCCGTTCCAATCCCATCGCTTTGGCTTTTCGGACGGGGCAGGTGCACCCGCCGAGTCTTGCAGTTCTTGCTGTAGTTGGTCTTCGGCCTTTTCTTGGTCTGTTTCCATCTCATCGGTCTCCTTGGGCTCTCTCGGGGGCAACAGCTCTTCGAGTTCATCCTTGACCTTTCGAAGGAATTCTTGCGTGCAGTTGTCATTCAGGTCGAAAGCGATCTGGCAAGCAACAGCCAGCGACCTGGGGTCACCCTTCTCAACCAATTGACGCAGCAGGCTCGATGCCAATGAGTGCTGGTCAAGGTAAACCACGCATTTTGCGATGGCGAAGTAGTCGGGGGATGGGATGTCATTGAGCAGCTCCAAGACGACCTTGAGGATCTCATTTCGGAGGCCTCGCTCTTGCACCACACTCATGCAGATGTCCAAGACATACTCTATCAGCTCTTCGCCCTTCTTCGTAGCTTCACCCTTCTCGTCTCGTTCGTCCTCGGCGGCTCGCCTAATCACGCGACGGAGAATGTCGAGGTTGCGTGCTTCCAAAGCAATGCCGACCACTTGACGATACCGTTTTTCTTGGAAGCACGTCTCGAAGAGAGACTCGATCACGCGGGTGAGAGCTTTCTGTAAACCACGCTCTTGAATGATGCGCTCCGGTGAGCCAACTTCACCCAGCTCGACACCGGCTTGAGTAGGGTCGAAGGAGGTGGTATTCTGTCTCGAGAGTAGGGACTTGGAAGGAAGCACGGATTGAGAGAAGGGCGTAAGAGGTGATGTTAAGCTGGCCGACATACTTGCTGCGCCATCTCCTCCTTGACTGAAAGCCGTGTCAAGTTGAGGTTGTGTACCAGCGTTGGTGGTGGCGAGCGTGGGATCTCGACTGGCGGACAGGGCGATGAAAGTGTCTACGCATTTGGAGATGATTGTGTCTTCGAACTCTCCGGGGTTGTCCAATCTGAAGTACTTCCCGGCGCCGAGGGCAAATGCCATGGATTCATTATATTCTTGCAGGTGGTAGTACACTTTAGATGCGACAATGGCGGCGAGCTCGCGCTCCGGGAAGGAATCGTCTTCGTATAATGCCTCGCTGAAAGATAGAGTCAGCGGGATATGAATCTTTGTAGATCATTGAAGTCTCACATCTGGCCCACCGAGTTTGCAATTTCGGTCCATAACAGATCAACTTGGCTGTCGAGCTGCTTCAGAGCAAAGCTCCTGAGCTCCGGATCAGGTTCCGACAGAAAGCCGACCAGACCGGCAGCCGACACCAATCCAACCATGTCTGCTCTGTGTCGTTGCGCAAAGCGCAGACTGAGGTTCTCGATGTCCGGTTCCGCGGTTTGTTGATCGGTGCCGCACGGAAGGGGCAAAGGTGCAACGATCGGACAACACGGATGACTCCGGCCGGGCAGGTAAGAAGACAATCGACGAGAAGAAAGTCTAGTGTACAGGGAAGCAGAGTAATGACGAGAGATTGGAGATGGGGAAGCTGAAGGAGAGTCAGAAGTCAGATGGAATCGCGCAGACAGATGGAAGAGACGGCGATTGCAATTGACGTGTCTGCGCTTTGAGCAGCCGCTGCACTTTCGTAACCTTGCAGCAGCCTGAGCCTACCTGGGTTAGTCATCGAGTCACGTGAAACTCTATCACGTGAATTCATGGTCACGTGTATTAGTGGTCACGACGGACTGTTGGTACTGTGCTATACTCATGATATTACAAGGGTATCAAAAGCCGAAAGAGAGCGTGGCGTCTCATGCCTCTCCAATACTGTCTCTTGAGGCTCCAATCGTCACCACTAACCAGTAGCTGCCACGCCATCTCCCGTCGCAGCCGTCTAGCAAGGAAAAAGCCGACTCAATATCCTCACATTATCCACGAATCCTCGGACGAGTGGTTCGTAGCGATTGGCATGGCCTGCTTTTGCTTTGGCCAACTCCAGTCGTATCTGCTCCGTGCTGATTTCCACCTCTAGTTCGTGCTCTTTTTCGACCGAGTTGGGATAACTGACTTGGGTCAGGTCAATCTGATAGGCCAAGTGTCGGTAACTCATCCGGTCCTTCTGGCGGTCTCGTCGGCTCTCCGTCGTCTCTGCAAGCCAGTTCGGATCGCCCTCCCATGGACTTTCAATCGAGATTGAAATGCGGTAATCAAAGGCTGTCCGCGGATTGTAAACCTCCAGATCCGCAATCCGCGACTTGATGATCTGCGCTTTGACCATGTTGGTCTTTTCATCGATCGTTCTCCGCACTCGTGGTTTGTGGTTGTGATTGATATAAGTCATGATGGCCGGTGGGAGATGATTCTGGCCTTCCAGGGTCAGTTCGTAGAATGCGTCGTATTCATGCGGATGATCGTAACCGATTCGCGGTGGTCGCCCTGTTTCTTGAGCTTCTCGCACTGAGTCTTGGACAAGCTTGTTCAAGAATCCGTTCAGGGCCTTGTGCTGAGCCTGATTTCTTATTAGACCTGCAAACACCCGGGGAGCAAAGAGAAGTACTTACCACGTCCATGGAACTCTTGAAGCTCGTCCGGCCTCTGTAGCTCTTACGGTCGAAGACCGTCTCTGTCTCCACGGGCAAACTGAGTCGATCGCCGGTCCCCTCATCGAAAATCATGCCAACCTTGGCTTCAATCTCAAATACAGCTCCTCCAGCAGGCGGATGCTTATTGCCAATGGTGAAAAAGATCCAATCACAGACACGCCGAACAACGTCATCAAAGGCTGGCTCATTTACGATCGACGGCTCCCAGGGAATCTCAGTGGGCGGTGTCATTGCAGGTGGTTGCTCCTGTCCATTCGCCATCTGGGAGCCCACAGAGTCCTTCTTCACGACCACATCGTTTGTGGACGA
This sequence comes from Cladophialophora carrionii CBS 160.54, assembly GCF_000365165.1. Lineage (NCBI taxonomy): Eukaryota > Fungi > Ascomycota > Eurotiomycetes > Chaetothyriales > Herpotrichiellaceae > Cladophialophora > Cladophialophora carrionii. The sequence continues at coordinate 4,737,965 of NW_008481816.1, read as the reverse complement.
AGGTGGGGGGACTGGTGGAGGCGCAGGGCTCGGAGGTCGCGCCTTGATGAAAACCAACGGCTGTTTGCGTGCGCTGCGCGCCCAGACGGGGATGTCGTCCCGGCGCGGGCGTTTTCTCGGTGGTAATGGAGCCGTCGTGATGTCGGAGATATTGCTTGCGGATCGCTTGAGTGGAAATTGTGAAAGTACTTTGGCCGCGGGGCTTTGCTGTTGTGGGGGTAGGGGGGCATGTGCTTGCTGGGGTGTTAAGTTGTAATGGCTTGGAGCAGCCGGAGCCGGGCTCGGCTCGGAATTGTGATACTGGGCGACGGGCCTCTGATCAATCGACGTCGACGATGACTTGGGAGTGGTGTCGTAGTGCTGATAGTCCAAAATCCGATCCGGCGTGGTGTGAGGTTGCGCGACGGAAGAGTTGGAACTGGAGGCGGGGGGACCCAGAGGCCCGGCGTGCTGATCGGACATGAGGTCCTGGAACCGGCTCACGCTCTGCCGCCGGACTGGAGGAGGCTTAGGGATCGTCTTCGGACTGACACTCTCAATGCTCCGTTCGCGTTCACGCACGTCCCCCGAATACGTTCTTTGTATGCTGCCACTCCCAGTTCTCGAATGATCGGACGGCCCTTGGTTGTAATCCCTGCTTTGTACCGAGCCAACCGAGCCCACGGATGATCTTCTCACGCTCTCGTGGCCATGGGAGGTCGGTCGATGAGGGTGTGGCGAAGGTCGTGGGTAGGACACGGGTGGGCCCAGGGGCGTCGCTGGAGGAGGGTGGAACTGAGCCTGAGGTGAAATGTTCCGCTGGCGCGCATGCGAATTGCCGTTTGCGGAAATGTGCTCTTCTCTCAGTGTGGGTGACTGTCCAGTCAGTGACGGATGAGCCGTAGGGTATTGATAGGTGGTCGCAGTGGAAGGCGTGGCAGTGTTGGGATAGTGGTGGACGGAGCCGGGTGTCGGAGGGTATTGCGCCGACGGGGAGGGCGAAGGGACAAAGGGAGACTGGTATGGATGTGCAGACGCTACTCCTTCACGCGGCGTATGGATCTGAGCATATGGTCCCGGACTCTGCGCGTAGCTGGGGGTGGACGCAGACGCAGACGCGGAATTCTGGTGTTGGTGCGGTGACTGCACGGCGAAATAGGAGCCATTGGCAGAGGAGCGGAAGTCGTTGGACGGCGGCGGCTGGTGGTGGTGGTGATATGACGAGGATGAAGAGGCTGACAGCAACGGCGGGCGCTCGAGAGGAGGATGTGACTCGTACGACGGGGTGCGGTCATAGGATGATTGATGGGTGTGAAGTCGAGGCGGAGGGTGCGGTGGCCCTTGAAGGTCTTGTCGCTGCGCCGGCTGAGACTCATTCAGCATCGCCCTCAGATCCATGGCTGGCGCAAAGGTTGCAGAGGTTGCTTCTGGCGTGAAGCTGTGTAACAGCGCGTGGGTTTGGCCATCAACCGATCAATTGTCCATGGTGGACTGGTTCGACGAGTGCAGCTGCGGGTGGAGGTGGACGAGGAAAGAAATGCTGCCACTGCCGCGCGACTGGCGGCTGTCAAACCAATGCCACGTCTCCCTCTCCCTCTCGATATCTCCGCTCCTCTCCTGGCTACACACACCAGGGTGGTGTCGTTTAGGTGCACCGCTGGGGCCTGGTAGTCGGCCATTGCACAACGTTACACATATCAGGACGTTTAGTTCTTGTGCGAGCTATCTTTCTAATGCTACAGCTTGATCTAGAACAGGGGTATCATCGTAAAATGTAGGCAACCATCCAGACTCCAGTCACGTGCACGGCTCGTAAGGCCCGCTGTCTGCGCCCGTCCCATTCATTGTTTCTGACCTGCCAGAGGTCATGGCCAACGCATCCGCCAGAATGTCCTGGTCGATGCCCACCTGCGGCGAGAGGTATGGCGTTGTCCGAGGCGTCGTTATGGAGAAAGTCGGCCTCATCGAGATATTACCCAGACTGACGTTGCGGCGCACTTTTAGGGGTGCTGGCAGGGCCAGTCCATTTTCGCCCTCTACAGGAGACTCGATGCTGAGACTGCGGCGTCGGAGGAACGATGGACGAGCCGACCGGCCGCGCCCTGGACGGCCTCTGCTGTTGGACCTCTTTTGCTCGCGGGCGGCTCTGGCCTCGGGTCCAAAATTCACCCTGTCCCTTAATGTATGGATGGCTTGGATGAGAGCCAATTCAATGGCCACGCAGTTCTTGATTCGACACATCCGAGGCCAAGTCGCCCGTTCGCCAGCCACGGTGGCTTTCAGCATGAACTCTGATGTAGGATTCATCATCATGTTGAGGTACTCGCTCGGTCGGATGGCGGGCAATATGTTGATATCGCCCGTGTACTGTTGGTTGAACAGTGAAGCCCACCTGTAGAATCCTTGCGGGACGCCGAGGTCTGCAAGTTGCTGTGCCCGGTGGATGATCTCTTCTCTCAGAACCTCCTTGGCGACTTGGAACGGGTTTTGAGTTGGGACGAGCGTCCCGGGCTGCTTACCCCGGAAACTCTCCTCTCGGTCGAGGAACACCCGCACGTGCGGGTTGACCTGGGAGACGATGAAGAAGTTGACGTTGAACATCTCGGACAGTTTTCGCATCGGGATGTCGTGGTCCAGGGACCCGTCCACAAATGTCTGCTTCGCGTTCTGCATCCACAGTTTCTCCTCCTTGGTGATGGGATCCTTCTCGTAGATGTTGGCGGGCGAGAAAACACTGGGGACCGCACAAGATGCACAGACTGCTGACCAGATGAAGACGTCGGGAGCCGTTACGAAATTCAACAGTCGTGGCTCCGCACTGCCGGCGCTGGACACGCAAATGTTGACAATGCGACCAGTCTTGTAATGTGCCTCTCGAAAGGTGATGTCGCCCAGCCAGTCTCTCATCACCCTCTTCAGATTCTCCATTTCGAAGAAAGCGCCAGTCCGCAGCACTGTACGGACGCGCTGGCTGAGCCATCCCACTCTGCCTGTTCCCGGGGGATCGAAGACGGCCAGGTCGGAAAAGGGGAATCGGTCGAGCACTTCCGCCATCCGCTCGTCAGTCGAACTTCCCACAATGCCGGCCACGATACTCCCTGCTGATGCTCCGGAAATGATCTCTGGCAAAAGTTCTGCCTCCCACAGAGTCTTCACAACGCCAATATGCTTCATGCCCAGAAGTGCCCCACCAGATAATGTCAACGCTGAACGACCAAAAAATTTCAGGGCGTCTTCTAACGATTGCTGAGAACGCCGGACTTCTACAGTAGAAATATCATTGCGACTGCTTGTCTCGGAAAGGGTATCAATGGCCTCTAAAACGGTGTTGATGTAATCGTCTATCAGTTGCTTGGTGCCGAACCACGAATGCTTGTAGAGCCGCAGCGAGTTCATGCCTCCCAGGTCGCGACTGAGCCCCGTCCGCAGGAGATGGTGCAGGGCCGCTGTATCTCGTTCGATCACAGCTTTCTTCAAGCGAACCACTTGATTCTCGATGACATCAGGGTTGTAGCCGGGTTCGATCGAGTCCTTCTCTTTCTTCCATGCTTCGTGGCCTTGTAGGTGATCCAACTCGACGGTACAGCTCTCGTACTCGGCCAAAGATTGGGCCTCGTTCATGCGTCTGATCAGGGCTTGCTCCGGTGTCTCGGCCGGTCTTCTGCTGTATCTGGCTATCTCTCCAGCCAGTCTCTGCAGTCTCTTGCTCGGCGACAACAGCTTGACCACATCGGCGTAAATGCCAACACAGGACCAAAAGATTGGGGAGTGCGCAGGGACAACCGACAGGAGGATTGCCATGGCGATGGTAGGGTCGTGGCCATTTGATGACCACAGTGAGTGGCTAGGTGGACTCGGGAAATGTCTGTCTCCAGGTCGTCTATAGGTAGTTCTAGAATGAGTGAAATAGGTGAAGACGGTAGTCACGGATATGCGGAAGTCTCGGTGTCCTAGCTGTTAACATGAGAGCGAGCTGTGTCATCCAAGATCAGTTGGCAATTTCTGGCGTGGGCGTGTGACCTCGCTCCATGGAAGGACCTGGGATAAGGCAAGCGCAGAGAAGGAGTGGATGGACAGACGTATGCCAGACGTGGCCGATGAACGATTACCTTGTAATGCGTCCAGCCGGTGGGCCGAAGCCAGACTCGGTAGCCGAGTGTATGTGTCCCAGAAGGGAATGAGATGAACCAAACAAAGACGCGGCTGCGAGGCACAGGGACGGAGAGGTGACGAAGGAGTGGAACGAGCTTTGTGGGGCGATTTATGACATGGCTGGGTATGAAGTCAACTCACGGCGCCGTGGAGATTATCAAAGTATGGCTTTCTCCCCAGGCCGCACTCCCTCCGCAACAGTCACCTCCGTGTACTCCGTACAGTCAAGGGCTGGGGAAAGCGAATGAGCTGGAGAACCGGCCACATTGTCACCGCTCAGCTGGGGCGGCACAGTCAGGCGATTGGTATTCCTGGAAGACATTAAGGTGTCATGATGCTGTTTTCAGGTGAGCGTGGTGCGCGCGTGATATGTTCTTTGTCAGGCTTCGTCGAATGAGAGAACGGATAAAGGGACCGGTGAGCCCCCAATTAAAGGCACGGCGAGAAGGTTTGCTTCGCCGCTGATCTCGATCACATGCAAATGCAAAAGCAAAAGCAAAATGCATCTCGCGTCTCGAGTCTCGGAGTTCCTGACAAGCCTGTCGTTCTGCTCGGGCGCGCCTCGTATTCTCCACCACCCACGTCCTTGTATCTGCATAGTTGCCTGCCGAGACGCTGCTCGACGCCGGCTTTTGCTACGCGCTGGGCTTCCGCCGAGATTCTGTGACTAGGTAGGCTTAGATTTCGAGAAGACAAGTCGAGCATGTGCACTTCGCTCAAATCCGCACATGACTGTCCTGTTTGCCCACAAGTACCCCGTATCAGAGGTGCCGGTTCGAGTAGGGACACCAACGTGCATCAAACAAAGCCAGATTTCAATTTCTTCGCTAGATTGACGTCGTCGTGAAGCACAGAAGTTGGTGCCAACCTACAGTACTCGGAAAGCCCTCTGTGCTTGGCAGCATTCTGCTCTCTCGAACGCGTGGCGCCCCGCCCGCGGCAGTTAGGTGGTTAGGGCAAGCTTCTTTGCTCAGGCTAGAGGTAGGTGTCTCCATGTTACGAGCGTGCATCATCTTCGGTAGACGCAGCACGGCGACTTGTCAGTGTCTCGAGGAATTCGCACAGTCCTTGCTTAAATCGAACGATGCCGTCAGCTTCTCGCCAGAAGTGTCCGGCGTCTGCCTCGACGGCCATAAACCGAGACCCTGGTCGTGCTTTCAGCTCTTCCGTCCACCTCTGCAACTTGCGAGCAGACGTGAAAACATCTTTGTTCCCGTACAAGCAGCAACACGGATGGACTGTGAGCTGATGAAACTCTCCCTCCGATGCAGACGCTCCCTGCAGACCCTTGGCGACAAATCGAAGCTTGGAGAACATCGTGGTGAAACTGGCCGCCATAGAAAGGATTGGAGACACGATGAGGTAGGCGACATCTGGCAACACAGTCGGGGCAGGTTCCGCGAGTGGCGAAGTCGCCGCTTCTGTTACTGATGCCGATGATGATGGCGTGGACGGACTGTCGGCTTGAGAACCGATCTTGCGACGGACTCTGTCCAAACTTTGTCTGATCCTTTCCGTGTCAATGCTCTTTCTGGAGTTTTCCCGGCTGATGCGCCCCGACTCGTAACCACCCATGATGACACCGGGTTTGGTCTTTCGGATCTGTCCTCTGGGTGTCCCTGGAGACCCTGCGACTGTTAAGGTTGTTGACGCGGAATACATATCGAAGTAGGCCCGAGCATCACGAGACAGCTCCTCCGCTCGCCGCTTGATCTCAGTCCCTGCCGAGTCTGGTGTCTCTAACTTGAATAACTCGACCACCAGATCTATCGGCGGCAGATGGGATGCAATCATCGAGCCATATGAATACCCTCCTAGAATTAAAAGTGGGGGTGGGTATCGACATCGCTGTTCCTCTGCCCCTGCGCGAAAGATAGCATCGATATAGTGCAGTAGAAAACCGTAGACCGAAACGTAATCACTCAGCTCAGGCTTCCCTGACCAAGATGTTCGTCCGCTTGATCCAGATGCTCCTCTGCACCACGTCAGTATCTGATAGAGTTGGCCCTGCAGACAGACAAGTATCCACCTGAAATTGAACGTGGCCAAAACAAAGCCCTGCTGAAGCAGGACGCCACCAACAAGCGCCACCACTGGGTCGTCATAACAACCGCCCAAGGGAGCGTACGGATGTGCAACTATCGCGAAGCTTCGCCCGAAAGCCCTGGAGTTCTTCTCCGTCTTCCGCGGATAGTATATTCGACAATCCAGCTCTGTATCGTCATGGACACTAGGAATCTTGAACGAGGCATTCGGTTTCGGAAGCGTCATGATTGGCGCCGACTGCCGCGCCGGACTTGCAGCGTCGAGGCTGCTTGCATCGCCCAGACGGAAGACCGAGACAGTGGTGTACGTCTGTGAGCGAGAATATTACAGTACTGGAGATGTTCGCGCACGGAAACAGGCAGAAGGCTGAGTTCAGCTCACCCTAGATCGGGACTAGGGTGGTGCTGCCCCGTGCCGACCGCCTGGTTGATTGTGGGGAGCATTGAAGCGAAGCCTACTAAGACACTGTGATGTATTCAAAAATGTATCTGACACCATACACTTTTGGTCAACGCCGCATGGCTATGGCCTCCGCCCACCCCCCAGCGTGCTGGTTACCGCAGTGAATTCGTTATCGAGCCTCATTCCGACTTGTTGCCTGTCCCAAACTCATGCCCACCTCGACGTCCATCATGACCAAATGCCTACTTACACTCAGTAAATCCTCATCGAACCGGATCTTTCCCTCCTCAAACGCGACGATGATGCTACTCCCTCCAAATTGAAACAAACCTACTTCTTCGCCCTTTCTCAAGTGTGAGCCCTTCGTCCGGCACTTTGGGTTGATTTCTACGGTGCCCACATTTGTGGCTCCAATGGCGACGAAGAGCACGCGTCCGAACAAGGGACTATTGATGCAGACCGCGCAGCGGGCATTGAGGGTCAAGATGTCGATGTCAGACCTCACGCAGAGTGGGTCGACTTGATAATATTCGCCGGGGATTTGCTTGTACCATTCCACCACGCCTTCCACCGGGGAGTGGTAGCGATGATAATCTTGCGGACTTAGCCTGAAAGATGCAATCGCACCGTTGTGCCATGTTCTTGCGGTGGCGTCATCTTCGATCAAGTTGCCGATTGTGAAGTTCCGGCCCTTTATCCAGAGGCGTTTGGATTCGGCGACGGTGGGGTAGACGACCAGTCGACAGTCTGCAACGACGACCGCACGGGACGGGTCATCCTCTTCGAAGATTGGACGGGCTCCGGGTTTGTGTTGCCTCACGAAAAAGTCTTCGAATGTACGGTAGGCATGGATGTCGGAGGGACTGAAGTCGTCCATGTTGATGTGGTAGAAGTCGACGAAGGATTGGATTTGGCTAGCGGAGGCGAGCGTGCCTTCCTTCTTGCCCGATCTGATAGTCTTGTCATGAATCCAATGCCTCAGCAACCACGTCCGATCAATCCACTCCATGGGCCAACTGAACAAAAGCCATAGCTTGATCTTTTTGTATATGGGCTGTCGTTCACGCTCATACCGGCCAGTTTTGCGATTGAGTGTTTTCCAGCCGACCTCGCGGTTCTGGACCAGTTTCACGGTGGTAAGGGCATTGTCGAGGATGGAGTGGACGTAGCTTAGGACAGCGCCCATGTTGTTGAGCTGTTTTCTGGGAGATTATGATCTTGGGCTGAGCTCTAGGGAGTCCTGCCTGCTCTGTGAAGAGAGATATCCTTGATCGTACGTGCTCGGAAGTCGTCTCCGGACTTCGATTCTTTTCGTTCTTGGTGTTCTCCTGAACCGGAACCTGGACTGGTTGACGTCATACCTGTGACATCAATTCTGGCAGACCGGCTGGTGCCGTAGGAACTGTGTCTCCCATGATTTACCAGGATGCCATGCCAGGTTGAGGTGATCTGAGATCCTTCTCGTGCTGCAGTCTCCGTTCATCTGGTCGAATCCGCAGCACGCCACCCGTGAGATTTTCGTCTTGCCTATAACCCCATAGGGCCGAGATGGTGCTGGTGAGAGCAGGCTGGCATATGCGAGATTAATAGCTTGTCAAGGAAGGACTTCTGGGAAGTGGTTATTGCTGGCAATGAGGCTCCGAAAAGCGCTGATGGAAACGGCGAGACCCAAAAACCAAGCGAAAGCCCCCAAGTTCACTGGAGATCACTCAATGGATGACCAGTCGATCGCACTTCGACTCCAGGGGGTTCGGCAGCAGTGAGTTTCTGCAGCAATGAAGCAATACATGCTCAAAGCGAGTACCGACCTACTCATGTGAGCTGGCCTGGTTGAAGAACGTCAAGTTATCGATATAACACCTGACTTCACCATGCTTCCCGAGGTAAGTAGTAGCTCACAGAAGCAGATGCGTCGTCCTTGATCGCTAGGTTGTCGAGGTATGAGGCAGATTGCTTTGATAGGATGCTGTGGCAGTACTTTTGTTAAGCTGGGTACGTAGGAGGAATACCAGCCTGTTCATTTAACGGCGAAGGGGCATAATATCTCTTGCCTTCCAGCTTCTCTACTCTCTTCCTCCAAGTTTGATTTCGGCGTCGACGGCAGGAAGGACAGGTGATCTCGGGAACGATGCTGGGATGATGCAGGACATGTCGCTTGTGGTGGACGATACCCTCAAGTTGCCCCAACCTAACTATGGTTGATGAACAGAGCAAAAGAATGGGTCATCCACGCGCTCGAGGTTACGGACGACCACGAGCCTGGTAGCGGTACAGCGTGGGCCATCAGGTCTCGCGATTACTTTGTGAAGAGCCTTGACTAAGGTAGACTCATGCGGTGCTCTGTTCGTCGTAGGACGTTGTCTAGCGGCGGCTCCAGTGGTCGCCACAACGAACTTCGCCGGCTTTCCAAACTTCCCCCATGCCCAGCACGTATCTTCGCCAGTGGGATATCCGTCTGTGTCAAAGTCCTAGAAAACCATTGAGTTCGATGACGGCAACTTGGTGAGTTGAGTTTTCGCATATAGAGTTACCTCACCTCACCTCTGTCATCTCTGTCAACCTCCTCATCCACTCCATACACACTCCTCATCTTCATATTTCGTGACGTAAAGTGACGACTTTGACATCAAGCACCCTTGTCATCATGCCATGTGACGAGGGTAATTAACGCTGAAGGTACTTCTACTTATGCCTGTTTCTACCCTTCCTGATCCTGCTCTCATCTGCCATCGATCCGACCAAAGCCTACACACTTATTTCAAATCAGACAATCACACAAGCAACTCCCAACAAGTCAATTAATCATGTCTTCTTCTGGAGGTAGCGCCCCTGGCGAGTTTGCCCACGGAAAGGTCGACCCCCATGAGGCTGGCAAGAGTACGTCACTGCAGTGCATCGGCAGCGAGTTGGTTTTGTCAGGTTTCTAACTCACAATCGCAGAGGGCGGTCTCGCGTCTGGAGGCGGCCCCACCGGTGGCAGCGACAGTAACACCTCCAGCTCCGGCGGTGGCAGTAGCGGCAATACCGGTGGCAGCCAAAAGGGCGAGTTTGCTCACGGCAAGGTTGATCCCTCCGAGGCCGGCAAGAAAGGTAAGCCAACGCTGCATTCAGCTGTGACGTGGATCATTCGAGCTGCTGCTGACGAGGTCACAGGAGGCTCGACCTAGTCTTTCATCATACCATGAACAATCGTCATGTGCGGGCTCAGATCTCTTCAAGCGGCTGTGCAGGACAGTCACGCCTGTTATCAGTGGCAGACCAAGCTTGACGTGAATACAAGGATTGAAAACGAGAGTGAGCTGGCTAGATAGCTTACCTCAATACAGCTATTGTTCTCCAGCGAGATGAGCTGCGACCAAAGAACTCTACTGTGAAATCAAGTGAGAAGCTTCAAGTATGCCGCTAATGCAGAAGCTCATGCTCTGCGTCGTCTGTTGTCCGTTGTATGTGCAAATACTAGTTACGCTGAGGCGACTAGACTCTAGGCGTGTCCGCTAACTACAACAGTACAGTAGAGTTGCACCGCTCGTACATAAGTACATCTAGAGTTGTCGCTCGCGACAACCAAAGTAAGGCGCACTTGGAAACGGTTCTCGGCCACGCCTCTCGTGTTTCTGGGTCTGCCTTGGAACAAAGTGCTGCTGCAATACCACGCGCTCGCTTCGCCAGTGGCGCACACCGCGTCCCAAAGCTTCGTCGAAGCGGACTCCGGTACTCACATCACCCCTCCTATGGCTTGATATGTGCTGGGCAGAAGGCAATTCGTAGCGCCCGCGACTCATCCCACTCGTCGCCCAGCCAGCCCACTTCAAGGTAGGATGCCATATGAGGCTGGAGACCCCCCGGCATCCCTTGTTCCTGGCCCGGCGCGATTCCGTGTCGAGCAGGAGCTTTTCGTCCGTTTGGGCAGACCCGACGAATAAAGGTACTGGTACTGTCCGAGGCGTTGATAATCTCCCTTGTCGCCACCACTTGATCGTTCCTCCAACCTTGAAGACTACGACCACCAAGGCGCGCGCTCGACATTCCAACAGCCTGCTCGGGCACGGTCCTCCGCTTCGCCTTCCGTCTCGAGCCGTTCTCGGGACACCGCCAGGCCAGCGATGCCGGTGCGTCCACACACGAACCAGGAGACGATCCACTTCACACAGACATGCGCCGACTGCGGGACCGCGACCCGTACGTATGTCGAACGGCACACCCCGCCCCGCGGCAGAGCGACGTGCACGCACCACAACAGCCTTGCGAGCGATATGGCTGGCTTGATCTCTACCGGCAGCCGAAGTCCAGGCCATTTGGATTTTAGTCGGAGGGATGGACATTTGTTCCACGCGGTCCGCAAGCAGGAGGCGTCATGTCGCCGCCACATCACTTCTGACCCAGCGGAACTTGGCGCATTTGGGGTCGGGAGTGAGAGGCAATTCGGCTTCCCCCAGTGTATCGACTGTGAGACGCCGCCATCGAGCCCCGCCGCCATCATACAGAAGCGACGCTAAGATGGTGCGCGATCTGCACTCTGCCCGCGTGCGGGCTCTAGGACTATGCGGTACTGAAGGAACTATGGCTCTTGCCATAGCATCAGGTTCCCTTTGCTCGTACGATGCCTAATTGTAGGAAAGCCGTATATACTACGAGGTGATAGGGGCTGGTCTGACGCGGAGTTGATGGAAAGCGGCACGGCACCATGGGGAAGAACTTCCCAAGTGTCGTCCGATTCCATGGACGGGATGACTATGGCATCCGTTCCAGCAGCCACGATAAAACCTAGTGTTCAAGTTTCTAGACCGTAGTCCAGACTTCTATACGTCGTCTGCTATATGTTGCATGCGGTGCCGTGCACTGTCTGCCTACAGTACCTTTCATAGCTCGTCCCGTTTCACTGCGTTCTTCCCCTTCATAGCATTCCACTCCTTCAACCAGGTCTTTACCCGCCGTATCTCCCACTGGTGCGCCTCTCGGATGAAATCCGGCTCCGCACTGATGTTGAGAATCCCCGTGCTGTCCCAATGATGGCCCCCACCCGTGATCAACAGCTGATTCTCTCCATACCGTGTGCTGGCGTTACGGCCGTGGTAGCACAAGTCCCGCCACACATCGCTCCCTCCATCGATCAGAGCAAGGCGTGGGGCAGTCAGGTTGAAGTCCCCGTATTTGTTGTACCAAGTCGAGTTTGGCCCATCCGGGGATGGGACCGCCTGCGGTGAGAGCGGGCCGGGAGGGAACGCCCACGTGCACCACTGCTGCGTGTAGTCGAGCCCGATGACGCGGGAGAGAAGCGAAGGTGTGCCGCGGGGTTGGGGCATCTGGTATGCGCCTTGTTCGGTGCACGTGCTGTAGAGGTAGGATCTGCTGCCGGAATTGTCGGCGATGGCGTAGAAGGTCTCTGGTGGGATGTTAGCTGTCAATGACCAAACCCAAAGATGCAGCCACGTGGGCACGCCGCCACGGCAACTCACGGTTCTGAGTCGAAAAGCATTCGGGAGTATTGATCAAATCTTCACTTTCACAGCTCGAGACAACGACTTCCTTGACATAATTGGCGTATGCACCTAGGCCGGTCCAAGCCGATCCGTTCGTGTAGTTGGCCAGCTGAGTGTCCACGGCCGTGATGTTTGCAGGGGCGTTCATATCCGTGATGTTGTTGCAGAACCAGAAGAAATCCGGGTTGTCGGACGGAGGGTTCCAATTGAGCTCTTGCCAGGTGTTGGTAGGATAGTTCATTGGTCCACCCAGCGGGAATGCAATCTGATCTCTCGTTAGCGGTTTGGCAGTTGCAGAGACGGAGTTGGGTCACCGTCATGGCAAAGTCCCTCAGGTCACTCAATGTGCCCAGCCCGAAGATCTCCTTCAATTGCTGAATGGCTGCAGTGTTGTTTGTGTCGATAAGATAGTCAATCTTATCAATGATGTTGTTGATCCGGCTGATGCAGTCTGGAGGCCCGTTCTCCTGGATGGGATTATACCACTCGGGATAGCCCAGGACTGCATGGATGACACCAGAGGCGGCAATGCCTCCCCAGAGCAATCCTTCGTACTCTACTAGAGAGAAGGCGGTCTGTGCTCCGGCAAGACTGCCTCCATACAATATCCAGGGGTGATAGGCGGCTGTTAGGTTGTCTCCGCCGGTAACATTGGGGAATGTAGCGTGTTGCGCAAAGTAGGCATTGTCTGCTATTGTTTGCTCGGTTGTGAGAAAGCGAAGGTTGTCCGTTGTGGAATTCTCGAAAGGGTACGAGTCTCCATAGTATCTGTTCTCAAGGATGACCCCCAGCCCACTGGTCGCATTCATAAGGATCTGGATAATGCCGGTCTCGAGATTTGAGAAGCGCGACGTCCCGCTGACCTCGCCGCCAATGTAGAGAAAGATGGGGCCGCCTGGCTTGTAGTATGTATCGTCGAACCAGTATCTTTGCTTGAAAGTGGCGTTCGTGTTTGGCGCATACCGCGGGCTGGTTTGGAAATGATCAATAAGTTGGTCGAAGGTGTACGCTGTGTAAGTTGTCGGTCTTCCATTTTTACCCAGAGGACCGACTTGCGCGGCAGCAAGGCCAAAGCTGGCCGTCAAGGCCAACAGTAGTGCTTGGAGCGACTGCATACTGGGAGTAACTTGTTCGGCCAAGTGTCAATTCACATCTACAGAGTACCGTCACAGTTTCCGTAAGGACCGCGGTAGACGTCGCGCTCCCATATTCCACGTCGCACCTCAAGTACCCTGCCAGCCCCGCCTACGTATCGCCATCACAATGTCGTGCTACACGTTCGTCGTGACGGGCGATGTCCGTCTGCGGCAGGTACACCGCTGCTAACCCGCCAGGGTGCCTGGTTAAGCTCTGCACAAGCTTGCTGAAGCTCAAGCACCAAGGATCTCAAACAAAGTCCTTATTGGACAGTGCAAGATCTGTTATAAGTTAAGTGATATAGTCGGTTGATCCTTACCCGTATGGGCCGGTTGCAGCTCCGCGCGAGGTTGCATTTGGAGGGGCACTGACGACGACAAGCAGCAATTCGGGGCAAGATAAGGTAATCGCATTCCTTCGGGACAGGTGGCACGGCAAGGATCGTTCCCTCACAATGAGTGCATTTAGTCACGGTCTTACTGTCCGAGAAGATCTGGGGCAGATAAGGGCAACCTCATCGACAGGAGTCTAAGAAGGACCGAGGGCAGGCAAGAAGGAAACGCAAGCATCAGAAGAACAGAAGAACAGAAGAAACAGAAGAAAGAGACGTGTCACGTGCCGCATGGAGCTGACGCGAGGATATGTAATTGCCAAGGCGCTATTCCCCTTTTGACGTGCCAAGGAATCGAAGAGCACTCCGACGGTTCTCAGTATCTCTTTCTCAAGCATTGCCAACCACTTATTTGCCTATAACTCATACACATCCAAATGATCCGAGCATGATAGAACACCACCGAGACACAAACTTGGCACCTTATGTTAATTTCGCGTCACTAACAGGCGTATCTCGCATGTCGAAGGCCTACGTGACCTGAGCAGCTCCTCGGTCACGCTCGAGTTCAGAAGAAAGTATCTCGCCTCCGAAGCCACAGCCCACGCGCCGACGTGCTCCCTGCGACATTGCTAAGAAAGTGTGGTCTCTGCAATGTCAGTCAAGATCGATACATGTTTGTTTTATGGCTCCTTTGGCAAAACCTGAGTGGAAGCGTTCTCACAATTCCTTCCTTCACAACATGGCCGGTCACTCTTGTCTAAGCTTGTGTAGCATTAGCCTACATTTGAACCATCCGCGTTGGAGCCTCTAGTACTGGACAGCTGAACGGCAAATCTCGGCGCAACGGTTGCTTGTTGCTCACTCTGAGGAAGTACGACCATGGTGAGTTTAGCCCTCCCTATTAGTCCGTGTCTTTCTCGTAGTCAGGCCAAAGACTATCTCCGCGCAACAACAACCGATAATGTCGAAGACTGCCCCGTCCTCCCTGACTTTACTTCTGATTAACGGTAACTCTTGGCGCCATGCTCTGGGTATTTGAAAGATCTAGACTCATTAGATGTCTCGATCCGATGTTACGAGCATGTTTCTATCCTCTCGTCGATAACTATGGCGAATCGATTATTCGAGACCGACGAAGCTATACTCCAATTGCGGGTCGAGGCACACTTTGACTCCGTTTATCATTCGGCAGCGGGAATAGGGATCGGAAACTTGCTCAATAGTGCCAAGTCTCCGCTCCTGTTGCATACCCTAGAAAACCTGCTCAACTCTTTCAAGGTGCACTTGTTGTCAAAGCGAAGCTTGGCTCAAACTATGTGGCGCTCAATCAGCAAATCGAACGTAGCTTACACCATGGAGGTCGAGCTACCAGAACGCTGAGAACCCAGCTCCAGATTTTGCGGATCACGCAAGCCATGCTCTGGATTTTCAGTCGTTCCAGCGACCGAGGGAATCTATAAAGCGCTTTGATGCTTCCAGCACAGAGATGTCCTCCGGGTGCCTTTTATCCTGTGCGTCTGCTCCTGCCCCATTGAAACATCAAATATGGCCTATCTGGTTGCAGTATGGACCTTCTGCTTGTTCTTGGCACGAGTCGCAAATGCGACCAAGTATGGCACGATCGGTTACGGTATCAACATGTTTCATCCGTTCTGCTGCTATGCCTGCCACGACTCGTTGGTCATGGTGTACCTCAACTGCACGACCTTTTCGGAGTCCTCGCGCGCTCACGATGGCATGTCCATGAAGCTCCTCAAACGCATGGATATGGACATGGCGGGCTCGACCAGCGATGAATGCTACGCCACCGACGAGCCATATTTGCAGTCCTTCGCCTACTGCATTCAGTCGCACTGTGACATCGAGGGTCTTTCCTATGAGAAGCAGAACTCATGCTTCCGAGAGATGGCCGCAAACGGACTACTGGTCCCTTCGCTGGAAGACTCCTTGCCAACAGTTCCCCCAACGGAAGAGCTTGCCGAGCATGCTATGTGGCTAAACAAGACAATGCAGGTCAATGAAGCGTATTGGAAGGCTGACAGGGGGACCATTGACGAATTTGAGCATTCAGAGGTGTATCATGTCCGGTTCTCGTAAGTGAGCTCTGGTCACCTAGGTATGGACAATGCTAACTCGTGGGGATACAGCATTATCGTAATGACTCTTAGTGTCGGCATACCACTGTTGGCGGGCTTATGGTTGTGGCTGACCGCTCTGCTCCCGACGAACCTCCGGCAGGACGGGCTCGTTATTTGGCTGCAAGCAAGCTTTCTCCTGCCCGCGCTGCTGCGAAAACGACATGCTCAGCCTCTACCATTCAGACTCGGTTACCTCCCCAATCGCAGTATGACGGGCCTGCTCACGCTCTACGTTATTCTGAATATCGTCTTTTGTGCCGTGCCTTACAGAAGTGTCCAACCGAATACTTGGTTCTCCAACAGAAACCAAGAAATGGCAGCCTACATCGGCAACAGGACAGGAGTGTTGAGTTTCGCCAACATGGCTCTCGCCATCCTCTTCTCAGCGCGCAACAACCCTCTGATGTACCTCAGTGGTTGGTCGCAGACGACATTCCTCGCCTTCCACAGATGGGCAGCTCGAGTTGCCATCTTACAGGCCGTTGTCCATTCGATCGTCTACACGGCGGATTACTGCTACTACAAGGACGGAGGCAATGCATACTACGCAGAAGCCGCGAAGCCGTATTTTTGGTGGGGCATCATCGCAACAACTGCCATGGGCTTGATGGCCGGTCTTTCAGCTCTGCCCTTACGCATGTATGCCTATGAGCTATTCCTGGGCCTGCACATCGTTCTGGCGATCTTATCGCTGGTGGGATCCTGGTACCATGTTGACCTCAGGTACAGCAAGAATTGGGGCTACGAAGTGTGGCTGTACATTGCTTTCGCCTTCTGGGCCTGGGACCGCCTTGTGCGGCTTCTTAAAGTGGTCTACTACAACTTTCCTTCTGGAACATCGGCGCAAGTCGAGCTCCTTCCGGGCACCAATGTGGTTATATTGACAATGTTCCCAGGCAGGCACTGGGGAGCCCACCCGGGTCAGCACACATTCGTATACTTCCCGACGCTGAAGCGGGTCTGGGAAAATCATCCATTCAGTATTCTGGATTGGGGGATGACTTCTCCTTTGTCGCAGGCTCGTTTGGCATCAAACTCGAGTTCAGACGACCAAACGCCCAACAAGGAAGGCTCGTTGAGGCAGGACCTAGAACCCTCGACCACTGCGCGCCACCGGCACTGCCATACCTCGCCTGACAACGGCCCCGAACCCCAATTCTACATCCGCTGCCTGTTCAGAGCTCAAAGAGGTGCGACAGGTGAGCTTCGCCGCGCATTGCTGAAAGCGCAGTCCCCCACTACCTTCGCCAGCTTCGTCGAAGGGCCGTACGGCGGTCTTGAACTTCCAACCAGGGCCATCCTACGCTATGCAGAAAGGATAATCTGCATTGCAGGGGGCATTGGCATCACCTATGCAGCCAGCTTTGCCAAGCAATTTGCTCACGAGCGAGCAAATTTAAGAACCTCGTCACCGAGAGATGCCGCTGGGGCACTCTTTCCGCGGTGCAAGCAGTTTACTTTGGCATGGACGGTCCGTGAGGTCGAGCTCTTCCAGTATGTACGACACAACTTGCTGCCTGACCTTTCAGAGGGCGGCCTCGACGATGAATCCCTGCGGTACAGATTCTGGATTACCGGTACTCGTACAGGAGAGGGAAGTGCAGACACGACGTCTGCCACCTCCGCAACCCAGCCTCGGTCTCAGCCTGAGCCAGACATTCTTCCCGACAAGACCATCCAAGTCACTGCGGAGACACACACCGAGAAGCTCATCACCACGGTATCAGGCCACAGAATGGACGTCGCGCAAGTCATTGCTGCGGAGTCAAATGCTAGCAGCTCGACACTTGACACTCGTGTCGCCGTGCTTGTGTGTGGACCGGGCGGTCTAGCAGACGAGGTGAGGTTCCAGGTCGCTCGTGTCGCGCGGCAGGGTGTCTTGGTGGACCTGATCGAGGAGACGTTCAGTTGGTGATGGGAACTCGTGTTCCTACCTGGTAGGGATCAATCATTCATCAGCTACGCAGTCTAGGTGTGTCCGTTCGCATTGGACGAACGATGCGACTTGCCTAGCACGTCCAACTGCTATGCGAGCTTCGTGGGACCTCAAGCTCTTAATGGATCACGGTCGTGGGTAGCAGTATCTCGTGCTTGTTCATCGGCCAGTCGGTCAGTCAGTCAGTACTTTGAGTCCTCGCCCGCAAGCATGTAGACCAATACCGCAGTGTACTTGCTCGCAGTTGTTCACCACCATCTCTACCATTCCTCGAACCGCATGGGTGAGGTACAAGTCATTTGACCGAGCTCCTTGCGGTCACCCTCCACCACCACTACTTCTATAACTACTGCCACTACTACCACAAGCAAGTATCCAATATTGTGAATTGGCGCAAGTCTTCCTACGGCCAATATTGTACGCGAGGAGCGACGAGTGAGGAGTTCATGTTAATCCCTAGATCCGTCCTCGTGGCTTGTGGCTTGGAGTCTCTCGCTGACAGAGGTCGAGAGCCAGACACACACATACTTATGCATGGATGATGCAAGATACCTTATCCTTCGCTATGACCAGCTACGGTCTGTCCTTTCGAACGGGAAGTCTGGAGCCTGCCGCACCACGGTGGTGTCCAGGCCAAAAGGTCACTGGATCTCCGAGTATGCATTCAAGGCCATCTGTCCGCCCAGGTGGGCGTACAGGACGTTACTGCCCTCGTTGATCTCGCCCCTCTTGACCAGATCAATGAGTCCCGCGAGACTCTTGCCTTCGTACACCGGGTCGGTGATGAAGGCCTCGGTCGTCGCGCCGAATCGGATGGCTGCGAGCGTCGCCTCGTCCGCCAGCCCGTACGTGCCGGCGTGGTATCTCGCGTCCAGCACGACGTCGCTTTCGGAGACGTCGGATTCGTCGAGCCCGATCTTGGCCGCCGTCTGGCGTGCAATGCGGAGGACTTGATCAAAGGTGTCTTTGGGCTTGGCGCTGGCGTCTATGCCGATGATGTTGCGCTTCTTGCCGCCGGGTGAGGCTGGTGCTGGTGCTGGGTGCGTGCGCTCGAGGAGCTTGAAGCCGGCGATGATGCCGGCGAGCGTGCTGCCCGTGACGGCGCAGACGATGATGGTGTCGAAGAAGACGTTGAGTTGCCGTTCTTGGGCATGGACTTCGAAGGCCCAGCGAGCAAAGCCCAGGCCGCCTAGAGGGTGGTCTGAGGCGCCGGCGGGGATGTACTGTGAAGACATTCAGGCCGTTAGCAGAGAGACATTAGCAGAGGGTCAGGACTCAGCAGCGGGCTGTTTTATGACGCGGGTACTAAACACTGCATTTTGAGACAGGGCAGAGAAAACAAGCGTGACGATGGCCGGTGGACTTACATATGGCTTCCCTCCTCGGGCAAGGACCTCCTCTTCCAATTTCTTGAGGGTCTGTTTGTGCTGGATCCCGAACCCAGACTGATCGAGCCTCACATCTGCGCTCATCAACCTCGACAACTGGATGTTTCCGACCTTGTCGTAGCCCGCATCGTCGTGGTCAACCCACTTCTCCTGCACGACTTTACACTTGAGACCCAGTTTGGCCGCCACGGCAGCAACTTGACGGGTGTGATTGGACTGGTATCCGCCAATGGAGACCAAAGTGTCGCAGTTCTGGGCCAGGGCGTCCGGGACGAGGTACTCGAGTTTGCGGGTTTTATTGCCCCCGAAGGCGAGAGCGGAGTTGAGGTCTTCGCGCTTGGCGTAGATGGTCACCTTCCCTCCCAAGGCAGCGGAGATATTGGGAAGGGCATGGATGGGGGACGGACCCAGGGTGAGTGGATAGCGTGGGATCGAGGCAAATGGTTCTGGGAGACCAAGGTCGTCAGCGTTGCGAAAATCACTATTCATTGCTGCCATCTCGAGTGTCAGTTGAATTCCGCTGACCCGGTCTATTCTGCTTAGGGGAATTCGATTCAGCTGAAGAGCGCAGATGTATATGTAGTCGTGGAAATCGTGCCTTGAAGTCGCCCTCGGCCAATGAGAACATCAGTTCGCCGTCGGGAAGATAGATGGGCCGATCGAGGCGAATGCAGAAGCCCGGTGTCAGCCATCTAGCTACCAGGTCATATTGTGTCTTGGAGTGTCTCGAGAGAAGGCCTGTAATTAGGAGAGAGTTTATGGGTGCCTATAGGCAGGCGGCGGGCGAGGGATGCGCACCATCAGAAAGTTGCCGGCGCACTTGGTGGCAGCCTCTCTTCACAGCTGGGCCGTGTCTGTCTTGCTTGAACGTTGTTTCTCTCCAGCTTGAGGACAAAGCCTGCCACGGCGGCCGTGAAGGCTGCTGCATGAAGAACCCTCCCAGTTGGTCCCTCTCGTGTATCCTCTACTCTTCCAATCTCGTTCGAGCTTCACCGTCTGGTACCGATATGTCGAGGTCCAACCACGTAACCGCAGCTGCGCCCCTGCTGTCTCTGTCAAAGCACGTCGTCCTCGAGATGGGTGTCATGAGTGTCGGCCGTCTCCAATTGATGCGACAAGTGCAGAACGCAGGCCAAAGATGCGTTTACATTGAATCAATATCCTGGGGAGCAAGTCTTCCTTCGGAGCAGTCTTGGCAGCTGGAGTCGTTCCTGTTCATGGGAAGAAGTCCAGCCTAGATATTGCACCTCGACCAATTCGAGGCTGTGGTTATGCATATCTCGATCATCTCCACAAGGCAGTCTGGTCTAGAAGCCCAGTCCTCCTCGTGGCGGTCTAGAGCCCTCGACTGAGAAAGCACAGACCTCAACCAATCCCTCGGATCCCAGAGGTATTACTCAGGTCTCACGGCCAGATGTGGCCCGGCGATTCAATAAGTTCTGATGGGTTGAACAATCAAGTGGTGTAGCCGTAACAAGTACGAGTCCTGACGGATATGAGGCCGAATACGGAATATGCGCGCCAATGTCGACGCAATGTCAATCGGGTACCCAAGTAGGCATGCCCGTTCATGGGTGCCTTGTGCTTTGTGCCTTGTATTACAGCAGCCGGGGAACCTCAATACTTCTGGTTGGACCTTTCACCGTTACCCACAACCACATGGCTGGGTGTCTTCACTCGGGGCAGAGAGGTCGGGGTTATCTCCAACCTGGCCTTGACGTCCTCGAATATGGTTCCTCATTATCCTGTTGCTAACGGGGCCTTTTCGTTCCTGTTCGTGCTTTCGCGCAGCGGGCAGGAACTCAAGGATGTTCGGCACCGGCAACTTGGGCCAGACCCCGGGATCCATGGCCGGTTTTGTAAACGAACCCCCCGGACTATAGTATCTAGGTTTGGACCATTCTCCCGCGCACTCTCCATGACACGCCTGGAGGCCTCCAGGCTCAATGTCCACCGGCGGTCCTCCGGTGGTCCTGGCGTGTGGGAGGCCGAGGAATTCAAGTTCTCTCAATGCGGGATGGGACCAAAAGGGAGACTTGAGAGGCTTCGGCTTTCCGGCGTCAAAGGCCGGCCGCTGCAGACATTTCCTTGCCGTTCTCCACGCGGTCAGTGGAGATTCTGTTTTCGGCGGGTTCGTGTCGTCCATTCACCTGAAACTCTCAATGATATATGCGTTACTCCAACGGTGGTGATGAGCCTATATAGGTCAACCCTTGGGGCATAGAGTCGTTTTCCGGTTTCCAGGGAAAAAGGAAGCAACGGTCAAGATGTCCATTCCAGTCGCGATAAACGTGTTTGGCAACAAATCGATTGAGCCGTGGCGGCAGATCTACCGATTTTACGGCACCGATGAGATCAATTATGTTTACATGAAAGATGGCCGCAAACTTCTGGAGAAGCTTGGTTCCCTCGGCCCGCACCAGGCCTGGTTTCGAGCTCACAGTCAATTCGTGACGGGCGAAGGTGTCCATGCGCTGAAATGGGGAAGTACAAACGCCTACACCGAGGACAAGGATGGAAACCCGGTTTATGACTGGACGATCATCGATCGAGTGTACGACACATATCTGGAGAAAAAGCTCAAACCGTACGTTCAGTTCGGGTTCATGCCGCAAGCACTTTCTGTTCATCCAGAGCCGTATCAGCATAAATGGACTCCTACGGCGCCTTACGGCGAAATATTCACGGGTTGGGCTTATCCGCCCAAGGACTATGCAAAGTGGGGCGAGCTCATATATCAATGGACGAAGCATTGTGTGGAGAGGTATGGAATCTCTGAATGCGAATCATGGTACTGGGAAACGTGGAACGAGCCGGACATCGGCTACTGGCAAGGAACTCCGGAAGAGTACAACAAGCTCTATGATTACGCCGTGGAAGGTGTCCGACGTGCGTTGCCGTCCGCCAAAGTAGGCGGGCCGGAGACCACTGGCCGTGGACCAGAATACCTCAGGGGCTTCCTGCAGCACTGCCTCGATGGCGAGAACCAAGCGACCCAAGGCAAAGGCGCACCCCTTGACTTTGTATCTTTCCACGCCAAAGGCGCACCGAAGTACCAGGAAGAGACGAAGAGTGTCCGGATGGGTATTGCCCACCATCTTCGAGAGATTGATACCTCGTTTGGCGTGATTGCCTCATTCCCCAAGTTCAAGCCGCTTCCTATCGTCCTGGGCGAGTCGGATCCAGAAGGCGCGGCAGCCGCTCAGGGCCCGCAGTTGGCGTACCGTAACAGCACCCTTTACTCGTCATACACCGCCGCCAGCTTTGCTCGCAAGCATCTACTTTCAGAAAAGCATGGCGTCAATCTCGAGGGAGTTGTCACTTGGGCGTTTGAGTTCGAGGATCAGCCTTACTTTGCGGGATTCCGCGTTCTGGCCAGTAACGACGTCGACCTTCCGGTGCTCAACATCTTCCGTATGTTTGCCCGCATGGAGGGTGAGCGCCTGGCCAGCACCAGTTCGCAACAGGTTCCTCTGCAGGACCTCTTACAAAACAGTGTCCGTGAAGATGCTGATGTGGGAGCCATCGCTGCCCGAGACGGGCAGACGGTCAGTGTTATGGTCTGGCACTATCATGATGACGATTTAAAGGGACCATCAGCAGCTGTGGACCTGACATTGGAGGGCGTGGGGTGGAAGGAGAATTCTACGCTTCGGCACTACCGTGTCGACGAGACGCACAGCAACTCCTACACCGTGTGGAAGTCGATGGGCTCACCTCAGCAACCGACAGCAGAACAATATGCCAAGCTTCAAGCTGCAGGCTCCCTAGCCGAGTACACAGGGCCGACAAAGTTGGAAGCGCAGTCCGGCGTGCCGAAGCTGTCGTTTGACTTGCCGCGCCAGGGCGTGTCCCTGCTCGTCTTTGAAAATGTAGGTTGATAGCGGGCTACACTAGTTACCAAGGGCTGCCAGGAAACCAAGTATAAAATTGACTGAAAGTTGACCTCGCGCGCGGTGCTCAAGAAAAAGAAATTCACTGCAGGCCTGGTCCAGGGTCGAGTTTGCCTGCACTATTTGGATATGTGTGTAGCCTCTCTGAAGAGCTTCCATTGAATGCCTAGGTCTGAGCTCTATCTATATATTCTGGACGAGAATCTATCTAGTTTCTGTTGAGTTACTTGCTGTTGCCGACTCATACATGGCTTGTTGTTGCGCGTTCAAACCCTACTGCGTCTCTGCCCACCCAGTTGACAACGGATATCTCTTTGCACCAGTACACAAGTTTTTCATCTATTCATCATCGCCGTAAAAAACCTTTGCTCCACGAGGTAGGAAGGCGCCGTCACACACCTTCATACGCCCGGTCAACGAGTCTATCACCTTGATCTCATCCGCACTCAAGCTCCAGCCGTCCAGGTCAAAGTTCTTCCTGATCCTTTCTGGAGTGACACTCTTGGGTAACACACTCCATCCCTTCTGTATTCCCCACGCAAGCATGATCTGTTGGGGTGTCCGGCCGCGCTGGGCGCTCAACTCGAGCAAGACAGGGTCGGAATACAGGAGTGAATTGGTGGAGCCCAGGCACGAATACCCCGTCGAGTGGATGCCCTTGCCGGAATTGTACTTCACCAGCTTGGGAGAGGGGCGGTACGGGTGTAGCTCGATCTGATTCACCGCCGGCACGATGGTCGTTGTCGGGTGGCCGAGCAATCGTTCGAGCTGCGTGATGCCGAAATTCGACACGCCAATGTTGCGCACCTTGCCCGAGCCCACGAGCTTCTGCATCTCGCCCCAGGTGTCGACAAAGTCCCAGTCCTGGTACATCTTGGTCGTGTCCCCGGGATCCGTCGAACATGGCCAGTGGATCAGATACAAGTCGATGTAGTCGGTCCCCAAGAATTGCAACGACTCCTCGAGCGCTTCGGCCACGCGTTTATGGTCTGTATTGGCGAGTTTGGTGGTGATCCAAATCTCCTGTCTGGGAACACCAGAGTCTCTGATGCCATCGCCGACCTCCTTTTCGTTCTTGTACGCGCGTGCCGTGTCGAGGTGTCCTGTGTGGTACAAAAGAGTCCGTCAACACGTCGGGACTGTCTGCGAGAGATGCTGAAGGAGGGAGTATCTGGACAGGGCTGCTCGAGATATGCCGAGGGAGGGGATTCTACTCACGATATCCATGCTGCAGTGCAACCGCCACTGCTTTGCGCACCTGGTCTGGAGGCGACTGCCATGTTCCCAGCCCAATAGCTGGAATTTCATCTCCGGTATTCAGAACAAACCGCTTTCTGGAGACAGAGACACAGAGGGTGTGTGTGTTAGCCATCATTTCCATTCTGCTTTTCCCCGTCAGCTTCTCTGGTGTCACTTACGCGGTAACTTTAGGTAGCACCACCATCCTGGCCCGCAGCCTTGCTCTCTGTGCTCCTTGGAAGGTTTGTCGTGCGGTTGCAAGGAGGTTCGGGCCTTGGATACAACGGACAGCGTGGTAAACGGGCTCTCTTCTCAGTCGAATGCTTGAGGAACAAATCCAGCGAGTTGGCCGGAAAGTCCACAAAACTCATCAAATCGCCGTCCACTCCACGTCCTGGTCAGCCACGACTGCTCAACCAGCAGCAAAGCCGCTCCCACCCCGATCATCCACGAGCAGCCGAGTCATCCAGAGACAACAACAGATGCCGAAGATCGCTCGCTCGCTGTCTCTCCGTGTTGCATGCCCGATTGTGGATACGGAGGTGTTGACCGGGCATTATGACCGATGCCGATCAACCCCCCTGAAGACATTCCAGCTTTTCATCCCCGGCGACTGTGCGGCAGACTCGTCTTACCATCTTCCCCACTTTCGGCCATGCCGATCTCCTGACACCGGGGTGACCGGGCTTGTTCCCCAGACCTGTGGGGAAGAAACATGGTGGTCTATAATACTGGGGGCTTTGGGGCTCCTTTTGTGTGCTGCTCCCTTTCGATACTACGCAAGCACACCGCAAGATGGGGAAAGCTGCCGTTGACCATCCCGCCGAAGAAGGCAGTATGGACACCTTCCAGCATGTCGACATGGTCTTGTCTGAACATGATCCTGAGAAAGCCGGTCCTGCCAACAACCCAACAGTGACCGAAATTCGTCCTGAGCCCAAACGAGGCTGGCGAAACTTCATCTGGGACTCATTGGACAAGTCGCCTGAGGAGCGACGACTGGTGCAGAAAATCGACCTCGCTCTTTTGACATTGGGCTGTCTCAGTGAGTAACCTCTTCCATCTTCATCAGTGGAGAGAACCATCTGTGTGTGTTGACTCATTTTCTCTACCAGGCTATTTTGTGAAATATCTCGACCAGATCAACATCAACAATGCCTTTGTTTCGGGAATGTGGGTGTTGTCGAAACTCTTTTGTGCCCCTGGCTACCGCGGATCCGTGTGGCTGATATGAGATATCCACATTATAGGAAAGAAGACCTGTCGCTCTATGGAAATCAGCTCAACATCATGCAGACTTGCTGGGGAGTTGGATACCTTCTGGGAGGCCTTCCCAGCAACATTCTGCTCACCCGGGTTCGACCGTCAAGATTCATTCCCCTCGTCGAGGTAAGCAAGCTCAAGAAGGCCGAGGAATTCCGCGGTGGATGTGTGCTGACAACAATATCAGGTCTTGTGGGGCGGCTTGACTCTTTGCCTGACGGCGTGCAAAACTGCGAAACAGATCTACGTTGTCCGTTTCTTCGTCGGTAAGTTCTACAGGTCATGTTTTGTGACAAAAAGAGCAAACTGACTCGCTGTCACGACAAGGTCTCTTTGAATCTGCCCTGTATCCCGGCATGATTTATATCATCGGTTCCTGGTACCGAAGCGACGAGCTGGCAAAACGGACCTGCATCTTCCAGGTCACCAGTGCGGTCGGCACCATGTTCTCCGGTTATCTCATGGCTGCAGTGTATCATCTCGACGGTCAGAGTGGATTGCATGGCTGGCAATGGTAAGCAATATTCGGCTTCGTTTGTGCGAGTATGTGTCATGGGACTCATCATCACGCTTCACAGGCTGTTTCTCGTGGACGGACTGATCACCTTACCCATCGCGGTGGCATGCTTCTTCTTGCTCCCGGACCTGCCCTCGAACTGCAGAGCAAGATATCTTAGCAAAGAGGTATGCACACAAACCTGGTTTCCACCCCGGATTTCCGCCTCCACCTTCTATGCCGCTGCTGACTTCTGACGCTGCGGCTTCCCAGGAAATTACTCTGGCGCAGGTGCGAATGGAGCTCGAAGGTCGAGCTTCGCGTGAACCCTTCTCCAAGGCCAAGATCAAGAGAATCGTTTTCGGGACCTGGCACTGGTGGGTTTTGGTGCCCATGTATACGTAAGTTTCGAGTCACACACAGAAGGCCGCCCTTCCTCCAAAACTCCAAGATGGCATTGGCATGGCGCACTACTGACGTGTGTGTTGCAAGATTCTGGAACAACGGCGGTTCTAGTGCCCAGCCAGTCTTCGCTCAATATCTCAAGAATTTCGACCCTCCAAAGTACAGCGTGGCCCAGATCAACACCTATCCGACCATTACTGGCGGGGTTCAAGTCTTCACGACCCTATTCTTCGCCTGGACCTCGGACGGGTTTCTAAAAGGACGTCGTTGGCCTGCTGTCATTGTTGGTGGTGTAAGTGTGGTTTTCTTTACCCATGTTGTCCCTCCCAAAACCCTCAAGGAGAATCCCTCCTTCTCCTAGTTCGTTCTTCATGTCTCTCTCCCTCGCCCGCTCTGTCGCTTGCAAATGGCTAATGTACGGCGATCTCGTCCTCAATAACAGTGTTTCAATATCATGTGCTACTCGTCTCTTTGGCACTGGAACATTCCCGAGGGCTGGAGATGGGCCTGCTATGCTCTGTCGGGAGTAGGTTCATCAGTTGCCGGATTAATCATGTCGTAAGTCATCATCTTCACACACTCTCCCTCCCTCCCTCCAGCCTATCCGGCCGATAAGAGGAAGTAAATGTGACTAACCTGGGTGATGGGTGATAGCTGGGCCCATGAAATCTGTTCTTCCGACAACGAAGAACGGGCCATCGTGACCGGAAGCATGAACCAGATGGCCTACGTCTTTCAGATGTGGCTCCCGCTTGTCGCATGGAAACAGACCACCGCCCCTCAATACACGTCCGGGTTTGCCACAATCACTTTCTTCAATGTGTGCATGATTTTCTTCGCCCTTCTGGCTTTGTACCTGCAGACCGGATTCAGGAAGATATGATTGAGCTGAGCGGATGATCGAGTCGAGGGGAGTAGCAGCAGCAGCCGGCCAGGTTTTTCTGGCCAAACACGTTTGTTGCTTGTGGTGGTGGATGAGAGAAGAATCCGAATCGGTCAGGTGCTGGCTACAGTAGCATACAAGCCGGAGAGAGAGAGGGAGAATCCGTCACACACACACACAAACACATACACACAAATGGCCATCAGCCAGAGAAGAAGTGGTCTCAAAAAACCCCACAAAAAAAAAACACCGTCGTCTACATCCATACGTACGTGTCTTTCTGTACATAGCATTACCTAAATTTGATGCGTTCTACAATACTCAATCAGGAGAACTGGGGCGAAAAGAAGAATGGGTATCTCAGATGCATAGCCTTCTCGTGGTGTAGGATACATACACTTGGGTGTGTGTGTGTGTGTGTGTGTGTGTGTGTGTGTGTGTGTGTGTGTGTGTGTGTGTGTGTGTGTGTGTACATTGCAAAAAGCGGTTTTGGCATATTACGCCACCTGTTTACTGTACCCAGAAATATCGATCCAGAGACAGATATATATAGATATGAAGGTATATATTAATGTGTTTACAATACTTAATCAGGAGAACTGGCACGAAAAGAATGGTTATCCGCATAGCCTTCTCGTGTTGTAGGATACATTTGGATGTGTGTGTGTACATTGCAAAGAGTGGGTATGGCATATTACGCCACCTGTTTACAGTATCCAGAAATATCAATCCAGTAATGTACATAAATGTATATATCCTGCACCGATTTTCCTTTTTTCAGTCCCAACTAAAATGCTGATGAGAGGCGCCTGCGTCATCAACACCAGCTGCGTTGTTGTGACCACCACTTTCCATGTCCCATGCCATCGGAGCGGCAGTATCTTGCGGATTTGCCGACGGGCAGGAGTAGGCGTCCATTGAAACGTACGACAGCCAATTGTTGGCTGCAATGTTCAAGCCGTCGGCCACGGCAAACTCGTCGAAGAGGTCCGCAAGGTGCGGATCCACCGGAGAGTACGACGGTGGCAGTCGCTGTGGATTTTGTTGTTGTTGTTGCTGTGGATGGGACGTACCGTTGCCGTTGGTGGCCACCAGTGGGGCGGCAATAAAAGAAGCCGACAATCCTGTCGCGTTGTGGGATTGTGGATGATTTTGCTGGTGCGCGTCGGCATCCCGGCTGATGATGGCTTTGCCGCGGATACGTTGGACGGCTTCGGCCAGGCCCTTGGTGATGTGGTACACCAGATGTCGGCGATTGATGCTGAAGCTTCTCGTCAGGTCCACGACGCTCTGGACCAGGTCCAGCACCTGTGCCTGGTCGATGTAGAGGGCGGCATTCCACTGGCAGGACACCTTCAACAGGAACACGGCCGAGAAGGTGAACATGGCGTGCTTGAAGAGTGGGACGCCGATGATGCTCGCGCGAATGCACGGCTCGTCCAGGACGAGTCGGAGCGCCGCCATGGCCGAGGCGACGGCCACGTGGGCTGCGTCCATGCGGTCAACCGACAGACTGGCCCCCAGCAACATGCCCCGGAGGGCCAGCGAGTTGAGCTGCAGTTTGGCGAGATGGTAGTGTAAGGCCACCCCTTTGGACGGGTACGTGTCAATCAAGGGGTCGAGAACTGCTGCCACATAAAGTGGGACACGGGTTAGACGAGATACAATTCTCCGACGGAAACATACCAAGGAGCCGGGATGACAACAGGAAAGAAATGGGAAGGAAAGGGCACTGACCTAAGCGAGACTCCCACTCGAGTCGCCATTTCTCTACCTTGACGGTGAATTGTCTGAGTACCTGAAAGTTTGACTCTTCCAGGGGCAAGGTGGTGTCGGCACCAAAGGTGTGATAAGCTTCATCGAGCGTCTGGAACAGATCGACCTGGCTGATCAGCCGTTTGTCGCCCGGAGTACTGAGCGGCGAGGCCAAGAACTTGTCGTATTTGTCAATCGCCGAGTTTCCATTGAGCATGGGTGGTCGTCCATGTGTGATGCTGAAGTGCCGGTCGCAGACATAGAGCAAGTACCAAAGCCGAGCATTGGTAAACTTGGTTTCGTCCTCAAACGACGACGGCTGATGGAATGCCTGGTGGAGATTGAGTTCGGTAGCGATCCGGACCGCCAGGCCTGATAACTTCCAGCTCAGATCGGGGAGCCAGAAGGCGCCCAGCACCAGGGCTCGGATATCGTCGAGGTTGTGATGGCGAGCGATCATGGCTTCCGCCACGAGTGACACGTACTCTTTGTAGCACATATCAAACTGCGCCTCCTTGTCGGGAACGTGTAAGGAGGCAATGGTGAAGACGACCGTGCTAAGTAGCCGTGACGACCGCCGCACGGGTGGGAGACTGTCGTGCGGAAACGCGACTCCCCCCCAGAGGTACCGGTTCATCCGGTCCCTGAATAAAATGAAAAGGTCACTGGCATGGGAAGGAGACAGTTCGCTGGTGGATATCAAATCTCTTCCTTGAGCTGCGGCCTCGACCTCGATTCTGCCGCCGCTGGCGGGCGTGTCTTGCGGAGTTGTCACCTCCATCAATGTTTGCATCGGCACCGCATTGATCTCCCGCTCCTGCAATGGCCCTGTTGTAGGGACGCTGTCGCGTATTTGGCCACCTGTTGGTGGCACCGGGGTGCTAACTTGTGCGGCATTCGGCTCACAATCCCCCATGGACTGCGTATCATCGCTATTGCAGGAGCCTGAGAAGCCAGCGGGTCGAGATCGCTGCAGCACATTATCCATGGCAGCCTCCAGCTGGTTGATCCTGCGAGCAGTTGCCGCTTTCCATCTAACGAGGTTTCAGTCTCAGGGTCCGTTCTTGCTCCTCCTCTGCATTCGCCGGCTCGAAGGGCGGGAGCGAAGGGTTCGTCAACCTAGGTAACTCACTTGTGGTCGTCCCGACTAGACACATCGGCCCTTCGACCGCTTGATGTGCATTTGATGCCGGTCCGGCGGCATCTCTGGCACACATGCTGGCCAGACTGACGCTCACATCTCACTTTCTGCTTCCTGCACTCGAGGCCTTGGGTATCTGGTATTAGCGGGATGAGCTTCCATCCGGGATGGCATTTCTTACAAGCCAGTCCTTTCGGCAGCCCCGGTAACCGGCTTTTCGACGAGTTGTCGTCTTCCATCTATAGGCCGCAACCTTTCGGGCAACCCTGATGCAGTCATGGATGGGCGTTTCGCAGGAGTGGATATCAGAAAGAAGGTGGTTGATACACGTCTGCCGCTGCAGGTCTGGGGCCAAGCAATTCTGACTATGCCTAATGCAAAAGACCACCGCAACCGACAGCCTGGTGCAGAGAATCTTCAAGGAAGAAAGTGGCGCACCATGCATGCAGGTTGCCATGTGGGCGAGCTCGCTAGATGGTCCGGTGGGCAACTGTTTCCCCGCAGTCACGTGCGCCCACACCATCGGAGGAGATGCCCGATGCCGGTCACGTGTCGTTATTAGCTTGGGTAACGCACAAATGCCGGGCACAGGAGAGTAGCATCTCGGCATCTTACTCGTACGCCAAGAGGAGGAAGAGTTCTTTCTTGATTCGAACGTCCGTTCAGTGGATCTTAGTCCCGTCTAGCCACGTTGCTTTAGGAAGGGAGCACGAAAATCATCACTTGATTGTCTTCGTTAGAGTTGGGGAAACCAGTGCTGCCAGTGGAAACTCATTCTAGTCATTGACGTCCAGAAGTGTAAAGGCTCAACGTTTATACCAGGGATTTGGTCAGACTACCCATCACCGTGCCATCCTTACAAGCCATTTCCTCCATATCCCTTGTAACGTGACAGTGGTGCGACAACGAACAAGGTCGCTCAAAAAGCCTATCCCTCATACAAACTACATGTATCGTCCACGGATACGTCACCCAGCTCAGGAACCATATAGCCATTTGCCGTCAGAGCTTGAGAGATGTGCAAAGACGACCAAGGGTCGCTCTTCCCGTTGGCTAATTCATTCGCCGTGGAGATGGTGCTTCGGATCTGCACACTGTCACTGAAGACGTCCTCGCTCGCATGGGTAAGTTAGCTGGCGACTGTTGAGCTGGACCCTAGTGAAACGGTCTAAGTATTCCATACTAATATTCGAGGACTCTATGTCTTCATGGATTGGTTCGAAGAACTGAGGAATCAGGGCCATCCTTGCGCTGTGCGACGTATCCCTCGTGACGCGGCGGCCGGTAAGGTGCTCATCATCGATGTGGCACCACAATTTAGGGGCTCGGGACCCGGGTTTGGACAATATCATCTCAGCTGCCCGCACGAGGAGGGCTGGGTTCTTGACTCAAGGCAGAAGTGATCACATGTCCCGTCCCAGGGAGGACGGGACCGGTGAGCATGTTTATGTCGGCAAAGCAGCCAATAGGTAGAACTCACAGCCTGTACGTGGTATTGAACTGCCCCGGTGTGTTTGCTCTGGGAGTGTTCAGGGAGCGCTCCCCGAGGGCTCAGTGCTGCTCAGGCAAACGCTCAGTGATGCTCAGGTCAAAGCCGCCTTCGCTCACCCTTCTAGGATCAATCCGTGGATGCCAATTAGGTTTTCCGTTGGCGAGTAATCTAGGTAGTCTCGTAGTGCTGTGAGAGACTCGCCGCAGAGCTCGACACTTCAGATGTCTTCTACCTGAGAGTGCGACCAGCCAGACCCCGTTTGAAGCTAGTTGACGCGTTCCTCGTCGTCGGGACTGCCCTGGAAACCGAGCGGTTTGCCTGAGAGCTCAACCCTATCAGAAGAGCGGGACCAAACGTGGATATGTCTGGCGCAGAGTTTTGCTATTGAGGACCCTTGCTTAGCAGCGTTCGGTCAAAGCCTGACAAAAGTTGTCTCAATGTGTTGATCTTTCTTTGGGCCGAGAACCTCATGTACCGTACTCCAGGAAGCGAGCGTGACGGGAGATTCGGCGCTTGATCGTGACAAGGTGAAGGTGTAGGAGCTGCTGTAGAAGTCCTCCACGCAGAGGTGGCCACCAGTTCCGTGGAGGACAAGTCTGCCATCGGCTCCGAGATTCTGATCGTCCTCAAAGGGAATATCTATTTTGTGGAACAGGTAGTCGATGGTCTCAGTTCCTGGTTTGGTGAACCAGATACTTATGGTATGCCCATTTTCGGCTTTTTGTAATCGCCAGATGTATTTTCTTGAAAAGGTGAAGGTAGGAACGCTGGTCAGATTGTTACCGGAGGCCATCATCATCTCAAACTCCCCGTGTTCATGGTATAAGAGCTCCGCGTCGGCAGAGTGCAGCTTGCCGTCCGGGTCAACCACAGGCGACGGCGACGGCCTTTTCGTGAATAGAGCTTGACCAGCACATCGCCCCGATGGCTCTGAAGGGTCTGCGCTTCGAAGTTGGCGATTAAGGAGCCAGGTTCCGGCGAGGTCTTCGAACAGCCTGATCAAAAGGGCCGAGGCTGTGGGACGTGTCGCCATGATGTAGAGTGCTGGGGTACGAGTACCCAGCACCGACGCGGACGGCAAGGATCTTGAAACTTGACGAGGGGTGAGAAGGACGAATTTCCTTTCGTAGCGGAGGCCTCGGCGAAAGCTGCCGAGCCATACTGTCCCCAGTACGCAATAGGCCCTAGCCGGGCTTCCCTAAATTGGGTGGGGAGCTCTGGTCTAGCGCCTAACTTAAATGTCTGGGTGCCCCCAGTATGTACTCAGCACTGGTACTGGGTACATACTCGTACGTACTGCACGTTAAGAGGGAATTGCCATATCGGCGCGATTGTGCGTATCCATGTCAGATGCGCCTCTTTGTTCTCAGGACGCCTCCCGATCATGAGCAAACGACAGGAGACCAGCGCAATGGAGCGGCCGAGTTCATTTCCGCTGGACCTATCAGTGCCTATCCGCGGCTCTTCTGCCAGGTGCCAGGATTCAGCAGCTGCCGGTGCGACAGCCAATTGCAAACAGGCCTGCGAAATGGCCTCCTGCCACATCTGCTTCCAGCCAAAGCGCAACCCTATCATCCACACTCATCCACACCATCCACAATCATCTGGGCGTCATCCACTATTATGCAAGCTGCAGAATGTGCCTCGAGCTTGACCTCTTTTGCCGCAGTGGTGTTTGCCATTCTGAGGTCCATCCAACCACCCCCCGCGTCCAGTCGTCCAGCTTGTCTTAGGTTTCTTTCTCGGTTTATTCACCCCTTCCTGACCTTTTATCTTGCTGCTGTCGGTGGTTTGATAGCAGCGTCCTCGCTCGTTTGAGTCGCGATTCGATGCGACAAGCCACCATGTACGCTGTTTGCTCGACCTGACACCAGTACCGCCATATCTCTGCCCACGCTCGTTACCGAAAACGCCATCCCCCAACTCGATAACAGACATTCCATGATGAAGAGAACGCGCTCCTTGATCCTCACGCTATCCTCCATTCTTTTCACCCTCCTGCGTCTTGTCTCGGGCCAAAGCATTGTTCCGACGGCATCCTCCCCACAATTTCCTGGTTGCGCAGTCGGTTGTGCCGTGCTACTCCAGGCGCAGTCATTCTGTGTCCCTCCGAACGTTCCAACCACAGACCAGATCACATATGAGAACTGCTTCTGTCAGAGCAGTCTGTTACAGGCACTTTACAGCACTCCAGATTCTGTATGCGCCGCCGAATGTACAATTGAAACGGACAGAAGTTTACTGCAAACATGGTTCACGGGCTTCTGTCAACAGGTCGGCCAAGGGATTGATCCTTTGGCCACCGCTTCAGTCACTGTTGTGACCATCACAAGCACTTCCACTCCCCTCCCAACCGCTACAAATACTGGGACCGGAAGCGCGTCAGCTTCGAGCCCCTCAACCCAGCAGTCTTGGTAGGTATCTCACGGCCTTTTTGGGCTATGCGCTGATTGGAATCCTAGGATCGAAGGACATTGGCGGTGGATTTTGATGCTAGGCATCCTAGCCGTGGGACTTCCCTTGCTTGCCTGGCTGATGGTCTGGCTGAAACGTCGACATCGGAGGAAGCTTGAGGCAGCGAGAGCTGCGGCCTCTGGGTTTCCTACCAATGACGAGAAACGAGCTGGAGCCCGCGCGGCCACTCCAGAACTCTGGGGCCCGCATCAGGTAAGAAAACTCTTCTGACTAAATTGTCTGCGTAGTACCGTGCTAACGCTTGGTGCAAGCATATGCATCACACGAAAGGGTGGGAATATCACAACGACCCAGCAATTGTGGGAAGTATTGCGATGGCCTCGTCCTCTGGTAGACGAGACAGAAAGTCGAAGCGAGAATCGTCCTCGCACCACAACCAGCGTGACCACCCAGAAATGACCCAATTCAGCGACAGCAGGCCCGTCAGTAGACCGTCTGCCTCGAGGCGGCAATCGTCCAAAGGCAAAGCCAGGGCAGGTGACGAGATAACGCCAGTCGATTCTCATGGGTCCCATATGGGTGCTGCGAATAGGAGCCGTAGTAGGAGCCAGCCACGGAGGGAGCCCGATAGTGACCTCGAAAGAGACGCAGGCGACTCGCAGCACGAGAGGCGACTTCGCGAAGTAAGGGGTAGTCGGCGGAAGAAAGACAACCCTAGATGAATGTCACGACAGCATTTGGAATTATGAATTGTTATGAAGCATCAATCTGCGACCATCTTCCTGTTTTTCCTTTTGCACAATCAAGACTGACAGCACTGACAACAGTTAGAGTATCTCTATGGGAAGCGGAGCACTCCCTCTGAGAGGTGCGATTTCTCGGTCGTTCAGTCTTCCCTATCACCACGATCTCCGGACACTCAGTATTTGCGACATTCTCGTCCCAGAGCGCCCAGAGTGGCTTTGTGCCCACCTGCTAGTAATTGAAGCATCTTCTCGCAGCCTCGCCCCCAGTTTCGTAACCATATCAGGTGAGCGAAAGTCACATATCTTCCCTCACTCAGGGATACAGTCGGTCTTAACATCACATCCCAGACTCCACGTCAAGTCCCAAGCCATGACGTGCCCTCCTGCCCGGTGAAAAGGTACCAAATGATATTTAGGTAGGTAGTATATCAAGGTACCTAGGTATGGTTTTCTCTCCGCCGCTCTACGGACAGCAGGCCAACGAGTACGGAAATATAGAGATAACCGTCACATACCAAGGTACCAAGGTACCAAGGCACCAAGGCATTCTAGAGTTGTAGTATTGACCGCTCAACTGCGCAGATATACCTCGTGTTCACCTCATTCGGTTCCTATCTCGCTGAACCGGGTTCCAACGCCCAGATGAAGCTTTAACAAAAGAAAAAGCCGACAAGAAAAAAGGGGGGATTATTTCCGGGACAAATACTCCGTACCTTACACAGTACACAGTACTCTCAACCTACGACGCGTCATTGTAGTCAAGCGAATCGTTCTCCGCGGTCGCAATCACACCTATTCCGCGTACGGTGTACGGTGTACAGAGGGACGTTCAGGTCAAAGCAGGCTGTTCGGTGGACTTCGGTCTACTATGTTTGTATGCATGTATATATGTATGTATATATGTATGTATGTATGTATGTATGTATGTATGTATGTATGTATGTATGTATGTATGTATGTACATATCATGCACGGCCCAGACTTGTGGTTAAGATCTGCTGAGTAGACTGTTGTCACATGTCCCTACTACCACATGTGGTATATCATACATGCGACGTTGTCCTAGAGCCTCTGACCTTCTCAATGTGCTCTCGCACGCCCCCTATGCAACCATGCCCCGAGCAGAGAGTATTCAAGTGTGAAAGTATCCAAGCATGGAATATGTACGCATGGAGTATGCAAGTGTGGAATATGCCCGTGTGAAAGTATGCAAGCGTGAAAGTATG
Source organism: Cladophialophora carrionii CBS 160.54 (assembly GCF_000365165.1). Classification (NCBI taxonomy): domain Eukaryota; kingdom Fungi; phylum Ascomycota; class Eurotiomycetes; order Chaetothyriales; family Herpotrichiellaceae; genus Cladophialophora; species Cladophialophora carrionii. Next base: position 4,702,019 of record NW_008481816.1, on the reverse strand, counting down.
CAAGCGTGAAAGTATCCAAGCATGGAAATGCAAGCATCGGTGCAGCTCAACCACCACCACTCACTCCCTGCCCTGCCCTGCCCTGCCCTTCTCCGCCCTACTGCTGCCACGAGCACAGGGATGCCGCATCACCTCCGCTGCCTTCCCTCCACCCCATTGACGCGGCCATAAACCCACTTCAAGACGACCGTATTCCACGCCATCAACAAGGCACTCACTCCAAACAAACCCATTCGCTGGCCACTGCCCAGCAGCGCAAACAAAGGATACGGATAAAAGCCATTGTAGCTATAGCACAGCTCGATCCAGAACCAGTACGCCAGCGCGATGGCGCACGACACGGCCAAGCTCGGCAACACCGTGATGCCCCACGGCGGACTGAACCCGAGGAGATCGAGCAGGAGAAAAGCGGCGGGCGCGGCGTGGAAGCTGAGGTCCGCGCCCACGGGCAGTTCGAGCTCCGGGGGCACCACCAGCGCCGGGTCCACGAGCCGCAGACCCCAGTACAGGAGCGAGACGAGCAGCTCGAGCGGCGCCGCGCACATGCTCAGCTTGTTCTTGGCCGTGAAGATGGCCGGGCTGAGCGTCAGGTCGGCCAGCAGGGCGAGCAGGAACGTCACCGTCGCCAGCGTCAGCCCGATGATGGTCAGGTATTGGAAGTGCCAGCCGTAGGCCGAGTTGATGTCGTTGGGGTGCGTGTGCAGCCAGTTGTACGAATACGCGAACGAGGCGAGGCCCAGCGCGTGCAGCGCCGCCGAGAGGTCGCGCGACGGGGCACGCAGGCGTTGGAGCGGATGCTGAGGTGGGAGGGGGAGATTGTCGGGATTGCGGTTTGTGGTCGTTGTGGCCGCCATCGTTAGTGAAGTCTGATGTGGTGGCCTTTGAAACTGGGAAGAACAAGGATCGTAGAAGAACAGAGTGGAAAGGAACAAGTAGATTAAAGTGTGCAGTGGGTTCGTCGTCGAGATGTCGGCCGACAACCCTGACGTAATCGGAGGCAACGAGTGTCTAGCACCTAGGCGTGGGACCCGAAATTCCTGTGGCATGCAATCAGCCAGTATATCTGAGGGATGTACGGAGTAAGGCAGGACGAGAGAAGAAAAGTCGAGATAATCACGGATCGAGGCACAAATTGAATGCTGACGTAAATGCTCCGGGAATGGTCAGGGGGGGCTACAGTACGGAGTACGGAGTACTGTGTACGGCTCCGTTCAGCCTGGCACGAAACCCAAGGACCGAGTCGTTCACCGTGGTGCCACAGACCAGGCTATGACGGTCAGTAGGGGCGACGGCTCTACGGCTCCGTTCAGCCTTGCGGGAAAGTCCAAGGACCGAGTCGTTCATCCCGTGGTATTCGAGTCCCAGACATTGCTAGGTATGTCGAGTGGTACTCTCTATAACGACAGTTTGGGTATTTCTCACCGCCCGTAACTCCAACGCTCAGTAAAATACAATCGTAAGATGGCGTAGAAATGAGCATCTGATCATCTCCGTGGAGACCCAGGTTCCCAGGTTCCGAGCTGACATCGTCCTTGCCACGACACAGTCTGGGACCGACGCCGCTATCCAAAGAAATCCCCCGTGGTCAGGCACTCCCAACTGACTCCAGTCTTCCACACCTCCTCCATGACCCTTCTGGCTCGACTGACCTGGCACATCCCGAGTCCTTCAGCTCCTTTGATCCGACTCAGGACTTCTGCTCGATCCAGTTGGTCCTCCGCTTCAACTCCAGCCGTGAACATGGGGAAGAGGAGACATGCTTCGGCACTTCCGCCTTCCCTGATCTTCTGTTGCTGGATCTTGACAATCTCGTGCACTGCTTTCTGCACCTCCGGATCGCGGCGGGGTCGGTTGTGGACTCGACGCAGCAAGTGGACGAGTCCTGCCCAGTGAAACGCGGCATTGGTTGCCAGCGATTCTTCCACGTCCTTCTGCGACATATCTGCGTAGGCCGAGTTGCGCCGCGTCCCGTGGGTCCCGCATAGCGAGGCTTTGGTCATCTGAGGGCTGTGGTGAGCACACGATATCTGTTCGTGGTTTTGGGCCTTTTCCAGATCCAGCCGTAATTTCTCCGCCCGACGCAGTATGTCCATCGAGGGCTTCCAATCTTCGTTGATTTGCCCTGTCTCATTGTCAATCCTCCCTGCTGCTTCACACTCCCGTGCCAGAACAGCCACCTGAGCCAGGATCTGGACACATCGAGTGGTGAATCCAAGCAGACAATCAATGGTATAGTCGTCTTCGTCATCGGCTTCATCGTCTGTCAGGGACAACTCCTTGGCCGAGGTGCTATCTTCATGCGAGTTCGACCAGTAATTCCCAACGAACAGAGGCTCCTCATTGCGCCGTCCTGACAATGACCCCATAACATCGAGATATGCCAGCCACCGGGTCAAAAAGTACATGACTGGGTCTTTGCGCGAGATGGAATGTGGACCTGTTCGGGCGCGGATGATGCTGCGGGCGATGCTGAGGTGATTCTGCCAGGGTATCGATACGCCGAAACTCGATGGCGATATGATCTCCAAAGAGGACAGCATGATGGCTGTGGCCAGGTTGGCATTCGAGACCTCATAATTTGAGACATTTTCCAGCGTTTGTCGGAGCGAAGGGAACACGTCCCGTACCCAGAGCGCTATCCGATTGGCAGGCTCAGGATGGTTCAGGAGTCTAGCTCGATGGCACGCCGAGTAGGCTAGGAGCAGGTTCAGGAGGTTGGGGTTGTCAACGGCCACTATGACACGTCAGTAAAACATTGCGACGAGCTTACTGTCAGCCGGAAGTCGGCAACGTACTCTTTGGTAATATCGTCTTGAAGGGGTTCTCTGGACAATCATGTGGGACGAGGATTCTGGCGGTATGATTAAGGAAGTGATGGAAGTACAGCAAGTTCATCGGGTTCTTGGACAGAGTGAGAGGCAACGGCTCGAGCTTTCGAGGGATCTTGATTTGTACAGGCGACGCATAATAGCCACCTTTGGCAAAGACGGTGTCTCGACTAACCAGCCCGAATCCGAACTCGGGGACGCCCAGATCGGTGTCGTGCAGCCACGATTCGAAGTCGCTGTGATCGGACGGAGACATGCCAGAGATGGCCATAGTATCGTTATTCCGAGGAATATCGAGATCCGGATTTCCACGGTCTTGACCGTATGTCTCTGTCTCCGTGTACGAGATCATCCGCTGATGGAGAGATCCACGCCGCGGAATCTGTTCCTCGGGCGCTTGATTCTGGCCATTGGAGGTGGAGGAGCCTCTGCGATCGTCAGGCTCTGGGTCCTCGGAGAGCAGAGAGCTGACAGAAATCCGTCGATCGTCATTGTCCTGATTTTGAGATGTCGCCAACGCTCCTTGCGTCAAGGGGTTACTCAGGTACGAGGGGAAGAAGGTCGGGGTGTTTGGGTTAAATTGAACTCGTGGACCAACTTCCTCGATATCGTTCGGGCCATAAGACCCGGCGCGCTGATAGTTGAGGGCGGAGCGGCCGAAACTATCTGTCCTAGGGCTCAACTTCATCCTCTTGGCGGGATTATAGGGTGAATTTATCGACTCTTGGTAGCCCATGGGGTTGGATGTGTGCATGGGTGGCGGCATCTGCATCGAATAGCCGTTGAAGTTGGTCATCCCATTGAGGTTGGGACTGCCAAACCCGGATTCTGAGGGAGAGGGATAGGGTGCGAGGCCGAGCGGATGGCGGCCAGATGTCGAGAGAGAAACGGGATCAAGTGGAGGGGGAGTGCCTCCATTTCTGTTCTCACCCCATTGAGGAGTTCGGAGTATGGGAGGAGGAGGAAGTATAGCTGGATTGAATTCACTCGCCGCTGGGATTGGCAGATTGACCTGGAACTCATTGACGCTGGGCACAGGCGACTCGAACGAAGGCTGCTCGAGGGAGTAGTTGGGCGTGTGGACGGCGAGGGCTGGCGCTGGAGTGTGGCCGTTGGTACTTGGGCTCGTGTCGGAGGCGCCATTGGTATAGCCGTTGGTGGACTGAGGAGTGCCAAACGACATGGGTGTCGAGCCTGGTTTTGCATTTCCTTCTTCTTTCTTCTTAGTCCGCCCGTCCCAGTTCAGGCGAATGCTGTAGTCGCACGTCTCGCCTTGTCGCAGGCAGTTGGCGCAGGCCGGCTTCTCTTCTCCGCTGTGGCGACACGGTCAGCATCCATCATCAGCAGACTGCGGAGCGGGTTCATCATGTACCATTTGACCTTCCTCGACTTGCAAGGCCTGTGAGTGTAGATATAAGCTGGCGTCCTCGAGCACTGGAGAGGGGCGTGAACCAACCAGCATCCGTTCCTAGACCGTTTCTTGACCTCTTTTCCATCCTGGTCAGGTTTCTTTGGGCGCGGCATGGCAGCGGTGCAGAGGTGTCATCCAGATGGAGCGTGGTACAGCGACATCAGCATTCGCGATCCGATGTTGACCTTGGTGTCATCTCAACATCACCCGGAAGCAGACGATGGATAAGATGGGGAAGCGACTTGAGAGGATCAATTAGACTCGAACAGCGCCGACACGGGCCAGACAAACTGTCGAGACTCGGATGCTGCCCACGACGGCCTCAAGAGTCGAATGCGGCATAGGCGGGACGCAGATGCGTAGCCATGGCATCTCCTCCCCAACTCAATAAATGCCCGAGTGATGGAGGAGAAAGAGAGGGCAAACGATAGGCTTACTTCCATTCGAGGTAGCCGAACCAAGAGCAGGGTGCTGAACCTTCCCAGGCAGCCCACGGAATCCCCATAGGCTAGGGGCACATGCTTGGGGCCTTAACTTCTCGTTTAGGCGGCGGATGCAATGGGCGCACAGGGTCTGACTTGAGGCTAGAACCACCTGAAATCTTCATCTCGAAGCACCAGACGCCTGCTCTTATCCGAGCTGAACTGAAAACTGCCGTCGCATCATGCACGGGCCACCCCATACCTCGTACCCTTTGGTGGCCTGGGTGCTGACTTAAGCCTTTGCCCCGGAAGCAGAGTTGGTGCCGCGTACCCCAGTAGCGGCTACCATGCTTGCATCTAGGGTGTTTCTTGCTTGGGTGCATCGTGCCCAATGAGCCTGTGGAGGAGCTCGAATTGCACGTGCCGGCAGAGCTCGGAAAATTAACTGGGAGGCAGAAGTGACAGCAACACCAAATCAATCAATTAATTATTGCTGCACTTGCATGTCCTCACGAATCCATCCGCGATTAGTGCATTTAATCTGCCCATCCTTGCTACCGCTTTCCACCATGAGCAACTGAGGCATTCGTGACGGGAGCAAAAATTGTCGCTTCTCACTTCTCACCTCAGCATTCGTTGAACAGAGGCTCGTCATGTCCTCGAAAACCACCAGACTCGGACTGCAGCTCTCGCAGTCTCGTCCCACGCTGGTTTCATCACACCATGCGCTGTTATCGACGAGACGGACGATATCGTCAGCTGTCCTGATCCCACAGAATCAACACCGATTGCGAGCTGCGACTATCTACCCCCTAGCTGCAAACCCGCCTGTGTCGACCACTCCCTCATCCTTCTTCACGCCGTCACTGTGCCGAATAAGACATGCCTCCACCTCCACAAACCCCTCCGTCTCAGCAGCCGCCTCACCTTCTACTGCGCTCGACTGGAACACCTTCTTTCGCATGCGGGCGGTGCGACGACGGTATTCCCTCGCATCCTCCATCCTCACTTCTCTCTTTTCGACAGCCGGCGCCCTGTATTCCTTCTCAGAGATTCCAGCGCTTGCAGACAATATCACCAAAGTGATTCCCACCGATCCGGTCATTGGAATCGTGATTGCGACGTTCAGCTCGACCATCGTTGGCTGGCTGATAGGTCCGGCTTTCGGGAATGCCGTCTGGAGACTATCGCACCGTACTCGGCTCCAAGAGTTCAATATCAAAGAGCGTGGCTTTTTCGAGAGAATAAAGAAGCACAGAGTCAACCCGAGTGGTGCCAGCACGAACAACCCGGTCCCTGATTACTACGGCGAGAAGGTGGGAAGTGTGGCTGGATACCGCCGCTGGCTCAAAGACCAGCGTGCATTCAACAGGAAAAGAGGTGGGAACTATCCCTCAACCGTATGAGCTATGAGCGTCGGGTCATCCGTCTACATTACTTGGGGGAAGAGTTCATAAGCGCACCACATTAGCTTGGAACTGCTACAACCGCGTCCGGACGATATGATCATCAAGCCTTTGGAAGCAGCGTGTTGTGACCTCCTTCTGCCGACGTGCGTGGGTTGAAGACAACTTGTGTAATAATAAGATATCACCTTCGTTGTACAACAACAGCTGACACTCCGATATGACAAGTTTTATGCTTTGCAACCAAAAGCCCCAGTCAAGCTCTCAATTCCACCAGGATTCGTTGCTCACTTGGACCCTACACACCCATTTCATGTCGAGACGCAGTCTGCCGGCTTCTGCGAGCTTACTTTGTGCCAGTTCTCCCCTCTTCGACAAGACAATACTTGACCCTGGTGACCAGCCCAGAGCTAGTCTCTCATACCCGTCGTATACCCAGTTCCATGCTTCTCCTGTCGGTCAATAGCCGTACAGCAATATATGGTACGAGACCTCTCCCGGCATGACTCCAGCTCTATTATTGTGACCCGAACAACGCTTGAAGAGAAGGAACCGGTAGACCAGCTGTGGCAAGCACAATCTCGGGATTTGCCAGTTCTGGAGGAGAGTATTGTAGATGGTAGTACTCTGTACAACCTTTTGCAATTCACTTGCTGCCTGCGCATTAGAAGGACTCGCTGGTCGCCGTCTAGAAGACTTCCAGTCGAAGCAGCGATGCCTCGTACTGCTCCAGTTCTTATGCCAGTGACGGACACTTGGCTCTGTCACAGCTGTTCCGCAGGTTGCTCGGTCTGTCGTCCGATATATGTCCATCATTTTTCTGTCGACGGCAAGGCTTGAATATTTCTCAGCCTCTTCGGCGAAGACTCGGACGGTAACTCAGTGAACGCTCCCTGATCTCGCATTGGCTGGAAGCGATGGGAAATTCCAGACAGATCATCCACTGTCCGCCACTGCTCCCAAGACTCGACCGGACTAATTGCCGCAACATTACTTCATCCGTCGTTCGCTTCTCTCGCTTGCCATTTCAAGCATCACTAGACATCAACATTTGAGCTGCTTTTGATGGTTTCAACCGCTTTCGTTTGGGCAGCATGCGTGATTTCATCGCCATCCAATGTCATCACCCTTTTCCCCGGGGGCACATGCTCTATGCTCGTCAATCCGTGGCCGATCTAAGGCCGCTCAAAGGTAATGTATCCTCTTTGTGATATATATGAAAGACCTTCGTTTCCTGCAGTTTCCTTGTCCAGCTGCTCTTCCCCTGACCAGATCCGGGCATCCAAGCAGTCATATGCCAGGCTGCTTAATCCACCGTGCGAGCAACGCAACTGGCCTCACTCCTAAACGACTCACTCGGCCCGTTTCATTCGAATCTCACGGCCAATATTCCTGATTACTACTCAGTGTTCAAAGCGCTTGCCAATCAGCTCGAGGCTTCACTCCTGGACAGTCCCTGTGCTGTTGCTCTCGCACGTACAGATCAACAGGATTGTTCAGCAGTATTACTATTACTCTCTTCCAGCCTAAGCACGCAGAACCGATATCAAGCGTATTGGAAGCTGGGGGAAAGAGGCAACACAAGGACCGAGTGAGAACAACGCATGCGCGATTATCTCATTCCGCATCCTGACAGCAGAAAGACCGTGAGGAGGTTGAATACATAAACAGGCCCTCTGGCAAAAGACTCGCCTCAAGACAGTGACTTGTCAATTCGATTCCGAGGAGCCATTCTCACCAATAACAGCTCGTTCAACCAGCGTCGAAGCAGATCTCGGCCGCGAGTCTCTCAGAGTGGCCGATCAGCTCTCCCACATCAGCCGCGGATCACTCGTCATCCCACCTGCCAGAGGCATCAGCCTTACACGTACAGTCATCAAGTCAGCGGAGGCTGCGTCGGGAGGATTCATAGCGTGTTCGCTAGCGTCGAACACGTCTACGCCATATCAACAAGGCTTGACTACAACCTATCTTCGCAGAAAGTTCACGAAGTTGTTGAAGTGGAAAGATATACAGAGCAGCGCGAGGTCCTAGATTGGCAGACTCCCCGTCTCCAAGTCTTGGGAGGTCTTATGACGTAGACTTTGGCCATTCCTTCGTCCAAGGATCATCGAGCAAGTTCAGCACGAGTGCAGAGAACAAGCATCCTGCCTCCCTCGTCCTTTGCGAAGCGAAGACTCTTCGCATCATGTCACAAATCACAATTCTAGGGTTCACGCCCGCGCAGCCGGTGTCGTCGTCTCAAGGCGCCAACGCTATTCACTGGGCCATACTCCTTAGCCCGACTTCTTCAGCCCCACAACCGTCCCGAGCTACGACCAGGCCCAAAGCTAAGTCCTTCTTCTCGTCGCAACGGCGTGTCGCGAAGGACGACAACGACGTCAGAACAGGGCCAGGGACAGCTCTCTTCGACATGCACAAGCATCAACTCCGCCAACAGGAGTTTCCTGTCCCGATCAGCTCGTCCGATCCAACAGGGCCGACGGATACCCCTCGGACAACGACAAGTGTTTCCTCGGATGTCCCCAGCGAGCCATTTACCCTGTCAGTACGCATCCTGCTCTCGACGCACAGCCTGTCTGTCGCGAAACTCGCACCGAAACTATCGCCACTCCTGTACCGCACGCCGACATACGGACCCGAGGAAGACTGGCTCCGCGCGGCGCTAGACATGCTCTTCGGCGCCGACATCCTCGAGCCCGCCACCGCATTTGACGCGGATCTCGTCCTGGCCTTCGCCGGCGACGCCGTCAAGGAATATCTCGGCCAGATCAAGCAGGGCCACCACACAGGGCATGACGTCCTCGAACTAGATTACGCGAAGCATGTTCGCGAGATGGAATCTGTGAGGGCGATGTTTTCGCGCGATCCTTCCTCCGCCGTTTCTGCAGCATCAGGACACGCAGACCGGAATATCACAACCAGCTCGAGGGTCACACAACAGCACACCCCGGCGAAAACGTCGTCGCACCATTACTTCAACTTGCATCACGATTCGAAGTCTAGGTCTCAACCACCGACGGACTCGGCGGTCAAGTCGCACACATTCTTCGGCTTTAGGGTCTCGGCAGGTCCGAACGCGTCGGCGCAACGGCAGAGGTGGGCCAGCGGAGGTGAGAAGCGAGCATATTACGAGCGGCGCGATGATCCGTACGGTGGACTGATGTGACTGCTTCTGAAGGTAATAGGTGTGAGTAGGCCAATGGCTATGAGTGTGAGCTGCGAGCGTTGGTATTGCTGAGAATGGAAGCCGTCGAGGAGCGACAGAGGAGCGAAAAGCAGAGCAGAAACAGACGCAGCAGGGAGAGGCCGGCATTGATGATGCGGAGGATATGTGCACCAAACATTGCACGCTGTGTGCTCTTTGGACGGCGTGGCCTGTACTGTACTATAGTGTACTGTACCCAATTTAGGCTGGAGAACTCGTTTCTATACACCCCCGTCCCGTATCTCTCGGACGAAATCGATCAAGTACGAGTATTGATGTATTAAACCATGAAGCAATGAGATCACAAGATTACAAGAGTATACTGACTGCTCTTTGAAGACGGTATGGGCTGGATCGTGCTGGACTATACCCTGGTTGGGCCGGAGATTTTAATCCTATGCACTCCGTATCTCTTGGACCGAATCAATCAAGTACCAGTCTCGAAGTATTGAAGCATTGAGTAGTGAGGCATTGAGTATTAAAGCATTGAAGCATTGAGTATTGAAGTAACGAGATCACAAGAGTACAAGAGTACAAGAGTACAAGAGTATACTGCCTGAGCCATTTTCAACCACCAGAACCACCAGAACCACTAGAACCAACAAGCGAACCGCGGCCCGGCACGCACGCGACCACCGGTAACTAACGCCGCTGGAGGTGCGGCGAGAACCATTCTCAATACTTGATGTTTATATCCGTATGTATCCAACCAAGGTCTTCCGTGCACTCGAAACAGCGATAGCACCAGCACCAGCACCAGCACCAGCACCGGCCCCAAATACCTAGAGGAGTACGGAGTGCAAATCAGACGGGCCGATCCCGAGCGTCACAGCACAGCACAAGAGCCACTTCTTCTCTTCTTTTATAGACAGACAGACAGACGCCGTATATACATTGACCAAGTCCTGCGAATACTCGCGAAAAGTTGGAGGGCACAGCACAGCATAGCACAGCACAGTACAGCCACGAGAGCACCTCACCTCTTCTTCACAGACAACGTACACATACATACATACATGAGTACGCTATGTTGTCCGGGACTGTACGTAGAACGTGTGGATATTGGTGTCGATGTTGATTTCTGGGAGGAAACTGCATATCCCAACACTATACACCGTACTCCGTACTATCACTGAGATATTGCACGGTCGAGTCAGGAAAACACGACGGGCTTCAAAGAGTCAAAATGAGATCAAATGAAATGAAATGAAATGAAATGAATGGTCCCCGGTGTGGGTGGTCCTGCCTGCCTGCCTGCCTTGCACTCCATGCCGTAGGCCTAAATGTAGACGCTCGGAAATGATTCTGATATCTCAAACTCTCGTACTCATGTTCATACTCCTGGCTTTGGCAGACGTAAAAAGTTATTAATTCCTGTACATATGTAAGTGTGCATTCTTCAGCACATCTTCCTTTCTCTCCCCCCTACTCGTCCATTCCCATCTCAAAATGCCTGCCCCGGGTGGTGCTGGCTTGGAGGCACGTAGTTGGCCCCTGGGATGGGGACGGCCTCGTATACCTGCTCACCCGGCGCCGCAGCCACGTGTGCGTGGAATCTTTCTTCTGGTGGAGGCGACATAGGTGGGCTCATCGCCCTTGTGGGCGGCGGCGGCGAAGGACTCGTCGACATGGCTGATCTCTCCTGTGACGGAGACGGGTGGACTTCTACTGCCGCGGCCGTGGGTGTCGCCTTTGTGACGCGGCTAGGCGGTGCTTGTAGCTTGAATGGGGAGGCTGTGGTGTTGCTGGTGGCGGAATGTGGCGAAACGAATTGAGTTGGACTCGATCCCTGCTCAGCAGCCGAGTATGCGTCCATGGGAGTCTTAATCATGGTGGGGAACCCTGGGGTGCGAGGAGTCTGAGCGAAGCCCGGTGTGTTGGGCGCAGACTGGGTCCTCAACTGGGCAAGGTAAAGATCTGTGCGCGCGCGATCTCGGGCGTCCATGGACTTTCGCAGACGGTTCTTGGACCAGAATCGGTAGAAAACGATGCCGTAGATGGCGATGACAAGCACTTCGACGACGACCTCGATGATGCAGCAGATCAGGGACCAATCCTGCAGACGGCAGACCAAGGCATAATGGACGTCATCCTGGAAGAGCTGTCGTCGCTTGTTGTCCTTGCAAGACCAGCCCCAGAGGTCCTGTCCACCACCTGAGGACTTACTCCCGTGCAAGATGCCGGCGCCGACGAGCCACATGACGATGCTGAACATGAACCAGCCGACCGCAAACATGGTGTAATAAACGGCGACCTTCTCTGCCCGGCGGTGGCCGCCCCTGCAATAAGCCAATATGACAACGATGGAAAACAATAGGGACACGCAGGCGATGCTGAGCACGACGATCTGCGGCCAGATTTTCTGTTTCGGGGCCCAAGCGGGCAGATTGTTGCGGTTGGGGAGGTTCCTCGTGGCGTGGAAGATGGTAAGCACGGTAGACAGCATGGCGAGGACGATGAGTGAGCAGGAGAAGTTGACGCCTCGTAGGACCATCTTGGCCATGCGGACACGAGTTTTGACTTTCTGAGTGAAAACGTTAGTCAATGCAGCCCGCATGAGAGAATTCGAGTGGACTCACCAGGTCATTGGCCTGTTGGATCTCAGTCTTCAGTTCTTCCTTTTCCAAAATCTGTTCTTCTCGGAATGTCGGTGACAAAGGATTGAGCATTCTCGATGCCGTGCCCGGGGTCTTTAGTGCGGATTTGAGTGGTTGTCCCGCTGGACCGTTGGGGTCTGATGTGATGTATACATTTTGTTCTACGGGTTGATTGTCTGAAATGTAGCCGAACCCAACGTCTGACGGTTTCGCGGCTTGACTCGTGCTGGCGCTCTCCATCTTGGACGACGGATCAGCAAAAGGCGACTGGTGCTCGCCAGGGCCAGAGGCGGGTGAAAAGACAGTCGTGGCTTCGGCGAAGCGAGCCCGCCTCACCACGGGTTGGTTACCGCCAGCCGTGGAGGAACGTGTAGATGCTGTTGAGTTTGTGCGTATCGATCGGGTTGACGCTTTGATGTTGGATTTCTCGTCGAGGTCTTCAGCGCTGATATTGAAGCCTACGCTGCGACGAGAACGTCTGGGGTCGGCGGTGAGGTCGATAGGTGAGACAGGTTCGAAGTTGGAGGGCGGAGACATGATGCTGGTGGGACTCGACTATTCTTTATCGGACGCGTCGATAGTGTCAAGCGAGCTCAGCCCAGTGAGGCGGGGTGGTACCGGTGAGAGTAACGTGGAACAGGGATTCCCCGATGTGATTTGCAATTACTGCGTGTGCGTCGGGGTCGTGACTGGTAGCGTGCCGATGCTGACGTGAGACGGAAAGCCCCAGCTGCACGAGATCAGAGTGACATATATGGTGCGAGAGGGCGTTGATGGATCGAGTGTGTCCGCTACGTCGTCGAGAACCAGCTCTGAATCATCCGAAGAGATGATATAGACAGACGATGAGGTGGTTTGGGAAAGAGAGTGAGATGGATAATGGGCGAGTAGGTCGAGTAATAGGTTGGCCGAGACTCGAGAGAAGCTGACCCGAGGCGCTTCGCCGGGACAAATGTGACTTGTGCGATTGGCACAGGCAAATGAACTGAAGCAGCAGACACCGAGTGCTGATTGTGTGCCTGGGACTGAAGGGTGGAACAAGCGTTGTGGCAATTGGCGCTTTGCGGTCGGTGAATCGGCCGGTCGAGTCTCTTGCTGCTTCTCCCGCACTACGAGTACGTGTATGTAGGGCCAGCAGTAGGATTGTGCTGGGCAGTGCTGGGCAACGGCTCTTCGGACAAGGGGCCAAGAACCAAACGAAATGTACTCAGCGAAGCCTGCGCGAGCGTCGAAGGAATCTCTACACGGAAAGAAAGGACTGAGGCTGAAGGTGAGAAGAGGAAGAGAAGAATGCACGACGAGAAGGATCTGCTTGAGTAAGTAAATGCGATTGTACCGCTGGTCTACCTTTCCAATAATCATGGACTACTATGTTAAGATGAAGCCATTTATTTCCGAGATGGGATTGATGGGCGCTTGAATCGAGTCGCGCGGGCGGTTGGACGAGAGCAAAGGCGAGCACAGAGAGAATCCAGGTCCAGGTGGCAGCAGATGGAGTCGAGCAGCAGCAGCGACCGCGTGACGGCAGGTGGGCAGAACAGCTTGGTTGGACGAGAGGCGCCGGTGAAGCGCTGGCAAAGAGCGAATCAGATGCCCGACACGGGGCCATCACATCCCCGGCCACTCAGCGTCCGTTGGGCCTTGCATGGCTCTGCATTAGACGCTTGGGACTGCCGATGGCCCTTCACCTCCAGCAAGTGGAGGTGGGATCGAGAAACATTGTTTCTATGAATGTATCACTGGCTGCACAGATGCCCGAGGCAGACGTGATGACGGTACGAGTTACGAAGTACACGTTGTAGGGGCTTGCTTGAGGTGGTGCGAAGGATGAACTGAGAGATGGCTGAGTGATGCCTGAATGATGGCTTCTTGTAGGAGCTGCAATCTCGTGGCTTTGCGGCCTCTGTTGCCTACACAGTACGGAGTACGGAGTGCGAGATCTCAGTAACTAACCGGTCGATTCGTTCTGGGTCCAAGTCCAGGTCGATGACAGAGGATTCAAGTGACTCTCGTGGCCCTCGTGCCTCGCACTGACGGGAGACTGCCCGCGTTCAGTGCTTGCATGGTTGAAGTTCTATGGCGTGCAGCCAGCCTGCCACAGCCACGATTTCCCGGATCGTGCTTCCACCACTTTCTGTCCTTGGCACCTATTTTTAGAGATTCAACGCATCGTCCAGGGCACTCAGTAACTCGCAAATCGTCCTCCGTCCTCCGTTCTCCGCATCCTTTTGTGCAACCGCCATGGGTGGATCACCATGAGGAGCGCGTATGACCGAGGCCGTCTCCCCCAAGTCTCCTCTGTTTGGATTGATATTGATCATTGCCGGCTTTTGTGCGCGGTTAGCCTCTGCTATCTCGTGCGTAGCGCTTCTGGCGGGGGTACTAATGTGTGTTGTCTTTCTGGGTTGCTGCAGGTTTCCCGCATGAATGTGCAGCACTCCTCCCCCTCACCACTCAGCAAAGCCATGCAGTAGTTTCCTTTCATGAGCTTTTTCTTCTTCCGCCACCGCTGCCGTAAAAGTGCTTTCTATGATGCTATCGTGCTGCACTGTCCGTCCCTTGTGCAGATATCAAATAGCCGCCATCAGAGCTCAATTTCTTCCCCACCCACACAAGCCGGGAATCACACAGCGTTTAGCAGAACGCGATCGGAGGTTGCGCAACCGCATACTGCTCGAGGCCTTTGCTTCTGACAACTTTCTTGACTGGTCCGCTTATCTGTGTCGCGCCACTTGGAAGCTTGATAGTCAACACCTTTGTGGCCTTGCGTGTTGCCTCTTCGAGCCGTTTCTTGTCGTCGGCTGCTTTGCGCTTCTCCTCTTGTCTCTTCTGCTTCCTGCCCTCCCTAGTCATCATCCTGTTCTCGAGCTCTTTCGCTGCTGCTGTGCACCTGTCCCGTGGGAAACCGTCATGCTCCAGCGTGACGTCGACACGATCCAGACCATCAGCCCCAAGCGCAAGCAAGGGTTTAGCCCATGGTTCCCTGGCTTCGAGTTGGATGGGCCAGTCGAAGTTGGTTATGTCGATGACCAGTCGTCTAAGTGCCGTTTGTTGTTTGACTTGATTTAGTACCGCAGACCACTTGGCGTCGTGTCTCAGCTTCCACTCGCGGTCCGCCAGCAATGGGGGCTCGCCGTATCCGATATGAGTGATTTCTAGGCTCACGATGCTCGAGCGAGCTGCCTCGGGGACAGTACCGAGGAATTTTCTGAGGACGACGAAGCTTGTGAAGCAAAATGTTGTTCTGGCGTACACATACTGGACGGCTTCGCAATTCATCTGGCGACAGGAGAAGAGAAGAGAAGCCTCTGTCGATCCGCCTGCGAATGTGCCCTGGAGATGGTATCGAGGCGCCTGGTGTTTCTTCTTGGGCTCACGCTTCTTCAACTGTTGGAGTTGCTTCTGAGGATGGGTACCAGAGACAATGACTCGGGCTTCGGGTACGACGAGGTCATAGATGCGATTCCTGATTTCACCAGGCAGATCGAAGAAGCGAAAAGGCCTGGCTGGGCGAGAAAGAACAGGCTTTGCGACGTTTGCCACAGCACCAGCTCCCGGTGATGCGACACTGACTTGGGCACACGGGTTAGGTTGAATTCGTGGCTGGAAGGCTGGCCGGAGATCATTTCGACGGCCGCGATTCGGAAGGGTGCGATCACGAGTGGGATTCGGAAGCCACATGCTGACAATGCGTCCGTCGAGTAGCACAGAGATTCTGAGTGATGCTGAGAGACTCAATGAGACGATGAGAGCTGAGCGCGATGGGAAGGATGCTTGACGAAACAGGCAGCCTTGAGAGTTGAGGATCGGTCAAAATGATATCGAGAAAATGACGACGTGGATTCTTTCGTGGGTTGTTGTGTCAATGTGAATGGCAACTAAGGTGAGTGACACTGGGCTGGACTGGACCTGGCGGTTACATAAAGTCCATGCAGGTGAGTGGCCAGTGAATGGCTAGTGAATAGGAGGGGAAGTCTCTGGTGACGGCCGGCAAGTGTGACACAGGAACAAGAGGAGCAATAAGAAGAGGGTCGCGCAGTGACTTGTCAGTTATCGACAGTGAAGACGAAACACCAACGCACTCTGGAAGTGATCGAGAGCTGTCCGTGCAGGCAGTCCTGGTGGTGATGTGACTCCAACCTGTGTCTGAAGCCGGATAAAGCCTGAGAGTGATGGACGGCCACATCGAGCTTCGGAAACAGCTGTGGATTCAACAGGAAACCCACCGCTAACCGATCGGGCCTTCCCACAAATACAGGTTGCGGCTTGCAATTGACTAGATTCGCTTACTGGACTTCGCTACTTCGACGAAGTCTAGCAAAGTTTGCCGAGAGTCGCTGGCAATATGCATCCAATTGATGGTGAAGGATGGGGTACGGCAAAGGAACTTTAAAGAGTCTAACGTTCCTGGGGTTTGCTTGCACCCATACATCCTTGTGTGCACGTTCACAAAAGTCAGCATCCCAGTAGATTGCCCCAAAGAGCGGACGCTCTATCAGGGTCACTGTGACTATGTGGTGGCAGAGCCGCAAAGGTGAACGGTGATTGGCCATTTGAGTGCAAGGCTCCCAGGCGTGACTCAGACCACGATTAGATACTCCGTATTTTGCGCTAGACCTTATTCGGGTAGCGTCACACTGAAATGTTCCCTCCTCACGTGCCCCCTCCACTACGGGTGAGTAAACAATCCCGTCCAGCAGATCCTTCCCATATTTCCTCACCACCCGCATCTCACTACATGCTTGCTGCGTGCTAAGATCTATCGACGGCTCTTCCAGTTGTGCGGAGGGGACATGTTGGAGACATGGACCAAGTATCGTACAAAGTACGGAGTACATACTGTGTATGACACCTATGGCCAGGCTGGCGGCTACGCCCCATGGAGAGCTGGCGGGAGGACGCTCCTTATGCCCTGTGTCCGCCTCTCTTACTGCGGTCAAATTGGCGGTATCGTGTTCAGCACACTCGAGAGACAGATCTACGCCGCTGGGAATCTCGATCAATTTCAAGCTGGACTCAAGGGAAACAGAGACACCTATTCACTGATCAGAAGCAGCTCTGTATCCCCGCCTTAGCATTTACTGACTGTAAGCATTCGCAATCTCTCGCAGCTATTTCTTTGTCGTATACCCAGCAGAATCATCCTCATCTGCCTGCATCTGCTCCACCATTTATCGAAGCCCGCCACTCAAGCCATTGTCCCGGACCAGAAAGCCACGCAGCTCGGCGTCTTCTGCAGAGGTGGAACGCTTAAACTGCCTCCCGCAACGCCAACCCCAGTACTTGCTCACGGCGTACCAGACGAAGTTGTCGGCGTTCTGGATGGCCTGAGATGTCCCGGTGATGGGTGAGACGGGTAAGTTCCTCACGGCCATGGCGTTGTAGGGACCTGAAATGTCACGTTAGTGCCGACCCACCTGCAAATGCAACATAGGGTACGAGAAAGATGGGGTCTATGGCCTCGACATGGATCTGTGTCTGTATGCACGCACTCCCTCCGCCTGCCTCCCTTGGTGGGAATGAAGGACGAGACAAAACAAGACGATACAACACCAGCACTTACCGTAACCGTCCGAGGGGCTCGGTCCCAGGAAATCCCAGATCTTGGAATAGTCGTTGTGCGGATACTGGCGCACGAGGGTCGAATACCCGGGGATATCCTGGAAGAGATACGGCCTGTAATGCGACACAATTCTTCGTCAGTGTCAAGTATAGAACGTTATTGGCGGACCATCCCAACCAACCAGAACCATCATTCCGCAGGAATGAAGGCCTTCAGAGAGTGTCTACTTACCAATGCAGCAACTCGTGCAGGAGAATAGCCCCGGGACTGAGCATATAATCGGTATCCCTGTCGAGCATGTTGGTGCAGCTAAACCCTTCCTCGGGATTACCGTTCTCGTCTAACGCCCATGCAGGAGGATGCTCGATATCCCTTAGGGAGTAAAATGTCTCGAATGTCTGTGGACACAAGGACATCAACCCCCGACGTCCATATCTCGGGGGGTCATACAGCATGAGCCCGGCGTAGATGCCGTCACTGCACTTCCTGGTATTGCTATACCCCTCGGTGCTCGGGTCCGGCGGTCCAACGTCTGGATTGTCACCTAGGGCGATGGACAATTGGTTGAACTTCGGGTTCAGCGGAGCATACACGGCCAGTGCTTGCAGGATCTGCCCCACGTTCCGGGGATCAAACTGCTGGTTGAACGGGATGTTGGCAATGGTGCGGAAGACGCGCTGGACGAGCAGGAAGTCCGCGGGCGTGAAATATCGGAGGAAGCTCTCTTCGCAGGGGATGGTCGTTATGGCGACGAATCTGGCCAGGGTCATTGCATCGGCGAGAGCTTGTCTCATTTCGTGCTCGGCTTCCTGGTCCGTGCCTTGTGGGAAGCGGAAGATTCTCGACGTGTCCGCTGTCGCAGCTGGCTGGAGGGTCATCGCCAGGAGGAACAGGCCTGCGAACCATTTCAGCATGTTGAGCATTGTCATCCCGAATAAAGTCGCTGGAGCTGGAGATGGAGCGGAAGCTGTCTCAGGTGCGAGTGTTGGCGGGTGGTAGGCAAGATATGTATAGTTTCGTCGACGATCTGTAGATGCAGTGAGACCTTAATATATTGATATGGAGTGTGTTACGACGGGAAAGTAATGGGCGCGTCTCATAGATATATGCTCTTTGCGCCCTTTCAAATGCACAAACACCTTCACTGTTTCGACAGCTGCCTCTTGTTGACAAAGTGACCGACCTGACCGCTGCGTAAAAGGGTCTTCACAGCAAACCAGGCACGAGGCTGAAAAAATTTGAATCCGGCTATAAGCAAACTTTAAAGGATAGCATTATCTCGTGATCGTATCTGTGAATGGTATTGACTGTTACCGTATTCACGAACCAGCAGTCATGAGGACTGCGTCTTCGTACTTGTCTTTTCCAGCTCGAAGTACCTGCTAACATTGTCGTCCAGATCGGCTTCATTAGTGCCTGGCAAAGTCTTCTCCTCGTCCACCTCCGCAGCTTTAGCGCCCTCGACCTTTTCGTACAACTCACGCAGCTCGTTGATTCGATCTTGGCGGTCCAAGTCAGGGTTGTAGCCGAGATGTCTCTTCAAAACGACACGTTCGTACCAGCTAAGGTGCCTAGGATGGACAGCGATGCCGTGGTAGTCTTGTGGCCTGCCTTCGCCAACAAAGTGCCAGTATCGCTCCTGCTCGCGGAGATCCAAGCCGGTCGTGTCGGGGATGAACAGCATTGTAAGAATGAAACCAATGAGTCCGAACCAGCTCACAACCTATTCTCCGTGTTAGTGCAGTCGCCGTAGAAGCAGGAGGTCACTTACCCAGAACTTCGTCCTTCCGCCAATATAGTTGTAAAGGACGGTTGCCGCCAGCGCACCCAGCTTGCCTACAGCAGCGCTGATACCGTGTGCCGTGCCCCGCACCCGTGCCGGATACACTTCTGCGGCAACCAGGAAGGTGGTGGAGTTGGGTCCGAACTGGATCCAGAAGCTGCTGAAGAAGTATATAAATTCAAAAGCTTTGCCTCCTGGCCCTTTGACGTTCAGCACTGGATAGGCAGCCGCGGCGATGATGAACAAAATAAATGTCATGATAAACCCTACAGCTTGCATCCTCTTGCGCCCATATAGCTTGTGGTCCATCAGCAGGGCGGCTAAATAGTACCCCACAAGCTCACAACCAATGTTGATGAGGTTGTACAGCCACAATGTCCCCACTTCGTCGGAGCTGGACGTAACGATCTGGAGGAAGACGTTGCGGAAGATCTGGTTACCGTAGAAGGGGAAGTCGTTGCAGAACCAACACAAACTTGTCGCCAGGAGTCGGTGCCAGTAGTGGTTCATTGTGAGTTTGAGAGACGTGACGTCGTATCCGGTAACCTGACCCTTCTTCCTGGAAGCCTTGAGAGAATCATCCACTCCTCTCAGCTTGTAGACACGAATGTACAGGAAGAGAAGCAGGCACAGTATAGCAATGCCAAAGGAGATTCGGAAGGTTGCTTGCGCCGCGGTCTTGCCGTATCCAGGGTTGATGCTATGGTTGAAGATGAGCATGACGACGATGAGGACCAGCTGGTTTCCCAGCTGGCCCCAACCTTGCATCAAGAATGCTAGTGCAACGGAGCGTCCTCGGTGTAAGCGATCGTGTCTTGAAGTCGCTGCACCATGGATCCCTTCCATCGCCGTGGATGAGGTCATCGGATACTCGCCGCCCACTCCGATTGAAAACCAGAAGAGACTGATTCCGTACATCACGGTCCAACCGGACAAGGTGACTCCCCACATGGATGTGAGCAGAATAGTTCCAGTCAACATGATGACCGCATCTTGAATGAGACCCCAGCGCCGGCCAATCCAATCGCCGATGATACCAACCATGATTTGACCGCCTATGATACCAAGGATCTCCATGTAGCTGATCGCCTGCACCATGGTCTTGTTGCAGATCTCGTGCTCGTCCCAGCAACGTGGCCAAACCACCTCCAGGAGAGGCAGGACGTTTCCAACAGAGAACAACACGTATCCTTCAGTGAAGAAGCCGACTCCAGTAACAGCATAGTTGCGGAGGTATCTGTAAAATGGGGCCAAGGGATCATCTTTGAACATAGCCCAAACCTCCTTCAATTCTCGACTGGCTTCTGTGCTGTGCTGCCGGTTGATCCATTTGGTACGTTCACCAGTGGGTAGGTCGGCCCTATCACCAGGGTCGAATCAGTGTTATTCTTGTGGCTGTTGTTGAGATGAACCTGACGGGAGTAAGTACGTACCAGTAGGTTTGATGGCTGTAGGCGTCATCAGGATACAACGTTTCTTTCAAGAGTGACTCGTGCTCAGCCGGTAAACCTTGGAACGCGACGTCTCGCTCAGTAGGAGCAACGAGGGTATCTCGCCTCCGCTCCCCAAAGTCTTGAGTCTGCATTGTTGCAGGACAGCAGCACGCGTCAAGGTATGGGATAGTGGGAGCAGTAGAGCTCCACGAATCTGGGGGTGATACGGACTCTGCGGTCAAAGGTCAGTCTGGCAGCCATCACGTATATGTCCTGTCCTGCATGATCAAGGACGGAACCCCATTGAAGGGATGACGTTGAAGTCGTTTCCATGTGGCCTCTTCAAGGGCGTAAACATTCACAAAATCCCATCTTTCGACCAGGCTGAACCGAATCCTGCCTCGAGCCAATTGACGAATCAGCTGACAAGTGTTTAGACATGTGCTTCGACGAGCAAAATGTAGTGGCAGAAAGCGACGAAGTCGATGCAGTCCGTTTACGCAGATCAGTGTGGTGAGTGTGCTATTTCGCAGCATCCGTTGATGTCATGGACGTTGACACACCTCGCGTGGTCGATTCGCATATGTCATAATGCTGCGAGGGTACCAGGAACAGGCAGCCTCTCTGCAAGCGGTCATTCGCCTGTTGGGGGCTGGTCAGCAGCACTCCGGATGCCGATCACGAAGACAAGCGAACAAAGCTCGATCAAGCTCAGATGCTTGATCGAAGGGCATGTAACGCCACCTTGGCGTGCAGTTTTGTACGACTAGCCGACGCCCGGAGGCTTATATGACTCGCCGTAGTCTTGGCGTACGTGGGGGCGCAAAGACTCCGAAGCGCAAATATCGGAAATTCTCGCCCCAAGCGGTTCGTGGTAGTAAAAATGTACATATCGTGGCTCGAAAGACGAAAAATCTATCCCCGTCACATATTTAAAACAGCGTAACTCGAGTCACGCATCGATTTCCGATCACCGATGAGGTCGAGGGCCATAGCGACCTAAGTCATCTGTAAACGAGCTCAGACCCTGCTCTCATCCTCGGCCGAAGAAACCCCACCATGAGTTCACAAAAGATAGGTACGTCTGTACCATCGAATAACTCACAAGAGGTCTGCAGGACTCGTCTGACTATCCCAGCTATCTTGTCGGTCTTCGACAAAACCGGTCTTCTCGACCTCGCTAAGGGCTTGATCAAGAACAACGTCCGGCTCCTCGCTTCCGGCGGCACAGCAAAATTGATCCGAGAGGCTGGCTTTGATGTCGAGTAAAATTCACGAGATCCCTTACTAGTTGACCCCCCTACTGAGTCCCAGCAGAGATGTCTCAGCGATCACGAAGGCCCCCGAGATGCTGTCCGGTCGGGTAAAGACCCTACACCCGGCAGTGCACGCAGGGATCCTAGCACGGGATCTCGCCTCGGACGAAAAGGACCTGGCGGACCAGAACATCAACAAGGTCGACTACGTGGTGTGCAACCTCTACCCGTTCAAGGACACGGTCGCCAAGATCAACGTTACCATCCCTGAAGCCGTGGAGGAGATCGACATCGGCGGCGTGACGCTGATCCGCGCGGCCGCCAAAAACCACTCGCGCGTAACCATTCTCAGCGACCCGGCGGACTACCATCACTTCCTGGAGGAGCTAGAACGCGGTGAAATCCCCGGCGAGAGCCGCCAGAGGTACGCGCTCAAGGCATTCGAACACACGGCCGACTACGACGCCGCCATCTCCGACTTCTTCCGCAAACAATACGCAGGCAATGGCGTGCAGCAACTCTCGCTGCGCTACGGCGCCAATCCCCATCAGAAACCGGCCTCGGCCTTCGTGCGCCAGGGGGCCCTGCCTTTCACCGTCCTCGGCGGCTCTCCAGGATACATCAACCTGCTGGACTGCCTGAACGCGTGGCCGCTGGTGAAAGAACTCAAGCAAGCGCTCGGCCTCCCCGCTGCGGCCAGCTTCAAGCACGTGTCTCCCGCCGGCGCGGCCATCGCGGTGCCCCTCTCGGAGCGAGAACGCCAAGTCTACATGGTCGACGACATCGAGGGGATCGAATCGTCGGGCCTGGCCCAAGCGTACGCCCGTGCCCGCGGCGCCGACCGCATGTCCTCCTTCGGCGACATGATCGCGCTGTCGGACAAGGTCGACGTGCCCACGGCGAAGATCATCTCGAGGGAAGTCTCGGACGGGGTGATCGCGCCGGCGTACGAGCCCGAGGCGCTCGCGCTGCTGAAGAAGAAAAAGGGCGGCAAATACCTCGTGCTCCAGATCGACGAGAGCTACGAGCCGCCGGCCCAGGAAACGCGCACCGTCTACGGCGTCAACCTCACGCAGGGGCGCAACGACGTCAAGATCTCCCCCACCGAGACGTTCAACTCGATCATCCGCCCCAAGGACGCGGCGGCGAGCCCGTCATCGTCCCCCCTCTCGGACTCGGCGCTGCGCGATCTCACCGTCGCGACCATCGCCGTCAAGTACACGCAGTCGAACAGCGTGTGCTACGCGCTCAACGGCCAGGTCGTCGGCCTGGGCGCCGGCCAGCAGTCGCGCATCCACTGCACGCGCCTGGCCGGCGACAAGGCGGATAACTGGTGGATGCGCTTCCACGAGCGCACGCTCGGAATCCAGTGGGCCAAGGGCGTCAAGCGCGCCGAGAAGTCCAACGCCATCGACATGCTCTGTTCGGGCCAGGTCGACGCCGATCTCAGCGACTTTGAAAAGGCCGACTACGAGCGTAACTTCGCCGAGGGCCAGGTTCCCACGCCATTCACGCACGCCGAACGCAGAGAGTGGCTCGCCAAGCTGAGCGAAGTGGCTGTGAGCAGCGATGCATTCGTACGTTTTTTGGTCCTTTTCCTCCTCACCTCCCGTCCTCACGTCTAGAAAAAAAGCAAGTGACAACTGACGCTAATTCTTATTCTCCAAACCACAGTTCCCTTTCGTCGACAACGTCTACCGCGCCGCGCGAAGTGGCGTCAAATACATCGCCGCGCCGACGGGGTCGCAGAACGACGGCGCCGTCTTCGACACGGCCGAAAACCTGGGCATCACCTTCATCGAGCAGAGCACGCGGCTGTTCCACCACTAACGGCAGTACTCCACGGGCGTTGGCGCCGTGTATGCCCCGGAGACGCGGAGAAGCGTGCGTGCGTGCGTGTGTGCTACTCTAGATTGGAGAATTACAAACGGCTCTTCATCACATGGTAGGGTGCGAGAAACGAGCAACGAGCAACGAGGAATGAGCACGGCGCTGCGAACTCTGTTCCACAACGGGCTATCAACATTGCCCCCTCATGCGGAACCGCCGTCGTTTGGGGCAGAATCTGCAGTGGTGGTGGTGCAGGAGGTGTCGAATGTTGCATGACCGGACGAATTGACGGATACCCAACCTGGTGAGATAGACAAAAATTTGAATTCTTCAGCTGGCCGTGAGCACCGTTAGAGGTAGCTCGGAGTTTGGTTTCTAACTGCGAGAGGCAAGGTGATTTCGGCGGTTGAAAGCACTCAGGCCCTGCGGTCCATGTCGTAAGAACGGACGAGCATCTAGCTTTGGAGGTGTGTTGTGAGCCACTAAGATTCAGCGGAGGCTATTCGAAGATTGTACGCGTTGCCATTTCTCGTGAATGGGTCATGAATGCTTCCTCTATCTAATGATGCCTTGTCGCCCGGAGTGATGTTCCAGCAGCTGAGTAGTCCATCGTCCTCTGATTTGTACAGCCAGCCCTGGAGGTTCGTCTGTCCGCTTTTAAAGCACGTACAGCAGAGTTGATGTTCAGATCCCGTGTGAAGAATCACCCTCAGGAGTTTCCAGCGCCGAGGTCCCTCCTCACTCCAGCTTGCCAGGTTTCATTTACTCGAGCTATTGCTAGAACTTGGTGGGCTTGTCCTTGATGGGAATGTCTTTGCCAGTGGCAGAATTGTCTGGACCGAGAACAACATGTCAGCATCCTGTCTTGAAGGTCCAGAGTAAATCAGTTGGCAGGTGTTTCCGTACATTGATTCCGAATGAAATCGCTGATCTGCTCATCTTTGGCTTGTTCGATGGCAGATTCGTTGTCTTGAGGGCCTTGGCCGAGGAACTTCTCTTGGACGAAGTCGATTCCTGTAACGAGATGATCGTGTTAGCATAAAACAATACCAAGGTAGACAAATCTCCTCAACGGGTCCGGGAGAAGCGCACCCTTGTCTAGGTAGTCCTCGTTCTTTTCACTCTCACGTCCACCGCCGGCAGCAGAATTGAACTTGTCACCGAGGCCGCCGAGGAAACCACCACCGCCGCCAGAGCCGGAGCCGGAGCCGGAGCCAGAGCTGGAGCTGCTCTGCTGAGTGGTACCTTGTTTGTTGGCTTGATCGTTATTGCCACCTGAGAAGCTGTTGAAGGCGCCTTTGAGTTGATCCATGCTTGCAAGTTGGCAACGACGTTGGATTTCTTCTAATGAATGATTTAAGAGACGTAGAGGAGGCGAATCCGGGCGTGGTTGATAATTTGGGATCGGAAAAGAAGGAACAGTGCGAGACAGAGGAGAGAAAGGGATATAACAGTATCACTTGCAAGTCACAATTGACTCTGATGTGGGTCACACGAGTGTCATAGGGAGCTGAGCATTCAATAGCCAAGTGACAGTTTAAGCCAGTCTGTGCTGCCAAGCTGCTTGGTCCTGCAAGAACGAGGGCCAGACGAGAAGTGCAAACCTGGTATGGGCACTGGCAGCAAGGATCTCGTGTTTTGCAAGACGGGTGTGTGCAGGAGCACGCGAGCGACTGAAGCCGCTGGGAGGACGGAGAGGGGCAGCGGTCCGAGTTACGTCATGCATCTCGGATCGGATGAACTTTGTTCGGCCTTTGCCCCACCAGCCACCCGGGCTACTCCACTAATGACTGGACCCCTTGACACCTCGGACCCTTCGGTTCAGCTGGCAACTGCTCAAGCACGGCCTCACTTGACGCCTAGACCTGCGTCTACTTGATATCTCAATGCAAGGCAAGCTGAGTGCTGCAGTAAACACACTTAGGCTAATGCGACGCTTTCCTGGCTAGCCTCGCTGGCCCTCCTGTCAACCTCGGCGGTCTCTTCTTGATCGATCGCTTTCTCCCAGTCATCCACAACGTCTTGAGCTTGTGCCTTTTTCCGGAGCCTCTCCTCGTTCTCCTGCTTCTTCCTTTTTGCTTCTGCCAGGCGACTTCCCAGCACAGTGTAAACCGGACGCTGTCCCACAGGCTTGACTTGAGGTGCTGCCATGGGGACTGCTCTCTTTGCCGCAACCTGAGACCAGCCATTGCTGATCGCTGGGCCCGGCCTGCCTTGTTGCTCAACAATTTTGGGCTCGAGATCCGAGGTGTCAAATTGACACAGAACAACCGAAGCGCCCATATCACTTTTCATCACCTCGCCGGCAATAGTAGGCTGGAGGCTTGTGAGAAGAGTGACCAGCTGCTCAGGGTTGACAGAAGACATGGTGGGAAGAAGTGCTACGCCCTGCTCCTTGGATAAGAAGATGATGTCAAAGTCCGTGGTTGGTGCTGATTTCTTGATCAGAGGCCGCAACTCGTCCTCGGTCAAGGCAAATTTCGGCTTGGTCAATAGGAGGCCATTGTAGTCGTGCTTGACCTCGTCTGCTTTCCGTTCCGGCCCGGCGGTTACGGGAGCAGAGACGTTTAACTGCGCCCGCTTGATCCTTGCCGCTTGAGCAAGAGTCTTCATTGGAGCACTCACAAACTTGGGGGTCTTGAACAACAACACGTGGCGGTGTGGCTCGGGGTCCAGGCTTTCTCCGTCCAGTCCGAAGTCTTCAGCCAGACTATGGATGAATGCTCTCTGGCGGTTCTTCATCGGCTTGAAGTGATATCTCTTTTCCTTTTCGTCTGCTGCGAAGATCCTCAAGATTTCTTCTTGCTTGTGTGCCCATGCAACATCCTCCAGATACATCTTGAGAGTCGCGGTCGAATATGGGACATGGTCATCGGTGTGGTCATCAGGGATGTGAAGAGCCTCTGCGAGATGGCGATTTCTCTGCAGTCGCGCACACTCATCGTCGCACTTCAACGAAGTCTGCCGTCCTGTGGGCGCAGGTACATTGGCACGGGCGTTGCATCTGACCTCTTCCTTCTTTCGCTGACAATCGCATGTAATGATGACTTTGAAAGGACATGGTTTTTCTTCCTTACATGCTGACGGAGCATGGCAAGGACTCTCGCAAGGATGCCCGCAAGTCTTCTTTGCCTTCCCACATGCCTGTTGGCAATGCTCATGTGCGTCTTCACACTCACCTGGCTTGTGACACGTCTTGCGGCAGGAATGTGAGCCACACTTGAGTGCCCTACCACAGACTAACCCGCATAGCACATCTGCCCTCCAACAAGGCTGGTTCTTCAGGGTCTTCTTGCCGCAAAGGCATTCTTTCTCGGTCAGAAACGGACACTTGGGACATTCTTCGTCCTCAGCATGGCAGCTATGTGCGACTGGAGGGTGTCCGCAGGTTTTAGCCCGATTACATGGAAAGTTACACGGTGGAGATCGAGTGCCGCACGGTAGTGGTGCCTGGAGGACAGTTCTACCACAGCTGCACGAAATGTCGTCAAAAATTGCTTCTTTGCAGCTGCCGCATGGGCCTCGATGACACAGGTCCTGGCAGACGTGATTTCCACACTTGAGCGGACGTCCACATGGACGAGTACAGATGTGCTCTGCCTCGATATTTTCTTCCAGCACCCGCGTCAAGTTTCCAAGAGTTTTGAGCTTTCTCTTGGTGGCTTGACGCTCGGCGGCTTTGCGGTCTCCTGTACAACATCGCTCACCACATTCGTGCCGACCACAATTCAGTGTAGCCTTGCACAGACGTGTGCACTGAGGCGGTTCTTGTGCGATCTGGTTGCAGATAACGTCAAAGGAGTTGCGACCGCACCGACATGGCGTTGAGATCTTGAGGTTGCACGGACTGCAGTCCCCAGTGTGACAAGTCTGCGCGCAGGAGTGGCCACAAGGCAATTTTCTACCACATGGTTTCTCACAGCTTGGGATGGGGTCGGTGCATGCTTTTCGGGGCTCATTCTCAAGCTCAGCCACCGGAGTCTTCCCACACGGGCAATGAGTGACAATGTCGACGGACCTTGGGCAGTGGGGTGTGGCTGAATCCTGAGGATGACATGGCTTTTCACAGTGATGTATCCCGCAGTCCATCTGCCTGTCACATGGTCGGCCACAATCGAAAAGACCAACCCAGTGAGCACTAACCCTTTCCTCTTGCTTGTCGTTGCATTGGATGATTTTTTCGACCTTGCCACAGTAACACCGGGCATCGACTTCGGCAGTACAGGCACCGCAAAGGCCTTCATGGCAAGGCCTTGGGCAGGTATGCTCGCCGCACGGCATCATATCACCGCAGACAGCTCCACAGCTCCAACCGGCGTCGTAATTTGTTTCCAGACACCGCCGGGTTGTTTCTTCTTTACCGCAAAAACAGCTCTGCTTGGGACCCATTGCAGAACATGGTGGACAAGGGCCGGCGTGGCATAGTAGGTCGCAAGGATGTGGACAAGGCTTGGGGAAATTCCTCTCTCGACCGCACGTCTGACCACACGAGTGCGGTGGCAGTCCTGTGACCGCCTTTGGATCTATTTCCTTCTCACACCAGCAAGTATATGCCGACGGGTGTGTATCCTTCGGTAAATTGCAACCTGGACATCTCCATTGCTTTCCGACGGGCATCTCTTCATCGCTTTGGCCAGCAGATCGTTGAACGGCTGAACCTTCATTTTTCGACCATCTCTTGATGCAGCCGATGTGAAACACCGTCCAGCAAGTCCGACATGACCACACCTTCGAGGCCCGCCCAACTTCATTCGTACAAATGGCACATTCGTAGACGTTGTGTAGTATATCTTCATGGATTCTAGTGGCGATGTCCGGAGCCGTCGAGCGTGCCAGTGAGCCCCTCCTGCCTTGTGGTTGCGTCTGACCCCGTGGTCGTGGTGTCGTCTTCTTGTTGTGGCGAGGAGGCTGTGGACTTGGATTCGCGGGCTGGGCCTGGGACTCAGACAGAGACTGAGAATTCGACTGCGATATTGGGGCAATGGACGCTGGAACGAAAGGCGGTGCTTCTGCGTGTAGTCGGGTGAGCCGTCCACCAAAGGCTCTTGCTCCGACATTTCTTACGGGTCCTAAATTGCCTGTCTGAGATGGTGGAGGTCTTCTGGGGCCGCCTTGCCGTCTGTGTCTTTGTCCTCTATTGGTGTTGCTAATGGTTGGTGCAGGCGCTGGCTGGACTGCTGAGCCCTCCATATTGGGGCGTTTGAAAGTGAGAACGAGAGTCTGCGAGGTCGATTCCAGGGTGAGAATAAGGGAGGTATGAGGTACGATCTCATGGAGCCCAAGGGGAACGGTGAAGATGTGCAGAACCGCAACTTCAATTGTATGAATAGTGAAACAATATTCAAGATGCATGCAGTGGCGGCATCTTTTACTTTCTGGAGAAACATTTAATTAATGCCTCCAATTTTCGGGATTTGGAGGCGGAGCTGCACGTCATCAGCGCGTGTCACTAGCACCAGCGCCGCTAAGCCCAGGCCTCCAGTTGACTCACCAGGAACAAGGGTAACCAATTGCAGTGTGCAGCACCCATCGTCTAGATCTTCCCACCGCAAAGGAGGACCATATAGTGTAGGATCCCGGAGTGACTGGGAACCGGATGACTCCAACTTCCATAGATGGAAAGCTTTGTCAATTTGGAATCAATCAATCCCATTGCTCTCCGTCGATGACCGCATTATGGTCAAGTGCTCGCAGTTCCCGTTTCGACGCCGGACACCTGCGATGCCCATATGCATACGGAGTACAGTCCGGTCTTAGTAGTCACTCAGTTGACCTGCGTACCATAACCTCTGATTTGATCCGCGAATGCCCAACTCTGGTTCTCCAGCTTCTCATCCTCGCTGAGCTTGACCCCGTCCTTGGTAACGACTGCAATGCTGTACTTGTCCAAACTCCTTGCATCGCGATAGAACAGCACTTTCATGCATTCCTTGATAGCATCAACAGCCTGTTCCTGCGTCACGTCTTGGACACTCTCCTCGTCTTTAGGCATCAGCTTGCGCAGCAGAGGTTGTGCCAGGTGTGCGCCGAAGCCGGTAGCCAAAGTAGGAGCAGAGAAAGTAGTCCCAAGGAGGTCTACGCTGGCCAGGAACGGCTTCTCTTGCTCGTCCAAGCCCGCCACTAGGAGCATGTTCCACAGAGGGTCAAAGTCACTCCTTCTCTTGTACATCACTTTTGACAAGTAGGTATGGAGGTTCCGCGCATTGAGGGAGTGGCCGGTAGAGGAGAGGTAGTTCTCTCGAATATCCAGCGATTGCAGCAGTCGGTCGAGATATTGCATGTCTGACACATCACCGCCAAAGCCGACGACCGTGTTCGGAGGGAATGTTCGCAGACGCTTGACATCTGTAAATCTTTGCAGAGAGCCATACGACGCTGGAGGAATTAGGTTAGCATTCTAGAATGAAGAGCTGAGGGACTAGGCTTGACCGCATACCTAGATTATCCGCCGCAATAACCACCCCACCATTGAACTTCACCCCTAATACCGATGTCCCCGTTACAGCAGGGGATTGAGTATGGGTCTGGGGCATGGATGTCTGGAGATATGAAGAGTCGTATGGGCCATACACATCATCTCGGGGCTACTCGAGTTAGCTTGATCGCGGATTGTAGTGCGAGGTACTCACACGACCCCAGGCCTGAGGATAATGGTTCATGGTAGCAGCTGTGTTGTTCAAGCCGCGAAGGAGTAAGAGGTGGTGCGACCGCAGGGTGAGATGGAATAAATGTGAGTGCCTGGTTGTTGATTGAGAGCCGCGTCAAAGGTGCAGCAGCCTTGCGTCGTGTCGCTGTTCGGCTGAATTGCCTTTCACAATAGTTGCGCTTGTCAGAAATTGTACTCTGCCGTAAAATCTAATGAGCTCGATTGGCGCGCGTCCCATCGTCACCCCTGTTTCCGCTGAGCAAGACCAGCCGCTGCTCGGAGCTGTTGCTCTGTGATGTATGAGTATCGTATCCTCTTGACCACGAAAACGTGGCAACCGTTCTCTGGGGTTGCGAATGGTCACCCATCATTCATCATTCATCATTCATCATTCATCATTTCCTATCGGCATGGAAGCTACCCTTGTACCAGTTCGCGTCTTTCGCAGCCCATCTACCAACTATACGATAGCCCTTCATGCATAGAACCAGTGTCCATCTATGCCTGGCTTCACGCCTGCTAATTCTCCAGGCAAGTCGAACGAAGTTGATACTGGCCCTAGGAACATCTTCGAATCAGGAATCAGCATCTTTAACAGGGGTCTAGACCACATACTTCGCGCCGCCACTACATCGGACATGAGCCAGAGGGGATGTGGTTGAAGATCATGAGTTCTGCTTCATCACCCAGACCCTCGGTGTTCTACAGCCATTCATACGTCTGTCTCGCAGTATATGGTCAGCTGCATATACCTTTGATTGTGACCGCCCATTCTTCTAGAGACATGATCCTCGATCTCTTTTATTACGTTCCTGCACCATTCTCGGACTCGTAGCCGGGTTGAATCCCACCGCGTTATCCGACCTCTCCCCCACGAATCCTCAGTCCTACGCATCAAGAACGACGGGGTCCTCTCCCTCCACACTCCTCTTCTTGTCCAAACCCCCCTCCTGCCTTACAAACTCTTCCAACGCCTCCACCACAACCATATGATCCTCCTCCTGCTTCAACCCACTCACCACGACGACGGCCACGATCCCTTCCACGCCCTTCACCCGCACGGGCACTCCACCTCCATGAATGGCGTAGCTACCCGCCTCGGGCCCCGTCCCAAGGGCATATTTCCGTGCAAACTCCGCCTCATCCCCCTTGAACTTATTGCTCATGAACCACGTGCTCACGCCCCATCGGTGCACGGTCTTACGCTTCCGTGCGACCCAGATGTCGTTGTCCGGCTGGACGCCAGGGCGACTGGTGGCGTGGAAGAGCAGATTCTGTGAGTTGGCGTGGGAGATGCTCACGACGGCCGAGTTGGAGGAGAGGGCGCGGAGTCGTTGCCGGATGTTGAGGCCGAGGGAGAAGGCGTCGTCGGCGGTGAAGTGTGTGAGCTTGAGGGAGTCTTCGAGCTTGATTATTGAGGGGAGCTACACGAAAGGGGCGTAAGTGTGCGTGACCATGGAATCCTACGGATTGGGATTGGTTTTGGGATAGTGACAGGGTACGAGTGCAAGCACGGGTATGAGGATGAGGATCGGGAAGAGTACAGCGGTATAGTAGACGGGGGTAACTCTGTCTGTTTATGCAGCCAGGTACATTGCATGCATACATAGTTCAATGCCCGCAAAGTAGCACAGCCGGTGATGTAATCGATGAGTCTAATCACTGTTCTTTGAAGAGAGGGAACTGGGAACAAGGCAAGGGAAAAACAAAACCTACATCGCGGGGAGCCTCGCGTAATGGCCGGGTAGTCATTTTTTGTGCTGGTCAATATAGTGGTAGATGGATGTCGAATTGTTGTACAGCAATATAAATATGCAGTGTCTGGCTGTTGATTGAGGCTCATTGATCGTTGAGGCTCTTGGAAAAAGTTGGAGGGACAAGAATGACGGACATACGGAAATTTTCCCCCTCACCAAGCCTTGTCATGGCTTGACGGCTCGGCCTCGAGTGTTGAGTGACCTATTCAACCAGAGCCTGCCCACCGGACAGACGGCGCTGTGTCGTCTGACTTGAGGTTCTACGCCTTGATGAGTAAGGTGAGCATGTGCAGTAACTGTACGGCGTTGAGTGGCACACGTTGAAGCGCTGAATGCCATATGTCGACCGCACTGTAGGTGGACTAGTTTCGGCATACTGGTGATATCAGCGTAGTTGTTTTGCTCCACCCTGGCCTGTAGTCATGGATATCGCTGTCCGATTGTGGTCCAAGCCTCTGAGAGTAGAGATCCGAGTGCTTTGGGCAGGGTCGAAGTGACTTGGACGGGGCGGTGGTCTTCCACTATTCCATCACTGCGCAGAGGATGATCAAGGTGTGCCATTGTGGTACTACGATTATTACTTCAACTACACCACTCCATTTCGGCCGAGCGAAACCACAGAAATCGGCTACCAAGGGAGAGTCGAGGACGACGCAACACCGGTATGGGACGCCTTCTCGATGCCCTTGCACCATCTGGGTGCGGACGTGGAGAGCAACCGGCCCTTCGTCCAGGGTCGCGCACAAACTTGGTAAGCTATGCTGCCTCGATCGTGGGACTAAAAAGAAAAACAGAAAGGGAGACTCCTCCGATCGCGACATGAGCGAACCGTCTCCGACTGACAGTCGGCCTCCACAGGTCCAACTCGTCCAGCGGCTTACCATTCCTCCTCCATTCGGCCGACAACAAGGACGGAACGACCTGCGCCGTTGTTGCGGATCAGGAGAGCAGCCGTACTTCTGAGGGCGAGGAGGGCGAGCACCTGGCGGCGAGCACGAGCCAGCCGGGGTGTTTGAGTTTGACCCCGATCCGCTGGAAGCAAGCGGCATTCCAATCCATGGAGATTGGGAGATACAAGCGTCATTGTGAGATCTTGTAAGCTCTGGTGCTCCCCGTATCGATGTACCGACATCATCACCTGACAAGGCGATACAGAGGCTGGGGCCGGTTCTACCCTCTCCAGAATCATCCGCGGGAGTGATGTGTCTTCAGGCCATTAGACACGGTGAACTTTGCCGAGCTCGATCCCCGAACGCTGATGGTGGACGTCCGTTTTGCGTCCGTGTCCGTCGTCAACAGCTTGGATGGTGGTCACGCACCGGCAGCTCAACTCGTACTACCACCTCAGCGGTGACGAAGAGAAGTCCATTTTTGTCTTGGCCCCGTCTCCGCCGACGGGCGGGTTGGCTGGTGAATGCTCGGTGGAACCAGCCAACATGGGTTTCCTCATGCCTTCACCGCACTTCGCCTCGTCCGAGATCCCAGAGTTCCAAGTTGACGCACGGGCGGGGGAACAACCAGATCAGGCTCGCCCTGGACAACGGATCGTTGATCGACGCGTTCGCCATCCCGGTTGAAGTTATTAGAAAATAAGTCTATAATACTAAAAATTGAACTCCAGAGTAGTCCACCACCCCTTCTTGTACAGCCCTACTTCAAGATTACACCAGCACCATCTCTATCTATTGTTTAAAAACGAGATATCGCGTAATGCCGGGAAAATACCTAGGTAGGGAGCTCATCACTAGCCTCGCTGAATCTTTCTCAAAAGGTAGGTGGTCAAAAAGAGAGAAGAGTCGAAAATTCTCCATCTAGTTCCTGTGGGGATCGAACCCACGACCTTCTCCGGGCTATGGTAACCTCCGAAGAGGTACTGTAAAGGAGACGTGATGAACCACTCTAGACGTTATTAGCGAGTGCCGTATAAAACACGACATTGACAAAATCTTACACACTAAGGAACTCTTGATCTGTGCGGCGAATCAGAACAAATTTCAGCACTATACAATATATATCCATTCTGCCAGCCGGGCCACCGTGATGCCCCGCTACCCGCAAGAGTTCCCCGACTTGGACCTGTACACAAGTACCCTTCTGTGGTCAGAGCTGAACACCGTTCTGCCACTTGCAACTTCCGAGACGGGCTTGGAGAAGTAATGCCGAGGAGGTCACACTTCGAGGACCCAATGGGACGCCTCATCCATGGCGACAGCGTTCTCGGGGAATCCCCTCGGATATTCAACATGAATTCTGTTAAGTCAATTGCTGTGAAATTCGAGAGTTGTCGTGACAGCATTATTAATGCTCGTAAGAAACGTTAGAGTACGGGGATAGACCTTCAGACTGGTATCGGCACAACAAAGCACAGTTACCAAGGTATCCGAACTACAATCTCTCTATCATACTTATACAATAGTCCGGGGCATCAAGGCAGGTGAGCAACAGGCAAGCAGAACCTTCTCCGCCACCCGGTCAGCAGGCCATGGAGTACGATACGTCGACCATCAAGGCCGACCCCATTACCGATGGAGCCCAGCATGAGCAAGGACATGAAAAAAACAGTGTTCAGGCGAGTCGAGGGCATATACGAGCTCAGTCCAAGCCGGTGGACGTGTCCATCCTCAACGAGCCTGTCACGTTCGCATTCTCCGGACGGACGGCCAAAAACAGATTCCTCAAAGCACCCATGACGGAACGATTGTGCTATTGGAATAAAGAGGGTGAAGACATTGTACGTCCCATCTCGTCTAATCTATCGGTTCATCCCTGGCCGCCTCTCTCTCTGCCCTTCATCCCTCACTTACCCCAAGTCGCCCCCTCGCCTGCCATGAAAAGGCCAGTGCTAACTGAATGGCACAAAGTCCGCCCGCGGTGTGCCCTCACCAGAGTACCTCCACCTCTACAAACGATGGGGCGAGGGAAACATCGGCATCATCGTCTCCGGCAATACGATGGTCCGCTACGACGCCGTCGAAGCGTACGGGAACCCCATACTAGTGGACGACCACGACGGTCGCGTCGCCAAGTTCAAGGAAGTCACTTCCGTGGCGAAAGCCCAGGGGTCGTTAATCGTCGCGCAGCTCTCCCATCCGGGCCGACAGGGAACAAAGTATTTGAACCCTAATCCTATCAGTGCAAGTGACGTGCATTTGACGATCAAATGGGCGGGGAACGAGTTTGCGAAGCCCCGACCCATGACGGTGCCGGAGATCAAGGAGATGGTGAAAACTTGGGGCGAGAGCGCCTATCTATGTCGGAAGGCCGGCTTTGATGGCGTCCAAGGTGAGCACACTACAGTACAGTCGAACGATATGTCTTGTGTCTTGT
This sequence comes from Cladophialophora carrionii CBS 160.54, assembly GCF_000365165.1. Classification (NCBI taxonomy): domain Eukaryota; kingdom Fungi; phylum Ascomycota; class Eurotiomycetes; order Chaetothyriales; family Herpotrichiellaceae; genus Cladophialophora; species Cladophialophora carrionii. The sequence goes on along the minus strand of NW_008481816.1, from coordinate 4,666,552 downwards.
GTCTGCCGAAGGCATGGCTTTCCAAAGCGATGTCACTGATTGCATACACCTTTAGTCCATTGCGCGCACGGCTATCTGCTCGCCCAATTCCTCAGCCCTACCACGAACCGGCGCACGGACGAGTATGGAGGTGACCTGAACAACCGGTCACGCATAGTGTTTGAAATCATCGACGAGATCCACCGACGTGTTCCCGATCCGGGCTTCATCGTATGCGTGAAGCTGAATAGCGTCGAGTTCCAGGATAAGGGAACCACGCCAGAAGATGCACGCGATTTATGTCTTAAGCTCGAAGAAGCAAGGGTGGACTTTGTGGACCTGAGTGGAGGAACATTCGAGGGGCGCGCTTTCGAACACAAGAAACAGAGCACGATTGCACGAGAGGCGTATTTCATCGAGTTTGCCGAGATGATTCGTCCGCTGCTGAAGAAGACGAAAGTCTACGTGACTGGCGGTCTTCGCACGGCCGCGGGCATGGTCAAAGCCATCGAGGAGGGCGCTTGTGATGGGATAGGCATTGGTAGGCCCTTGGCCGCGGAACCCTACCTAGTCAAGGAGATCCTGGAGGGAAAGGTCACTGGTGCGATTGAGAATTATGTGCCGCTGCCGTTGAACACGCAGAGTAGCGGGACACAGCTGCATCAGATCGGGCACGGGGACGGCTTGATTAGTGATTGGTCTGTCGAGGCCGAGGTGAAGAGGTGGATTGAAGCGCACGAGAAGGAAACGGAGAGGAAGATCAGCATCCTGCCGAAGGTGGATAGTTCGGGGTATGCGCCACTGAAGGCTGAAGCTGGGTTTGCTTATTTGGCGGCCTGAGATGGACGACGATGGGTGGGACGGTCAATGTTTCGCACGAGCTGTGAGAGTCAGTCGCAATACAGGGCCCTGTCAATCCGTAGAGTAGACACAAGTAGATAACCTCGATGTGAACCATGTCTGAACCTTGGTCGATGTTGATTGTTCACGCGTTGCGTTGTGGCTTGCGTGAACTTGGCGCCAGTCCTAATATGCTGGCAACATATCGTCTAATCTGATCTGGACTTCCTGACGGTGGAACTAGTCCTTCGGTCCTTCTGCAGATCCTAATCGTACGATGCATGCTCATGCTTTTCTCAATTGCCCAAGCTGGCATCTGTCCCGGATGCAACAACGGCGTGCTCGCAAAGTATCACAACTCCCGTAGCATTGACCTCCGCGTCTAGAACTTCTGGAATGCCTTGACAGCCTTGCCAGTTCTGGGCAATACACGAAGAACGTTGAATCGAACCTGAATTTCCACAATTAGTCCCTCACTTTCTCATAAATCCTCACACATTCGGAGATCTCTTACTGTCTTGCTCAAGGGTCTGCACTGTCCCACGGTGACGGTATCACCCTCTTCAACACGGAAAGCCGGAGAAACGTGTGCAGCAAGATTCTTGTGTCGCTTCTCATATCTGGCGTACTTCGGGACGAAGTGGAGGTATTCTCGGCGGATGATCAAGGTACGGTGCATCTTGGTGGAAACGACGGTGCCGGTGAGGATACGGCCTCGGATGGAAACCATACCAGTGAATGGGCATTTCTTGTCTGTAGATAAGAAACTGTCAGATCCAATCCATCCGCGATTTCAACAGTCGATGTCCTTGGACCCAAAAGGCGCCATCCAACGCAATGCTGCAGGATAAACACTGACCAATGTATGACCCCTCGATCGCCGTCTTTGGTGTTCTGAAACCCAAGCCGACGTCCTTGTACCATCTTCGACCGCCCTTGCCGACTCTCCTGCTCTTCGCACCCTTTGACTTGGAGTTGAGGAAGATGTGAGGCTGCTTTTGGTAGGCGCGTTCGGACTGCACTGTCAACTCGGTCGCCATGATTGCGGGTTGTTGACGGAAAAGAAGCGACGTTGGCAACGTAGATGTCCCGATGTTGTAGCACTGCGATCGGGTTTCCCACTGTGTGCTGCGAAAATTGAATCTTGGCAGTGCTGCCGACCGGATAGGCAGGTGCGACGAAGATTTTGTCACGTGTTATGGTGTTTACCCTCTCATCCCTTCCGGTTTAGCTTGCATATCGCGTGATGTAAGAATAGTGGGACGCGAAGTGACCCATGTTTAACCAAACAACATCTCTATCTACCAAATGCTTCTCTTTTAGACGGATCTGCGCCCAACGAGCTTGCTAGGGCTTCAGTCGCATTGCGATGGCCGACTCTAGTACAGGTCCGCGAACAAGCAGACCCAAGTCCCGACAGTCCATTGCCCTCATGCCATCAACCAGAGGATCCGCTTCACGAGACAATGCGACAACTGACATTGCCGCTCTCAAAGCCCAGGATGCGGAAGCTATAGTCGCAAAGAGGAAGCAGCGTGGCAAAAGCCTAGGGCCCGGCGGTCTCGAAGCTCTGAGAGAGTCCTCAGGGAATTCAACCAAGGTTATTACGAACTGTAGTCGTTGAAAGCGCATCACTGACTTTTCGCAGACAACAACGCCCTTTCAAATCAAGTCAATCTTAAAGCCTACGATACCTCTTACACCGCCCAAAGCGATTCCTACATTTGACGAACTCCGGAAACGCAGCACGGGAAAGGGAAAATCACCCGCAAAAAGTGCGGCTGAAGAGCTTTTGATTGACTTCTCCACGCCCGGTCCTAGCAGACAAGATAGCAAAGAAGTGTCATTATCAGGCGCTGAGAATGTTGCTGATCCATTCAGCCCTATGGCACGACGGTCGCCACGCAAGAGCAATGCGGGTGAACAGAGCGCAGGAGCACTCGAGCTGGAGCAGGAGGAGGAACGCCAGCGCCAGGCGGAAAAGGCGGCTATACTCGAACGACGAGCAGCGAGAAGGAAATCAATGGCCAATCGTCGAGTTTCCTTCGCACCTGAGGCTACTTTGCATACCTGGAGTGTCATGGAACTCGTAGAAGATTCGACAACAAGTTCTGCCTCGAATTCCACAAGAAGACAGTCCTCGATAACTGCGCAACAATCCCCCGACAAGTCGCTTCGGTCGCCTGATCGGGTACAAACTCCTGCAACCCCTACTGCGCAAACTGAAGAAGACGTGGTCAAGGAGTCCCCAGCGAACCAACGAGACCTGCACCAAAAGAAGCGCCGTCGCAGAAGTTCTGGTCTTGCTGAGCCAATGCTAGATGCTACTGATGAGTCTGTTTACTCCTCGAGCCCTTCAGGAGACGTCGCAACCAACAGCAGCCCAATGCGGGTTGAGGAAGGCATTGAGTCCTCGGATGAGTCAGATACCGATGGTGATACTGCCATGAGTATGGACGAATCGACCGTGCACTCGACAAATTCTGAAGAATCGGCGTCAAGCTCTCACTCCAGTCTGGACGATCGACTTCGTCAAGCAGCAAATCAGGCTGGCACTCGTGGTATTGAACACGATGAATATGGCGAAGATCTTCCCATGGAAATGGCCACTGGTACTATCACGAGCGCTTTCCAGCCTTGGGCACTCAATCGAGCAGCGGAGAATGACAATATCACAGTACATGACCAGGAAAATGTCTACCCAGTCTTGCCTTCCTTGCCAGCAGACGAGGGTGATGATGTGGAGATTGAGGACGACGATGAAGAAGAAAGTCATGAGATGAGTATGGATGTGACGAGTGCAGTTGGCGGAATTGTCTCCAGCCTGTCGCCTGAACAACATGTTGCTAAGTCACGTCGCAAAAGCGGCATCCGTCGTCGTCGATCTTCTGTCAATGAGTCTGTCATGGACGAAACTATGGAGTTCACTGTCATGCAGGGGGGAATTATTGGCACGGGGGGCGACAATACCACGAACAGTCGTGCTTCAGATGAAGATATCAGTATGGAGTTTACGCATGCGGCTGGAGGTGTTTTGGACGCCGCCATTCGCCGGGAGTCCTTGCAATCCGAGGTGGTTGATGAGAACACCGCCATGGACATGACCGCAGCTGTTGGTGGGATTTTGCCCCCTATTGATGAGCAGACTGAGCCACAGACAGATGTCGAAGACCAGACCATGGCCATGGAGACCACAAGAGCTATCGGTGGCATCCTTTTCAATAGCCAGCGTTCAAAGCGACAATCTCTTCTGGATCAGACGCAAAACCTGCCCAGACCCGATGTGGATGAAGAACAAACAACGACTATGGACATGACCAAAGCTGTGGGTGGCATCCTCCCGGGTGATAAGCGAGCAAGACAGTTTCTTACGGGCGAGACCATCCCCTCACCACAGGCAATGCCAGAACCTGAAGGTGACGAGGAAGACCAGACTATGGCTATGGATATGACCAGGGCTGTAGGAGTTATTCTGCCCGGCGGCCAACAAGCTACGGACATGCCGCCTCCGAACGAGTCGGCGACTGCATCATCACCACGTCCTCGGCCAACAGAACAGACCACACTGAGATCTACACCGAGGTATCAACACCATAGAACTTCGATCGCCTCTGAAACTGGGAGTCCAAGTCTTTCGTTGAAACCTCGATCATCGGCCAGGTCTCAACGCAGCGCCTCAAAACCATCTACCACGCCACATGGCAAAGTCCATGACACTACACCAGTCAAGGCGACAACGCAAGCCCTGCGGGGTACTCCTTCAAAGCAGATTACACCCATCCCTACAAAGCCGGAGTCTCCCAACAAAACTCCTCTCTCCGCAAATGTTGTTCACAGGGGCGCCTCACCCAAGAAACTATTTAAGGCAGAAATCAAAGCTAGGGCATCGCCCGCCTCCACGAAGCGAAATCATCTCTTTTCACCTGGAAGTCAGACCCCGAGCATCGTCCTGAAAGCCACCAGACCATCTATTGCTCGCCGGCGCTCGAGTGGAATTGGCATTGGTAAAAATGGGATAGGCTCCCCTCGAGTCACTGAATTGCTAGATCGTCGGTCTTCGATCGGTGACGCTGCGCCTCACTTCAAGCTTGTTAGTATAGAGCCGGACAAATTGCGGTCTGAAGATCCACAGCAGATCGCGCAGGAAGTCGAGGCCGAGAGAGCAGAAGAGCACCGGCGCGAGAGCGGGCGACTCATCATGGAGCAAGAAGCCGACGAACCCCAAGAGGAAAACACTACGGCAACGCTAAAGGATATGATTGAGTCAATGACACCACAGAAGCCGAAAGGCAGCAAGGTCAAAGGAAGGAAGAGCTTTGCCGTTGGTGCGGCCAAAGGCTTGCTGGGGAAAAGACCTGCAGAGCTGGATATGGATGATAACGATGAGCCCGACTCTACACCGAAACGCTTACGGGTTGTTTCCAGAGAAAGCAGCCCGGTAAAGCAGATCCGTCTGCCAAAGCCTCCGAGCAAGGACGAGACGACCGGCAGGCTTGGAGCCAAATTGCAGAAATCGTTGCAAGACATGGCCAACACGGACAACATAACACCAACCCTACGAGTAGCTTCGCCGACCAAGAACACCATCCCGCAGAGCCCAGCTCATACTGGACGATTCAGGGATGTTGAGGCTAGTGCTGATGCAAGACCAGAATCGTTTGAGGACAAACTTGACAATGTTATGGGAGCAATCGACATTTCAACTGCTCAAATGGATGTGGGAGCTGCTAAATTTCATGAGGAGAAAATCTCCCTGCAACAGTTCCTCAACATGACAAATATCCACTTCATTGAGTTGTCGACTACAAAGCGAAGGCACACAATGGCACAATCAATGCCCACCAGGCCGTCCCAAGAAGGCATGGGTGGCAGCAGCACTGAAGCAAGTTTTGTTGCAGCTGCTACCACACTCCCTCTTCTCGAATTGTACCAGCATGCCACAAGAGAGCTCAAGACCTACATTTCCACCGGCCGAAAGATCATCCGCTCTATTGAAGCGGAAACACTTGCTGAACAGCCAGCCCTCTTTCGCGAGTACGTAGATGCGCGTCCAGACATGAAGGTTATCATGGACAATCAATTTCGAAACGGCAAAGCCCACGCTCGACTTCAAAGCAAGGAAGGGTGGTACCAATGGAGAACACAGCTGGTAGACGGTCTCAAGACCGGGCTTCAAGGTATTGATGAAGGCATGAAAGCTGATCTCGAACTTTTGCAACAACAGCAACAAACGCTAGATGATGTGCTCCCGGTACTGCACCAGGAACGGGCCGATCTCGAGAGTCACAAGTCCTCGTTAGAGCAAAGCCTTAAAGAGCTGGACAGTGTCAATCATGAAGCCTTGAACGATTGCCGTCGCCAACTCCAAAACGCTGACGAATACTTCCTGCAGAGATCTGCTTTGCTCGACTCCCTGCAAGAACAAATGAAGGAGAAAGAAGAAGCACTTCGAGCTGCTGACGAGTTAAAGAGCGAAATGAAAGATCAAATCGCAGAAGCTGACCGAGTACGTGAAGAACACAAAGGTTGGCCTGTCTCAGATGTCTTGGCTCTGAAGTCCAGAGTCGAGGCCATTGAGAAGCAAACCGGTTGGCGACTTGTCAGTGCTGAAGAGGAAGTGGACGAGCCAATTGACCTGGGTGCTGCTCTGGTCATGACATACAAAGATGAGCTGAGGCTCTTCTTTTATCCTCAATCGTTCCAGTGCAAGGTGATGGACGCGCCTCGACGCAGATCAGGGAGGAGATCTGCATCTTCAAGCGGTCCAACTGCTCCCATCAGCCTAACATATGCACCTACAAACCTCGAAGACCCAGATGCTTCTGTGTCAGAGCTCCCCACAGAGAAGCGCTTCTTCCTGCAACTAATTAGGAGTCAGTTACACGCCTATGCGATGATGCCGAAGAGGTCGGTTGCGTCCAAGACAGTGTTGGCGACAGTGTCTGATGGCTGGAGCCTTGCTTGCAAAGTCTCTGAAGAACTACGCCTGCTCAATTTCATCGGCATCTCGACTGCCACCATCCTAAGTGATGAGAAGCTCGGACTCAAAGTCATGGTCATGACTTCGAAACAAGGACGCATTGACATCGAGTTCGCTGTGTCTGTCACGATTTTGAGTGACGGAAACATTGTCACATCCACCAACGTCACTGCAAGTGCAATGTACGGGTTGGCCGTGGGGTTGATCAGCGGCTCCAAGGGCAGGAAAGTGCAACACGCGTTAAGCAAGGAAGTCGAGAGCAGAACTCTCGGTGAGGGAGCCTTCCTGCAAGCTGTCCAAGGCTTTGAAGAGTGGTTGTACGGGCAGGAGAAAGCGAACCAAGAGGCCCAAAAAGAGGCAAAGACAGAGGCGACCACGCCCGCTCCTGCAACAGCGCCGGCGGATGTCGCTCCTCAATCTTCGTCAGCTCCGACTTCTACGACACCAGCACGGAACCCACTTGCTCCGAAACGCGCAAATGCGATCCAAAAGAGAGCACTGCCCATTCCGAAACAGAGGCTGGAGAAAGTCTCGCAACAGCCATCTCAACCCATTCAACACGCGCAGTCGCAAGCTCAATCCCAGGCTGAGAAGGAAAACTTCAACCCGACGGTCTCGGTGCTCGGCAAGCTGAACTCCCAACAAGACCGCAATGGTGGCGGGGGTGGAGGTGATTGGGAGGAAATGGTCACGAGAGCGGCCATGCCGCCGGACGTGCAAGAGCAATTGTATCAGATGCACACGCCTATTAAGCGGGTCGGGGCATTGAGGAGGAGTCCGATTCAGTAGAAGGAACTCTCTATACGGCAGACGTGACGAGAGTTTCACTGAGGGAAAGATGAGAGGCAATGAACGAGTTACGACAAGCATTGGGTTTGGATGGGAGTCTTGTCTATCTTTCTGGAGTTGAACTTTGTTCGCGACTGTGTCTTCTGGCTTGCGGTTTTTGTGATTTGGAAATCGGCGCGTGCGCCGCAAAGCAACACCGCCCATAAAGCTTGGATATTGTAGCAGCAGCCACGAGCAGTCCTCGCTGGATCCTCGTTCGTTGGACTTGAGCGATTGACGCAGTATCTCCTGTATCCACCGTGTCTGGACATACAGCCCAGGCTCTTTGTTGTCACCTTCTCACGCCGGAGGACATGGCATATAGGAGACGGACACAATCGCCGTTGCGGTGGCCGTAACAATCGCGAATGCGAATGCGAATGCGTCTGCGAATACTCATTCCTCGCCTATCTTGCATATTGCCCCTCTCAAAGTGTATTGTTTATTTGGTCCATGGCGCTCACCAATGGACCGAGTTCAATCCAATCCGTCAGTCAGTCAGTCAGTATCCACCGTGCCTACAACCAGCCACCTCCCTTGCCGCCGAATCCACCAGACTCATCACTCGCAGTCTTTCCTCTGGCGCCACCCTTGTCGCCGCCGCCGCCGCCGCCGCCACCGCCACCGGCGAATTGCGCGCCCCTCTTCTGCTGCGCGGCCTCATGCTTGCGCAGCTCCTCGGGCACCCGCGAGATCGAGCTCTTCATGAGCATCTGCTTGAGATCGTACAGGACGTCGTTGTCCTCGTTGCCGAGGAACGTGATGGCCACGCCGGACTTGCCCGCGCGACCGGTGCGGCCGATCCTGTGCGTGTAGCTTTCGATGTTGGTGGCCATGTTGAAGTTGACGACGAGAGACACGTCGGGCACGTCGATACCTCGGCCGGCGAGATCGGTCGCGACGAGCACGTCGGTCTTGCCGTCCCGCACGGACTGGAGGGCCGCTTCTCTCTGGTCCTGCGTCTTGCTGCCGTGCAGGGTCACGGAGCTGAAGCCCATGGATTTGATGTCCCGCGCGACGGCGTCGCAGTTGCGCTTGATGTTGACGAAGACGATGATCGGCGGCCGGAATTGGCCCGAGTTGAGGATCTCGGCGAGGCGCTTCTTGCGCTTGTCTTCGCCCGCGACAAATTCGACGCGTTGTTCCACCGTGTCGACTGCTTCGCCGACGTTTCCGATCGTGACGATGGCGGGCCGGCGTAGATACTTTCGCGCGATGCGTTCGACCGCCGCGGGCATGGTGGCCGTGTACATCATTGTCTGCCTGTAGCGATCTTTACCGCCGATGTGGCGCGACATGGCGCGCATGTCCTCGGCGTCTTCGGTGTCGGGCTTCTCATTCGTCACGGGCAGGGCCGAGAGGATCTTGTTGACCGGCTCTTCAAAGCCTAGGTCGATCATACGGTCCGCTTCGTCCATGATGACGTAGCAGCATTGTTCGAGGACGATGATGCGCCGCTCAATGCAGTCAACCAGTCTTCCTGGCGTGGCGATGATGATCTCGGCGCCGTTGCGCAGGTTGTAGGCTTGCTCTTCGATGCTGTGGCCGCCGACAATGGAGACTACGGTGAAGCCGAGTGGAGTGGCGAACTTTTTGGCTTCGATCTCGATTTGTTGCGCCAACTCGCGGGTTGGCGCGAGGATTATGGCGTAGGGACCGTTGTTTCTTCGCATGTCGTCTTCGTCGAGGCGCGGAAGTTCGGCAATATAGACGAGAAGTGGAAGGAGGAAGGCTGCTGTTTTGCCCGAGCCGGTGACTGCCACACCGATAAGGTCGCGGTTCTGGAGGGCGATAGGTATAGCAGCGCGTTGGATGGGTGAGGGTTCAACGTAGCCGACCTGTTCGATGATGTCGAGCAGGCGGCGAGGAAGATTTGATTCTTTCCAGTTACGCATCGGGTTCGGGATGCCGCCACCTTTGGTGGCAATGTTGAAATCCTCCTTGAAGATTCGCCAGTCTCGTTCGCGCATCTGGTCCAGTCGCTTCTCGCTCCAGTGTTTGTCGATGGCCATGCGATCACTGGCTTCTTTCCTCTTGCGCTCCATTTCGAGGAGGGCTTGCGCCCGCTCTGCTCCAGCCACGGTGTCCCTGGAAGCCAGTGCCTCCGCATATTTTCGTGCAGCTTCATCCGCGGCTTGGTCGTCGAATCCGCCAAGCCTCCCGCGCCCGAAGAAACTTGGTGCAGCGCGGTTGTTGTAGATAGGATTGTAGTCGGGCGTCGTGTCCTCTTCGGCGTTCCATTCGAAATTGAACTTCTTCTCCGTTGTGCGCTTGCGCTTCTTGACGGCCGAAAAGGTCGAGACGTTCATGTCTGCGCCCATGTATCGCTGCCGAATCAGCTCCGTCTCTGCCTTCTCCGTCCGGTCTTCCTCCGGCGGCCGCTTCTTCGAATCGCCAAATGCTATGGCTTTGGGCGCCGTCGGCGGAGTGAAATCGTGGCTCTTGTTGGGCTCTCGCGACCTCATCGCAGCTGGACTGGTCGGGACTTCTCCGGTTCGCATCGCTCTTGGTCCAGTAGGGGCTGTGGAACTCGACTTGCTGTTGGAGCTAGGGTGCGCCGAAACACCAAAGCGAGTGACAGCCGCGCCATTCTGGGACTTGACTGCTGCGGCCGCCTCGACTTCTTTCTGACGTTTCTCGAGCGCCAGTCTCTCACGCTCGGCTTTGGACAGAAATTTGGGCTTACTCGCCGCCGCATCGGCCTCCCTCTTCTTCTTCAGGAGCTCTTCAACGCTAAGTGGCGTTGTCTTGGGTTTTGGCGCTGGTGCCCTCTTGGGAGCTGCGGGTGGTGGTGGAGGGACGGCATCGTCGACCGGCGGAGGCGGTGCTTCGCTCTCGAAAACTGGCGGCGGAGGGGGAGTCTCTGGTCTTGCAATAGGGTCAATAGGTGGTGCAGGCAAGCCAATATCGTGATGTCCGTTCACCTTGGTGTCCGCCATCATCTCAATGCAGTGCAGTGCCAGCAGTCGTTGGAGCTTGCGGTGTCCTGTCAGACAGGCTGAGGGCAATGAGAGACGTTTGTGGCGGGGATTCTATGTGTCCGCGCACGTACGAGAAAAGCGAGGCTCGACGAAACAGTGGTGGATGACTAAGCGCAGGCCCGTTCTCAGCCTCGCTCGCACAAGGCTGAGCTTGTCCATTCAGGGCTCCACCGGCACTAGTGTGCGGCGTCCCCGTTGCCTGTACGGAGTATGGAGTACGCCCTGCCTGTTCTCTGAGCCACTATTTACTAGGGGTACAAGCTCTACATCCACTATAGTGAGGGCTTGCAGACAAAAGGCGCTCGGCCAGCATGGTAATGTCGAATGCAGGAAGAGGAGGAACCGGGCAGGTTGAGCTGGTGGTATTGGGGCCAGATTCGGCTCTCCTTGCTTCATATGGAGTTCTAAGCCCAGTAGACCAGCAAACTTCCTCACAAAACACACTTTCAAACCTAGAGTTCGGCAGCTTTTGTATCTGCGTATCCACGTATACCAAAGGGGATGAAAATGTATCGCTCGAGCGTCCGTTAGGTTGCCCGATGCATTGCTGTTTCCGTCATCAGTTCTCTTCCCGCGGGTGTCTTCGCCATGGAACGTGCGGAGTGGTTAGCATGGTCTTCTGGGAGTTCGTATGACAGACATTAATCCCGTTTCCAACCAAAGCGATGTTGAGTAAAGTACCTCTTTTCATGTCAATATCATTATTGATTCTGTGTACAGCCAAGACCATCCTCATCATTGAAGGATATCATTCAGGACATCAAGGCAAAGGCTTCCTACCAGGACAAAAGTTGAACCACTACAGTCCGCCATACCCTTTCATGCCCCAAACCAAGCCAATGACTTGGGATGCCGAACCGTTTCGTCGTTAACCAAGGCCAAATTCTCGCTCTCAGAGCACTAGATGCTCAGGCGTATCGGATTGGCGGAGGCTGCTGGTGAGCTGTCAATAAGGGTAAAATCAGCTAAGCGTGACTGATCACATACCTGTCCATTGACAAGACCGACTGTTTTGTTTGAATCAGGATTCGCCTTGGGCATTTTCTGGACTGAAATTGACCCGTTAATCTGCCGGTCAAGGGCCATGTACTCCTTCGCGGCATCTTTAGTACCTCTTTCGAGTAGATGCTTCATGTAGGCAGTAACGAGATCCTGAACCGTTGGCTCTGGCAGGGCTGTCTTGGTGAGGATCTCGTCCACGACTCTTCGAATCTGCTCATGATGTTGCTGCTCATTGCCACTGCTGATGGGTTGATCAATCTCGAAGCGCAGGTAACTCGACCAGAACGCAGGACTTTCAAGATACCAATTCTGGTTCCTCTGAAAGATTTCGCGAGCTTCTTCTGCCGAACCCTTGGTCTTCCACAAAAGCTTGGCCCACTCCGCGACGAGAGCCGCTTTGGTGGTGGTATCCGTGGTTGGAGCCTCGAGGTGAGCGTTATAGACTGCGACTGCAGCTTCAAGCCCCGAATGACGGCGGGCCGTGTTCGCCAATGACACGATGGTTTCGATGTGATTGGGCAACTGCACGAGAATGGCTTCGTGGATATCTTTCGCCACATCGACACGACCCGTCATCTCCTCAAAATAGGCATATTGTAACCTGGTGGTCGGGAGGGCGATCGGGACAAAGAGACAGGATGCTCGTTGATAGATGTTTCGGACTTCCTCTTCTTTGCCTTGCTGAGCCAGCATCCATCGGGCATATCTCAACCAAAATTCGTCGTGCTGCGCACAGGTGACCAGGCACCTTTCATACAAGAACTGGACGCGAGTGTAATCTCCTTCGGACTCCTCGAAGTCAAGGTACTTTCGCCAGTTCGCGACCTGAGCATCGTCGAGGTCTGTGACGTGAAAATAGGGACGCTTAATCTCAGATTCATAGGTCCAGCGCTTCGTGGTCTCGGTCTGTGTTCGTCTGAAGATCTCCAGATGGTAGTTGTCGATGCGGAGTCGTAGCTCGCGTTCGACCTCAGGTTGGGTGCGACCAGCCTTGTAACCCATGCCCTCATTCTCAAGGTCCATTTGCAGTTGAGTAAGGGTACCGGTAGGTGCAATGGCCGTCAGGGGCCGTGTCTGAGCCATCTGTCGATACTTCTCAAAGTATCTGGCATATTGATGCATGGGAATGTGGATGATTCTGGCCAAGATGGCGAAGATTCGATCATGCGCATCCATGCGCTCCTCGAATTCGATGTACTTGTCCCAGAAGGGATGAGCCAGGAAGTCGAGCCCAACGCATACCGCGCCTCTTTCGAAAAGCCTGAACACACCAGGGTCAGAATCGTGTGGCAGAAGGGTGAGGGGTCAGAGAGGAGAGGTGGGAGGAAGCAAACGTCGGATCTGGTGGAAGTACGTGGTGTGATGCTAAGTCCTTCAACAGCTCTGCAACAACTGGAAATCACTCCTGCAGGATTCACGGGGTATGTGGAGGGCCCTCGGGCAGAGTAAATCAAAGCACCTGACTGGTGATGAGTGAGAATGCAAGCTCAGAGAAGGAAGGTGTCTGACGATGGGCTCACCAATGCCGCGGTAGCCATCATCATGAACCAAATCACCAGCGACTGTCGTTGACTCGGGCAGGTCTTGCTGTGTTTAGGTCTCGCTGAGAAGGAAGGAGTGAGTGTCTGTTGTACTTACTCTCGGATCACGTCGGAGTCGTGACTCGTCTCGGTTTTAAAGGAGCAGTAATTTGTCCACAGGTCGACCGAGTTTGTGACACTCGCGATGCCCCGTTCATAGATCTGTCCAAATGTTCAGCATACGATTCCCTTGGAGCCGAGCGCAGTGTCCTCACCATATCTGCAGCCTCGGTGCCGGCTATTGAGAACTCGAGGTCGGCATACTTCTTCCAGTAGCCAAAGAAGAGAGGGAATTTGCCCAGCAAGCGGTCATAGATGTTGCGCACGGCTGTGATGGCCTGGGAGCTCGAGTTCCTGTTTATTCCACCTTCTAGGCTTTCGCCGGCGCGGACTAGCTTCTCCCACACCTCGAAGTTGTCTGAATCATCGTTCTGTAAACCTCGGTCAGCACCCGACAGTTCTCTGAGCAGTCCAGTAACGACGTACCACTTCTGCCAACAGCTTCCGCAGCTCAGCGCTCTCCTCGTCGTTACCACCGTAGGCGTCCATCTGGACGCTGCCTGATTCGGCGCAGGTCGGTTATACGACCGAAGTGAACGGACTCGATGCGATGAGATCAGTAGACCAGCGGTGATTGGAAAGGTAACTTCGCAATCGTCCCTTACGGAGTACTTGGTGTTTTACGTAGTTGAGTAAAGTAAGACGGGTATGGAGTTGTTGAGCTTGGGGCGCATGTGAAAGGCGGGAAAATTCGAGAGGCTGAAGCAAGACGCATCTCAGTCCCAAAGTCGCGCCAAGGTTGCGGAGTGGCAGAGCAATCATGGCACTATTTTCCATGCTTCACCAGCAACTCACCTACGCATCAAGTTCACTGTCACAGCAGCCCGAGGCGCTTTGTCTCCTGTCACCACACCTATGATCTCTTTAGTCCCCACAACATCAGCACAATGACCACGACAGCTCTGCCTTTACGGCTCCAGAACTTCTTTGCACGCTACCCACCCCAACTATACTCCGCAAAGTTCACCGGCATCAAGATCCCCTTAACGCGAAGAGATGCCAAAGAAGCCGCAGTCGCACGAGCCGCCTTGCTCGCAAACCAAACAACCATATCCTCTGCTCTACAAGCACACCCAAGCATAATTGCACAACCTGTCTTGGTATCTTCAACGCCTTCAGTCTCGGAATCAACACCTCCCTCAGAATCTCTAGCAGATGGACAAGCAACAAACTCCTCGATACCCATACCGCCACCTCCCGCATCCCAGTCTCTCGAGAAATTCCCGCCAAACCCTTTCCTTCCCCGCAAAAACTTCAAAACCGGCCGTTGGTCAGGCCCCAGAATCGGCCTGCGCAGACAAGCCGAGCTCGTGAAACTTGCGCAACAATACCACATTGAGGAACTTCTGCCGCCGGGCAAAAAGTCGACTGCATTCAAGGAGTCCCGCCTGTTGGAGCGTGGGCTCAGGATAAAGGGAACGGGTGAAGGACAAAAGGTCAAGGGTCATAAATGGGAGAGACGAATGGGCACGACGCTTGAGAAGAGACGGAAAGCCATGGAGAATATGCCGGCGCTGATTCGGGAGTGGAAGCAGAAAGGCCACGGGAGGGGCTGGGGCAAATACCCAAGTTCAAAGGCAAGCAAGAATTAGATTGGTGTACGGTCTTTCAGCTCGGTGTATTGTATCTCGAAGACCATATGGTGGATGGGGCTACGTTCTCGCTCTGTACAGTACAATCAACCACATTTGTAAGACTTCCATTTGGTCCATCGGTCACAGAGCCTCATGTGCGTATACCCTCCAGTTCTCCAGTGTTGGCTCAAGTGCGAACAGTCCTTTCGCTATCCAACCTGAGTTATATCTCCTACCTCCCGCAACAGCCAAGGTATCCATCTCACTTGTACATAAGCGACCTTCCTCGGCCGGGCCTCATCTATTGAAGAGCCCGTCAAGATATTCAAATGATATGAAAGCCGTCAAGTCTTATAGCCACCGGCACGCTGTTGCCGTTCCAGGTGCCCGGTATGGGCCAATTGACCGTCCGATTTGTCTACTATAGTGTGCTCACGGATATGATTGCCACTGGAGCGTGCCTGATACCTATCAATGTCACCAGCAGCAGGGGTTGCCGCGGTTGTCGGTTGCGCAAGGACGTTCACCTCCCGCTCAATCAGGTGCCAGGATCGATGGAATGGATCTACCGGGGGTGAAGTTCCCTCTGTATACGGCGGGGGCTCATGCGCGGCAATGTAGGGAGGAGGAGGTTGTCCTTGTTCGACAAGCGGCCGCCTGGTCCGATGCACGCTGCGGGTGATCCTTCCTGGCTCCTCCCGCCTCTTCCACCACGGGTCGGGCGGAGGATATGGCGTGTCCGAAGGCCAGAACAAAGGTCTCCTTGGCGCCGTGCCTGATCGTGCTGAAGGCGGCTGGGTCACCATCTGATTTTCCGTTTGCGTTGACAGCGGCGACGTTGAGGTAGAATAGGGGATCATAGGATATGGCCCTCGCCTTGACGGTGACCTTGCTTGAGCTGACTCTGGGACCATAAAGTGTCGTGCACATCTTGACGGCGATGTTATATTCACTGCTGGCGTCGGTAGGCTCCTCTGCTTGATCCTTGTGAGCCGATCTTGGCGTCGTTGGTAAAGGGCGATATACGCTCCAAGTTCATCGTCTTCGACTCCAAAGGGCATATTTGCAGATTCTGATTGTAAAGGGCTTTGTGAAAAAGACGGCCCTGTTTCTAATGGGGCCATGGTCCAGTATATCTCCCGCGAGTGATTGCGTTCGTACACTTGACAAACGATCATCCGAGGCTAGTCAGGCGTGCGCCTGTGCTCAGCCTCTTGGTCACGCGTGACTCCCTTCGCCCTTTGAGTGGTTAGAAGCTTTGATTTGTTGCGCAGCGCTCACGATCCTTCAGGAGCAAAATACGCGACCGGGTACCACTTGTACACAGAACTTTCCTGTGGGACCGTTTGGCGGTGACAGAATGCCGCATAAATTGGCAAATGCACGAGATCTTCTCAGTCATATTTCTTTGGCCAGTTATACGGATACCTTGCAGTTTCTCTTTTTCACTAGATTGATCCAGAGGAAGATCTGGAAGGCCGTGCCAATCAGCATGACGAGACCGCTGAAGAGTTGCAATCCAATATAATGCTGTCCTTTGTCGCCAACCAGGGCGCCCGCTATTGGACTACCTATCAGGGATGCTGTAGCACCGATTGCTTGGGCCATTCCGAGTCGGGTACCGAGAACTTTTGGGTCAGGACAGACGACTGGGAAGATACTAGGCGGGAGGGGAATGAGTGCCCCCGAAAAGAAACCTGTACGTCGTCAGAGCGAGACTTGGAGAAGGTGGTTGCAGCGCCGAAGCTACTCACCATACAGGGCGCAGAACCCGCAGAAGGCGGCCGTGGTCTTGATACCTATCCAGCCAAGGCACAGGATGGCTGACACCGAGGCGCACATCACCCAAGGTATCATCACTCCTATGTGGAGCGCAAGCGTCGCGAATATCATTCGTCCTATGACGGAAGAGCCTTGTGCGATCACGACTGAATAGAGTGCCAGAGCGCGAGATGTGCCAAGTGAAAGTTGTGCGTAGCTCGGGATGTAGAAGAAGGGCACAAGGTAGCCGGTAAATATCTGTGAAGGTCAGCAAGCCGGGATAGACATAGCACTCTCGCAACCGGGAAGACGTACGAAGAAATTTGCCGAAGTATAAAACCAAAACCCAATATCTTTGAGGGCTGCTTTGTCGAAGAGCTTCCGAGTGGTGCCTGAGCTGATATCGCCGGTGTTGCTCGCTCCCCAAAGGAGCAGAGGGAATGCAGCGAGGAAGGTGCCGGTCATGATGAAGCCCATTACCCTGACTGTCCAGGCGAAGCCCAGTGAGTCGATCAGTTGCTCGAAAACAATCGTGTAGATGATGCCCCCTGTTTTGGGTGTCAGTAGGTTTCTCCCCAGGTAATGGCAAATGCCGCAACCTACCAAAAGGCGCACCGCAACTGATAAGGCCCAAAGCGACTGCTCTCCGTGCGTTGAACGAGCGACTGACAAGCGCCATACCCGGGATGAACAGGACACCACATCCCAGGCCTGTACAAATGCCCTGGGTCAATATGATCTGATAGTATTCCTTCGACAAGCTCAACATGAAAATTCCGAAACAAGACATGGCCGCGCCGCCAAACAGCATGATCCGGTAATGGCCGAGATCGAACAACGGTCCAGATATGATGCCGATGACAATCAGAAGGTAGGATGCAAGTGTCCCAATCCAGGAAATCTCAGATGCAGTACTGCTGCTCAGCAAGTGTGTCTCGTAGTAGTTTTGGAAGAGACCGAACGCGAAAGTGAAACCCCTGGATTCCATCAGTGGCTGCACCAGAGGCACAAATTCATCACTCTCACCAAACATTGAAAAAGACGAGAAAACATCCAAAAACCTGAAGCCAAGCTCTGAGACCTCCATCTTTGAATGGTGCTGGAGGCAAGGAAACAACTTCATCCTCAACAGGAATTTCTTTGCTCAAGGCTCCATCAATTTCAGCTGGTTTTACCCCGACTCTCAAACTGTCATGAGATTGAGTCGACATATTCGAGTGAGCCTTCTATAGATGCACAAAATGGTTTGGACGTCCTTTCGTCGATGGGATGATCCACGCCCGAAGATGCAGCTAACCAACTTCAGAAAAGAGTCAACGACGGGATGCTCACACACTGAGCGCTGGGAGCTGGGACCACTCGTAATTCCCAAGCGCCATGATCGAGGTCGAGTGTATGAATATAACAAAACCGGTCATACAACAAATTGAATAGACGGAGAAGTCCAACTAACCCCAGACTCAAACAGAATGGACATTTGTAAAAAACCCGATCGTCGTGGGCAGGGGCGCTAAACAAACTCCGCACATGGCCTCGTTGCTGAACTGCCATCTTCATTTGCCAGCGGGAGGACATTGCCTGGGTGGTGATGCATGTACCGAGGCCTGGGTTTGCCGTTTTGCCGGTTAGCATCCCACGGCAGGAGAGGAATTATGCAATACGACAATGAGACGTGCATCTCCCGCGAGAGCACCAGAAGGTTCTGCTAGCGAGCTTCGTCCTATCGTTAGATTCCTCGCTCGTTCAGGTGCTAGCATGCCAGGTGTTATACTCGCCAAGAAGGCTTTCCTAGGTGTGTTCGAGAAGTTGGTACTCGTAGACTGTCCACTCGTTGTTGCCACGCTTAAGTCGGTGGTCGGTGAAATTTGAACTTGATCTCCCAAGTCTAAGCGAAGCGAGATCCCACATCCCGCCGCTGCTGCGGGGACGACGCCGCCAAGTATTGGCGACATGGGGTCGAGGGGCGCAGGCCACTGGTTCATATTCAAGGAGGTGTAGCGTCTGTCTTTGATTTCTAATGAAAGTTGCAATCCGCAATCCAACAGTGTCTATGTGGTACGCTGGACGAGATGGGAACACTTATGTTTCGAGTGATTGGCGCTGCAGGCGTGGTGGAAGGCAACGCAAAGCAGGAGAAGGAAGAATTTCATTCACAGCGGAAATGAGTGGCGGGAACAAATTTCATACAGACCGCCGTCATCCCCGAGTGCCTTTCTGCATCAGTAATCACCCCGACCGGCAGGCTCGAACATTCAGCTAGAGTTTCTCGGCGCAGTGCTTTTCGACGTGAAGCAAACCATGGAGTTATTGAGACAGGTGAGAGGAGCAAGTGATGTCCTTGTACGAGTAATTGCCACATATTATCCAGACACCCGGTGATTAGCCGGTGAGTACCTACCAAATCTCGCTCCGATGAGACCGGGACTCTTATTTTCCAACCCTCGATTTCTAAAGCTGTTCCCATCCCCTGTTCCATCGGCAAGAGCATGCTAGCATACCATGCACTCATCCGCACGCACCACATAACATCCCGCAAGAAAGTTGCTCGCCTCAAAGCAGCAGCCAAACAGCTACAATGCTACGCTCTGCTCCGATCGGGAGGCATCCCGGGTGTCATGTATGTCCGTGGAAGTGATCCAGCCCAGGTGCAGAAGTGGGTGGACACCGTTCATGGTCTGAGGTACAAGGACTATCAACTCGTCGCTCCCGTGGCCACTATCGCTGGAGCTGAATCGCAATCTGGTTTCGCAAAGGAGGGGATTCTTCAGGAAGTTGAGACAGTGAAGGAAATGGCGGTCTATATGGAGCGCCAGGGCATACAGAGATGGTGGCGTGCCGCGATGGGTTTTGCGATGGAATGAATAAAGAGAAGATACCACAGGCGACCACCACAGTCTATTATTGTTGCATAACTCGATTGGGGAGCGAACCCAGCCAGTCCTCACGCTATGCAATACCCGAAACCATGCCACCTTGTTATATCTTACAATTTCTGGTACTCGAGCTTGCCTTCGAGTTTCTTCGCCTCGGCCACCTTCCTTACTGCCTTGTTGAAGTCATCCTGATTGACAGCATCCCGGTAATCCTTGATGGCGAAGAGGCCGGCCTCGGTTACCACGTTTCGCAAATCGGCACCGTTGAGACCATCACTCATCTTGACCACACTCTCGAAATCGATGTTTCCTTCTGTTACCACTCCTGCGGCATGGATCTTGAGGATTTCCAACCGACCAACCTCATTTGGCAGGGGAATTTCGATCTTTCTGTCCAGTCTTCCTGCTCGCAAAAGTGCAGGGTCTAGGGTATCGGGTCGGTTGGTTGCCATGATAATCTTGGTCTTTCCCAGGTAGTCGAAACCGTCGAGCTGATTCAAGAGTTCCATCAACGTTCTCTGAATTTCACGATCCGCAGACGTGCCTTCGCTGAATCGTCTTCCGCCAATGGCATCAATTTCGTCCATGAAGATAATACAGGGTTCGTGTTCTTTTGCGTAGCCAAACATTTCTCTTATCAATCTCGCGGATTCGCCGATGTATTTGTCCACAATCGCTGATGAGACAACTAAAGCAGAGTTAGCATCAGACCTTTAAGACCGGGTTGTTTGTAGATGCACCTTTCAGAAAGTTCGTGTCCAGACTGCTCGCCACTGCTCTTGCCAACAGCGTTTTCCCTGTTCCCGGAGGCCCGTAGAGTAGCACACCCTTGGGTGGTTTGATGCCGACCCGTAAGAACAACTCCGGGTTCTTGAGAGGCAGTTCAATAACTTCCCGTAATTCTCGGATTTGTTCGTTCAGCCCACCAATTCCAGCGAAGGAAACTTGGCCGGGGTCCTCCAGCGACATGTTGTAGACCAAAGGGTCGACTTCTCGAGGTAACATACGCATGATTGTTAGGGTGGTCATGTCGAGCGCCACTCGCGTGCCTTGCTTCAACTTGGACTTATCGACTTTCGATCGGCAACCGACAACGTATCTGGGACCTGACGACGCTTTGACGATGACTAGGGCATGTTGTTAGTAGTCAGAAATATGGGATGCTGGAGAACTTACATCGCTCCTCGTCAAGCTGCTTCAGAACTTCGCCGATGATTTGTCCGACACTTTGTAATGCCTTGATGTTCTCTTCTGTCGTTTCGAATTCCTTTTGAAGACCCTTGATGTCCATCCGAAGGGCTTTGAGCTTTGATTCCCATTCTCGGGACTCTAGTAGCTTGTTCTTGTATTGCTCAAGGGCTTGCTGCCTCTCGGGATCTCCATTCCCATCCATCTTGTAGCTGCCGTTGCGGTGAGCGGACGAGGATGCGGCCAAGTGGTTATTGTGACTCTAGGCGATGCTGAACGATGGGGGAGTCGGCAACTGGGTCCTCTGGAGGATGATAGTCTTGCTGTTTCGATATTTGGGTTCACTACCGTTCAGTATGGTGAAGCTTGCGCAGGTACCAAAGCGACGACGCGGCGAGGCGAAGGAAGGCTGGCGGAAGCCAAACACTGGGAAGGTCTTCCGACGCGGTCACGTTTGACGCCTAACCTGAAGGACTTAGCTCGACCGTCACGGAAGACCCTGGGCTTGCGGTGACGTTGGGCGTTGATAGGGACAGATTTGGCTTGGCTCCTTCGGCGGACCGCAGGCGCTGGGAGATCTGCGAATCGGTGACCGCCAACAGCTTGGAGGGGTTGCTCATGTCCCGCATCGGTGCAGCTGCTGAGTGAGTCGTTGCTGAGAATGAAGTAAATTTGTAGCGATCAATATCCTCGAGTGTGCTCATGCCAACACCCCCACCAAAATAAACAAAGTTTCACTTCCCTTCCACCTTTGCTCCCTCTTCACCGCATTCCTTTTGTCAATCGCCAAAGAGGAAACAAGTCGAAGCCCTTCTACCCATTCAGATACATCACTAAGCAGCTGGTTACTGACTCAACTCGTCTATCACACCACTGAGAATAGCCAGTGAGTATACCTCTCGAAGCTCTCTCATATCGCCATCTCCGACCTGCGTCAGTCGCAGCTTGCGCAACAGGCGCTTTGTGCTTTACTCCCCTTCAACATCTCCTCTTCCCAGACCTCATTTCCAGCGTCGATTCCTTCTGGCTCCTCATTCTCAATTCATTTTCGTCACTGTTCCGATATTGCCCACTCACTGACCCACCAACAGCCATGCCTATCGTCAAAGTCCACGCCCGCTCCGTCTACGACTCCCGAGGCAACCCGACCGTCGAGGTTGACGTTGTCACTGAGACTGGTCTCCACCGCGCCATTGTCCCGTCTGGTGCCTCCACCGGCCAGCACGAAGCCTGCGAGCTCCGAGATGGCGACAAGTCACACTGGGGCGGCAAGGGTGTTCTGAAAGCGGTCAACAACGTGAACACTGTCATCGGACCAAAGTTGATCGAGAAGAACATCGACGTCACCGATCAGTCCAGCGTTGACAAGTTCTTGATTGAGCTCGATGGAACCGACAACAAGACCAATCTTGGTGCCAATGCTATCTTGGGCGTCAGTCTCGCAGTCGCCAAAGCTGGTGCCGCTCAAAAGGGTGTCCCTCTCTACGCACATGTCTCCGACCTCGCAGGCACGAAGAAGCCATACGTCCTTCCTGTCCCGTTCATGAACGTCCTCAACGGTGGTTCACATGCAGGTGGTCGTCTTGCTTTCCAAGAATTCATGATCGTCCCTGAGTAAGTGACTGTAGCCCTGTTCGCACCATGCAATGCTAATGGGGAGCACAGCCAAGCACCGACGTTTTCCGAAGGTCTGCGATGGGGTGCTGAGGTTTATCAGAAGCTGAAGGCCCTCGCCAAGAAGAAGTACGGTCAATCTGCCGGCAATGTCGGCGACGAGGGTGGTGTCGCTCCGGATATCCAGACTGCTGAAGAGGCACTGGACCTCATCTCCCAAGCCATCGAAGAAGCGGGTTACACGGGCAGGATGAACATCGCCATGGATGTCGCCTCGAGCGAATTCTACAAGGAAGCCGAGAAGAAATACGACCTCGACTTCAAGAACCCCGACAGTGACAAGAGCAAATGGATCACCTACGAGCAGCTCGCCGACCAGTACAAGAATCTGGCGAGCAAATACCCCATCGTTTCGATCGAGGACCCCTTCGCTGAAGATGACTGGGAGGCCTGGAGCTACTTCTTCAAGACTTCCGACTTCCAGATTGTCGGGTGTGTTTTTCGACCCCGCCCCAGATTTTGGGACGACTACTAACTGAGGACAGCGACGACCTAACGGTGACCAACCCGATCCGCATCAAGAGAGCCATCGAGTCGAAGGCCTGCAATGCCTTGTTGCTGAAGGTCAACCAGATCGGCACTCTGACCGAGTCCATCCAAGCCGCTAAGGACTCTTACGCCGCTGGCTGGGGCGTGATGGTATCACATCGTTCTGGTGAGACCGAGGACGTCACTATCGCCGACATCGTGGTCGGTATTCGAGCTGGTGAGATCAAGACTGGCGCCCCAGCGCGATCCGAACGTCTTGCCAAGCTGAACCAGATCCTCCGCATCGAGGAAGAGTTGGGATCTAATGCTATCTACGCCGGCAGCAACTTCCGCAAGTCTGTCACATTGTAAGTACAGCAGTGCTTCGCCCAGAGACGTCAAGCTTGGCGGGATCTTGCACGAAGAAAACAAAAATGAAACCCAGAGTGCGCCGCACACAAACAGCTTTCACGAGAGGGGAAGCATGCTTGGAAGGGTGATTCGATAGTGCGTAGCTTATGAATACAATGAGTGATGAGGCATTAGCACTGGTATGCTCGGGCCACGTGAAGCTCAAAAGAGTGCCATGCCGCTCGGGACATCGACACAACCCAACCACATGCCAATTAGATCTCCTCCGTGAATACCACAGTGAACGCCAACGACTAGGGAACCCCACCCACTTTGAACCCCAGTTAAAGTGAAGGGCAGTCAAGCCGGGATCGCTGGCTTGGCGTACCAAGTTGAGAAGTCTCTCCCCTTTATGGCACCCACATCAATAGTCGTCGTTGTCACTCAGACATTCCACCCGGGTCCATATTGGCCTGGCCCCGGATCAGGCGACCTATCTCAGGGACTACCGGATCCTTCTCGTCGCAGGGAGGAAAGTGGCCGCGACCCAATTTCCTCCAGGCGCGACTTGGAATCTTCGATGCTGTTCTCTGACAGAACAAGTGGTGCTTCCAACGCCGTGGCCGTGTCGATGGGACTCAACGTGAGCTTGCCACTCAGCAGCCAAAAGCCCCAGAATGTCGGAATGATCATGCAAATAATGGTGACCGTTACCGCCAGGGAACCGGCCCAGTACCGATACAGGATCTTGTATTGCGGTACACTGGTGGTCCTCTGGGCGGTCACATTCTGAGTGTACCAAAAATCGGGGTCGAGGATATTCTGCATGACGCTGGACAAGAACATGAGATGCCTCAGACGATCCTTCAATTGATACTCCAATGCAGGGCGACCATTTTCCTGATAACCGAAGAGCCTGTTTTTACAATAGTTCGGATCTGCCAGTGAGCTTGCAGCGGAAGCGCTCCGAGGGAGACCGGTGGGCTCAAGAATGTAAGTCTCAATGACTGCGTACTCTGCTTGCTTCCCTGTGGGGTTGATGTGCCAATGCGTACCATTCCAGTCCCAGGTTAACTCGGCGTCATAGACGCTTTTCAGATACTTCACAACACCACCAAATGTAGTGTTTGCCGAATCAGCCTCGGAAGGTACTGGGATGTCTGATTCGACATGATCATCGTCGAAGGTGGTGTTGGGGTCCAGACTAAGGATATTGAAACTAGTCCCCAAATCAAGATTTCTCAGGTAGGACCCAACACTCAATTCAGACCGCGGGAACAGTGTAATAGGGTACGACACCCGAGCGGCACGGAATATGCAACTTCGACCGATGTACTGGCCCACACAATCGGTAGCATCCTTGAGGCGTAGTGTGAGGTTGAATTCACCTGGAGCGTTGACATCCCAGTCGATCTTGCTGGAAAAGATCACTGCAGAAAATGGTTGACCGTTACGACTTTTAGGGTCAATGTCATACGGCTCAGAGAAGTCCGCACAATCAGCTGAGAAGCCAGGACTGCTGACCCGCCCAGTACACGTGCCCCAAAGATCATCAGCACCACAGCTTCCGGATCCATTCCACAGAGGAGAATTGATGAAAACGGGGTCCACACCAGAAAAACCAAGGTCCCGATCAGCAAACACAAGAGCTTGCGAAAAGATCTGACCAAATGTGCTGATAGAACCATCGGATAGGTCGGCGGAGAATCCTCTTGGTAGGTCCGACGCTATGCCCACTTCGATCATGGTTGTATTGACATGAGTGCCTGGTACAGTCGTGATGGCGTTTTGCAAGAGCAGACCTATGGAGCATTAGCTGTAATAACCCTACCGGACCTGAAGACTTACCATTGAGGGGAATCGACGCCACAAAGAGTGTTGCTAATGCGATATAGTTAAATCTCTTTCCAGCCCGAAGGACGGTAAAAAGGCTGGAACCAAGTGACCAAGCTTCATGAATATCCCGGACTGTCGCATTTCTCTGCGAGACGGTAAACCACCAAGCTATAGTGATACCTTCGCTCATCGCAAAGCCAAGAAGAACGCTATTGCCGGATAGAATGGCAGATAGCCACGAAGCAGGTTTCAGGTACCTTTCTTCCCTCTGCCTATGCCCGTCGATGACCCTGAGGACGATCCAAGAGAATAGAATAGTCAATCCAGATAAAGCCAGAGCACCAAGACCTAGCCATGGGACGTATCGAGCCTTCGTAATATCGTGAAGCTTGACCTCCGCCTTGTCAGCAGACCATGGGAAGAACCGCGATGCCCAGAAGCGAGTGCCGTCGACGACGCGATGCTGCAGAGGTGGCCTCTGTCGCGGGGGGTCATGCTCGATCGGAGCATGCGAGGTGATGACAACCGTGCCGCCCGTGCCCATAATGACGGCGAGATAGAAACGAAAGCTTTAACTTTGAGCTGGCTTACTGTAGACCAAAGAGAATAAACCTGGCACAGAGCCATGCGGACGGTTCTTCAACGGCAAACTCTATATCAACTTCTAGAGCTGAGCCGCCCATAGACTTGGCGTCGGAATGGTGCAACAGCCCCCATTGCCAATACTGTCGTGGCATATTTGCGTGCTGAACAGCGGCCGCTCTAGAACGTTGAAAACACCCATCACGCATCGAAGCGAAAGAGAGCTGAGGTTCTTCCAAGACGGCCAAGTCACAACACTCACCTGCAGTCAAGTAAAAGCCATTATGTTCAGTAGATATATGCTCGGTGGCTGGCTGACACAAGTCGCTCCGTTGACAATCCGAAAGGGCCACGAGTTGAGCACAATGCATTGTGGCTTGATTGGCATCTTGGCCTGCCTGATTCGCACACTCTTGATGCAAGCCAAGCCCAGCCGCATGCCTCGGATTAAGTGGCCGGAGCAATCGCTTAGTGGGGACGGTCGTCTAGAACGCGGCTGTACCACAATATGCATCGATGGGTCCTCGATTTTTGCGAGCTGTTCTTTCTTTTCCGCATTATTCGCCTCGTGTCGGGATGGGGTTTGTTGCCCCGAAAGGAGGTCGGGAAGTGGAGGTGTTGTGATATGCCGATTGAACAGTTTGCCCGATGGGGAGAAAGGATAACTGCAAGAGGCCCAGCTTCATGTTTCTGGCCTGGGCTGAACGCGCTGGGGCTTCGGTTACGGTGCGTCGAGGGTTGCGAGCAAATTGGAGTCTCCGAAGCTGAGTGTGAGGCGATGCGCAAAGCTGATCCTCGCGTGATAATGCCTCCTGTTCTGAATCGAGCTTGGAAGGAGGTGATCTGTGACGAACGGTATCTCCCTCACTTTAATCTAGAACGTCGTCACCGTGCGCCCTCCATAATACGGCAAACGACGCAGTACATTGGCGGTTAGCACCACCAGAGGCGTATCCCCGGTGTTCCATAAGAGTACGACCAGAAAAATCGTTCAACATTTGGTCCCCAATGCCGCTCCGATTGACTAGTCGACACTTCATCGAATATGGCAAATAGAGGACCGGCTGATCCACATCAGGTCATCTCTAGCGGTGTTGAATGAGTGCTACTCGGACCCTGAGATGGAACTCGCACTCGCGAATCTGCGGCTGGAAACATGGACAGTGTTTTCCCGATGGTTGCATCAATGTTCTGGTATCGTTTTTCTTGAGTTGCAGAGATTCCGCTTCATACAGATGTCGGTTTGGCGAAAGTGGGCCATCAAAGGGACTCTTCCTCGGCTTGGTCCCTCGACAATCTGTCAATCACGAACCCCTCCGGCTTAGCATGTTCAAATCATTGTTTCCTCAGCTTAGGTTTGGTGCAACCGATGGAACGAACGGCCTGCTGCGTCAGGTAGTTCGGCTGCCTCGCTTAAGGGCACAGACCACTTGCCGGGCTCCTCATATCTTGGGTGCAACCGGATCTGTAGGAATACCAGCCGGTTGCCATCTTCAACGATCCAAGGCGTTCCTCTTGCAACTGAACGGGTGGGAGTCTGCCATTGTCTGCAAATTGCCATACGTGGACAAGTGGATCATCGGGGTCCTCGACTTCTCGTAGTCGGACAGAACGACCAGGTTTGAGGATGACTGGGGTTGGCTGCTGGTCTCGCACATTACGTTAGGAAATATGACGGTTAGGAATTATGAAACTTAGGAGGTTCGGGTCGTGTATACTCTGAGGCTCCGTCAGTGGACAACACGCCAACATAACTTGCGATGAACAGTATCTCCTTGCAGTGACTGTCCAGGAATGCGTCGATAATCTTATCGCAGATCCTCGAAATCGTTCCCACACAAAAGGGACTCTACCTCGCATTCCGGACCTCGCGAGTGAAAGGGCCCGTGAGTCGTAGCGGAGGACGGTAGAAGGTAGTGCACCACCACGCAGTAGCCCAGGAAGGATATATCCGTTCCTGCGGTCGCAACGCCAGCAGCAGACTGCTGGAAGAGGCCGTGTGTTGATTGCGAATCACCAGTTGGCTATCACGACTTGGTGGACTGCAGAAACACAGGCGACCACGAGGGAGCTGCGGTGACAAAGCGAGTGATGACCGGGCGGTATCACGCTAGTCCATATCCGGAGTGATGCGCAAATAGGCTTTCCTTCGCTTGGCGACGAGCACCCTCTTCCAAGTTCACATTCAAAATTCCCAGTCAGTGAATTGCACTTGGCTGCATCCTATTGTCTCTCCGAAACGAACCCGTCTCGTCCTGCACAGATACCCAGATACAGCTGCGACCAAACATCGCCTGCAATAAGAGGAATTGACCGTAACCTCTCTCGCGTAACCACACAATCATGCCTCCTTCGAAGTGGGGTGAGTCGTCATGAACGGATGGCGGGGCAATTTGCCTTCGCACCGAGCAGAAGTCTCCGTCCCATTGTGCTAACTGTCTTGCGATGCAGACGACGAGTCCGAGGAGTCTTCTGAGGAAGAGTCTATAGACGTTCCTGTCGCGCGCCGCAAGTTTGCCGACGAAGAAGACTCTGACGCTGTACGTTAGCAGTTTCGAGTCAGACTGCATCGCAAGACTGACGACTTCTAGGTGGCGGATAACTGGGAGGAAGAAGAGGATTCCGAAGCCGAACGCGAGAAAGCCGCAAAAGCAGCCGCAGCCAAGGCTAAAGCCGAAGCCGAAGCCGCGGCCAACAAGAAGCCAAAGTCTCAGCGCATAGAGGAGCACCGGGA
Organism: Cladophialophora carrionii CBS 160.54; assembly: GCF_000365165.1. NCBI lineage: Eukaryota > Fungi > Ascomycota > Eurotiomycetes > Chaetothyriales > Herpotrichiellaceae > Cladophialophora > Cladophialophora carrionii. Next base: position 4,638,261 of record NW_008481816.1, on the reverse strand, counting down.
GGCGAACCGACGCAGACGCGCCCAGGAGGAAGAAGAAGAGAGCTCGGAGGAAGAGGATGACGCAGAAAAACGGGCAAGGTTACGGCAGTCCGAACAGGATGCCGATCTCAAACACGCCCAAGATCTCTTTGCCAACGTCGGGATGGGGCCGAAGTCGCGAACTGCTCCCAACAAGGCGGTGATAATAGAAGACAAAACGAACCCTGGGCAGGCGATCGATCTCTCCAAATATCCTCTGTTCAAGCCCGCCACGAAATCGCAGTTTGACGCACTCTCGGCTACCCTGGTGCCACTCCTCACAGCCGCGTCGTCGAAACCGCACTATTCGCTTTGGGTGTCCACCTTTGTGAAACAGATATGCGCCGATATGCCCAGTGCAGAGATCAAGAAGGCGGCGAGCGCCCTCACCGCGTTGAGTAACGAGAAGATGAAGGAGGAGAAGGAAAAGGAGAAGGGTGGCAAGAAGAGCAAGGCAGCAAAGACCAAGTCCTCACTCGCCGCAACGCGGGATATGGGCCGAGGTGTCGCAGACACGACTAGCTACGACGATGGACTGGGTGATGACGACTTTATGTGAGGCGAGGTTGGTAGCAGCGAAACATCCATGTTCAGGTGCAGCGACAGGTTGAGGTTCTTTTCGGCATATTGCATAAGTAGAGCAGAGCAGATTCGGGCGAGTCATTTTCATGAGAAGACGAAGACAATGAACGAAGCAGAGACGATTCCATAGACCGGAGCTATCAGCAGCAGGCAGGCGGTGCACTGAAATTCATCCAAGTGTCAAACATACAGTATATTGCCACTCAAGTCTCGATTTCCCAGTCACAGTCACAGTCACACAAGACTACCGGTTCACTGGGTTGATGGAAGTGGTATCGTATACCAAGCACATACTGTGTAGCCTCGAACCCAACACAGGCATCTGTCTCACTAATTGATCTACTTTTCCGATCATGCACACATCACCGGCCACGTCCCCGGGCTTCATCTCCTGCGCACCAAAGCAAGGACATCAGGACTCCGAAGAGAGAACTTTTCACACTTAATTGACTGTCCACCGTGCACTGTGGCCTTTGCGTTGTGTGCGTGTCCTTCCTGGGCTTCCACCGACCTCGGCCCCAGCAAGATTTCGGCTCTCGAGCTCGTCCAACCGATACCTCTTATCTTCTCTCAAGCAAGGGTCTGGACCTCTTGAATGACTTGGTTACACGGTACACGGGATACGGTAGACTGGATAGGGTCTATGGCATATCGTCTACGGTACATGGTAAATGGTATGCGAGCCGATTAACTTCGATCCCCCATCACCAGTCCTGGTGCTCTTGCTCCACTGCAGTCATGCCTCCCGTAGAGGGACAAGCCTACCATCTCGACAAGGAGCGGCACATCAAATATTGGAAACGGTGCGCGCAGATCCTGCCCGAGCCGTACACGGCCGGCGAATCCAGCCGCATGAGCTTTGGCTTCTTCATCGTCGCGGCGCTGGATCTGCTGGGCGCGCTGGACACGGTCGTCCCCGCGACCGAGAAACGCAGCTGGATCGAATGGATCTACGGCTGCCAAGTCGTGCACACGGGCGGCTTTCGCGGCTTCACGGGCACGATGATGGGCGGGCTGCGCAGCTACCATAATTGGCATTGGGACCCGGCGAACTTGCCCAACACGTTCTTCGCCCTGGCTACGCTGGTCCTCCTGGGGGATGGCCTGGGGAGGGTCAAGAAGAGGGAGTGTCTCGCGTGGGTGAGGAGCTTGCAACGGCCGAATGGGAGCTTTGGCGAGTTTCTGGGCGAAGACGACGCCGTCGAAGGGGCTGATGATCCGAGACACTGCATGTGTGCGGTGGGCATTATGAAAATCCTACAAGGCATAGGAGGGAAAGGAGGTGGGCAGACGGGAGAAGACCACACGCCCTTCGACGAGCTGGGGTTGCGACGATACATTGCAAACTGTCAGGTGAGGAGGGTTTTCTCAAGTCTACCGAGCCACCGGCCACCGCTGATATATTGCGTCTATCTCAGTCGATAGAGGGTGGAATCGGTCAAGCCCCTTTGCTAGAACCGCACTGTACGTCCTCCTGCTGCTCCTCTGTTGCGTTGGCGTCGGACTACTCACGTGCTGACGTCGGCGGTAGCTGGGCTGAACTATTGCGGAATCGCGACGCTCTCGTTTCTCAGCCTTCTTCAGACTCCCGCGGTGTCGATGGACGAAATGGCCAGACAAGCCAAAGTTGACCTTGCCAGCTGTACCCGGTGGATGCTGGACCGGCAAACCACCTGGATCGAAGAGCAAGAGGACAAAGATGAGAATGACGACGATGACGAAGGTCAACCCGAGGACCGACCCGCCCCAGAGCAGCAAAACAAACACCTTGAACCCCAGCAATCATTGTTTGACTTGTCTCCGATGCAGGAACGTCTGGAGTCCGAGACACTGATTGCCGGCTTCTGTGGCCGCTGTGGAAAGATGGCAGACACGTGCTACTGCTTCTGGAATGTGGGAGCCCTTGCAGTCAGTACATCCACATGAACGAAGCAAGTTGTCAGCAAAAAAGTCCCAACACTGATGTACCAGCAGATCCTTCGCCGACATCACCTGGTCGATACCGAGGCAATGCGACGATATCTGCTGGGGAAAGTCACACATATAATTGGCGGTTTCGCCAAGGGACCCGGAGAACTTCCTGGTGAGTGGGCTCCGAGACTGCCAAATAGAGTCTTCGCAGACTCCGGCTCACTGCAAGCCACCACAGATCTGCTGCACTCCTATCTCGGCCTCGCGACGCTGGCCATATACAACGAGCCCGGGCTGAAGGCGTTCGATCCGACTTTCTGCATGAGCGTCGAGGCTGTCGAAAGATTGAACAATCTGGGATAGTGGCGAAGGGGGCACAATCATATGGGTTTCGAGTTCGAGATCCAAAGCATTTAATTACTGACAGGGCTCAGTAAGGCGGTGCGGCACCACAATGGGGGAAGCTTTGCTCGTATCCGGTGGACAGTCAGCGCCACAGTCGGTGACGTCCATGAAACACAGCACGTCCAACGCCGGACACACTACACATTACTTGCTGCACAGAGCATCGTAGGCCGGCCTTTGCTAGCGGCGTGGTCGCCCGCGGGGAGATGTCACTCCTTCAGACGCGACACGCCCAGAACGACGGGCTGCATCCAAATACGCATGAATTTGCAGACACTACTCCGTTCTTCCGCCAAGAAGTCATCTTACATTTGCGAAACCAGTGTTTCGCATGTACAAAACCGCACGAGCCTTGGGCACGCTTGGGGGACATTCCGAATCGACAACCGATGTCCCCGTGGCACTAGCCGGAAAGGTGGGTGTCAAAGCAACGAGAAGGCTGAAGCGGCAAGCCCCAGAGCAGGGCCTCGACCAATACCGACGCCGTCAGCCACAACCTCACGCGTGTGAACGTGGCATTGGGCACGGTTGGCCATTCCCAAAGAGCTGATAAGCACTAACTCGTAAAGCTATTCTTAGGACGGGAGGGGGGAATGGAGTCCCTTACAAAGAAATCGACCACTTGCTTAGCCCGCCTTTTAGCAGTAAAGTCCCGACTCAGGCACAGACAAGGTGCCGATCTGGGCAACACCATACGCTTCAACTGCCCCCCAGACGCAGATTCTCGCTGCAGTCGCCATCGTACGAGTCTCTCCTGGCAGCACGAGGAACAGTCTCTGATCTGCCACCCACTGTCCATCCTTCAGAATCGAGAGAGTCCCACCTTTGATCCGCCTAGGAAGTCTGATCGACAGCGAAGGAAATCATACCCACGAGAGCAGCTGAACAGCTGTCAAAGATGCCGAAACGCACGCTCTTCACAAACATTACCCCTCTCCCTCCGCAAGTGTCGCGAGAAGTCGCGATAGCAATGCTGCACAACCACAATGAAATGATCGAATTAAATCCGCTCGTTATCGAACACCATCCCATAAAGACTCCCCGAGACGCACCGGCCGACGAGTTCCTCGACTGTGCCTGGCAGGAGCTGACGGATAAAATCCACTTTCTGCCCGGCGGAATGATGAAGGGCAAGGTCAGCTATAAAGCATGTTTCCACGATATGCCGAATGGGTTACAGACACACATCTACGCCCCGATGGGCTTGGACATCCGGGAAAAGTGGACAATTGGAGGCTCTCTCCCTGGCGAACCCCCGGAGCCGAGAGAACTCGGTCTTGACGTCCCACGCGAGGGCCTGTATATCCGAGAAGACGGCGACATGAAATGTAACATGCTGATGACCTCGTTTGTGCGCAAGAACCTCGACAATGCACACAAGGTCTTGGTGGAGCGCATTCTCAAAAAGGCCGAACGAGTAGAGGAGACGGTCAAGACGATGGGCATGACGCCAATTACCCCCGGCCCCGGGTCGACCCGATTCCAGGCGGGCTCACATATGTCCAGCTCCCAGATTGTGAACTCGCAGGCAATATACAACAGACCGCTGTCGCCGCAGATGCTGTCGCCGCAACAGGACCTGGGCTGGCAGACCCTGGCCAATCACCCAGCATTCCGGAACGAGGACAGGCGGATGAGCTATCAACCCGTCGTCCACCCGCAGCAGCGCATGAGTTATTACGCCCCTCTGAAGCAGCCGGATCCACCAAAGCAATTCCTCGCCGAGCTACCGGGCTCGACGTTCCATACAGGCCATCTGGCACCTCCGTCACGCGATTCTCTGGTGACCGACCACCGAATGAGCACCATGTCCGAGCTGTCGGGCTCTGACGGCGGGACCCATACGGGCTCACCCAACGCGCAAGCGCACTCAGACCCAGGCAGCATGGTATCGGAGAATTTCTACGTCCAAAAACTCAACGCGCCTGGGTATCCCCGGGACCGGCCACAGTCAATGGTGTCAGGAACCTCTGGTCATTCCAGTAATTACCTGGACCGGATGAGCATGGTATCCGAGTTGCCCTCGACCCAGCCGCAGCAGTGGCCGCAGCGGTGAGCGGATCCGTGGCGCCTGGGAAGACGAGGATGGCGCAGGCGGTTGGATGTGAAACAAATGGGGAATGCTGATATTGATACGCATGATGAATAGATCCAAAATTTTGTGTTATTATGAAGCATGGAGTTGAGGGCTACCATCCGACATAGCCAGGGACCCGGTTTACATTGATGCGAGCACATTTCTTCCTCTTCCATTTCGAGCCACCGATAAGCTTCTTGTGAAGACTTCCCAGCTGTTCGAAGAAATCAGGAGTTTGAATGCTGTCTCACCAGCCCGACTCCAGCAGGCTCCGACAGTTTTATCCCTGTGTAGAGGACACGGACGACTCCATCTGAGGGTACCCATGTGGTGGCAGAGCCGAGTACGGAGGCCAACTGAGCAGTACGACTAAGGGGGTTTCCGAAACCTAGAAGCACGAAGGACTTAAAAGAGCATTTAACATGGCCGCTCAACAGTCGTGTATGGAAGACGCCCCTAGAAATCGGCCGAAGTTTGAAAGCCTGCGCACAAGGCTATTCGGTCCAGGATCTTGGTGGTCCGTAGCCGAGGGCCGCATAACAGAATGATTGACCGACTACTAAGCTCGTTCCCAAGCAACATTGGTGTGTCGTCCAGGACTCTCCAGGGCTGATCAGTTCAGAGTTGTTGTAGCGAGTAAGGCCCGTGCGACTTCCACGTGCACCAGTGTATGACCTTGGAAGTATAGACGTTGTGGTCGAAGGCGGAGAAGGCGGCGCAAAGTATTGAATACTCCAAGGAAGGCGTATCAGTCCGGCAGACGCTCGATTTCAGAATGCAAAAGGCATCATTCACATTGGAAGGCCAACGTTACCTATTCCTCTAAGGCAAGCACCTTGACGATCGAAAGAGAAGGTGCAGTCGAGAAACAGGAAAGGTCCCTTGTATCAAGGGATCGTAGAGGAATACCATGTATGTGCTGAAGCGGGAGCGTGCAGGTAGAAGTACCCACCGTTGTAAAGTCCTTGCAGAGTGTTGACGCGTCCACTGCCAACGGGCTGACTAAATCTCCTCACAAATCATCAGCAAGTCAAGGTCGAGTGACTGAATGGCTGATCAGCAGTGTAGATTGTTGTCGATGGTCTAAATCGTTATAGATTCGAATGGTAGACTGGACGTGGAGTTGCAAGGAAGTGTTAGCCTCGGGGCGAGAAGAAGGGAGGCATTATTGAGAAAAACGTTATTAGAGATGTGACTCTGAACATAATGAGGACGTGCTGAACAATCGTGTAGGCATGGTAACCGCTGTCAATGACAGTGCATATTGAAGTATTATACCAGACGAGACTGGAAGTTCAAGTCTGCGTAACAGTATGTTCTCTTTCGAGGCCGCCATCCCCCAAGAGGAAAGCGTATAATTGATTTTGAGCCGCGGATCAACCAGTCTTTGGCTGAGGAACCTGGCTCAGCACAGGTGACCCGACGTAGGGTGTCCCCAGAATCATGCGGCCCTGCATGTTTTGACCGATGTGATTCCCCTAACCAGACCACATTGTCCAGTTGCCCATGTGTGGAGCTTGTGACCTTGTCCTCGGAATTCGTGGATGAGAACGGGCATCCACCGCAATGGCTCAGTCGAGGTCAACACCTCAACGCCGTGTACTGGTGCCTTTGGGGCTCCCAAGTGCAACTCTGACAATGAAGCAGAGGCTTATCAGAAAGCACGAATACCGATCTGCATATTCTGACCACATATAGAGCTGGTCCCTCGTGCGTCAGCCTTTCGTGAAATTGGATGCTAGGCGTCTCGGCAACCAATGCAGATCAGCCTTTTGACCAGGACGAGCCGACAGTGGCTGGCTGCAGAAGATTCCTATTGCTCGGCTTCGAACTCAACTGGGCACGCGAGCTCCAGCCAAAGGGCTCGACCGACCTTGGCGAGAGCCAACTTTCGTGCCTCATGTCCTAGGCCACTCACAACAGGGTTGCGGTCTGCGGGTCGCCGGTTGATAAGGATGCTGTACCAGAGGGTGTTTGATGTTTGTGCTCCCTGGCGAGCAACGTCTCGTCGGCGCTCAGCCTTTCAAACTCAGAAGTCAGATAGGTCAACTGAGGACAGAGGATTCAAAGTTCATCCTTACTAGTAAGTTCGTGCCTTCTCGGTCTCTGGGAAGCGGGCTTCTCGTCGAAAAAACCCTCCAGTTCCATGTACTCGGCAGCAAACACGGTTGTGAGGAGAGCCCAATCCTCCACGGTCGGGATGTCCAAGTGATCGCCATCGTCGCGTATAGTGTGCCAAACGCTAGGAAAGCGAGCAGGGATGAGGTGCAGAACTTGAACGCCGCGGGCGATGAACGGGATGTGGTCGTCCTGCATGACATAGCTTTGGAATCGGTCTGTTTCTTTCTTGTCCTTTTCGGAGAGCCAGGTCCGGGACTTGCTCCTGAACAGACCCAATTTGCGAAGGCGTTGTTCAGCCTCAGCCATCCTCACATAAGACCAATGAGAACTGTGTTGCCATGATGGGATGGGTAGATCTTCCGGGGAGCCGAGCAGATCAAGCAAGACGAACAGCTCGATAGAGTCGAGGTAGTTCTTGTAAATGCTTGTTGCAGGATGTACGGTACGTTCCCACTCCTCGGCAAGTGATCTGGCGCCATATATGCTGTCTGTAGCTGTCCAGCTTAGAAAAGCCTCCTCCCCATCAAGAAATAAGACTTGTATTCCCTTCTGCTCCTCAAAGTCAGGATCAGTGAAACCTTGGGCTCGCATTGTATCCCATTTCTTGGCCAGAGCAGCATCGATGGATTTGATGGCATGCATAATCATGGCACATGGCGCAGCGGAGTCGGTGGCTCCAATGAATCCATCCGGCTGGTATTTCGAGTCGTAGTGGGCGACCAAAGTCAACCGCCCAACATTGCCTGGGGCGGCCCATGGCGGATCTCGAGTGGCAATCAAGTTCACAAATGGAACTTCATTGTCACCGTGTGTAGGCGTCTTCGAGGTCGAGTTCTGGAAAGATACAGTCCAATCTGGAAGCGATCTGTGGAAGAAGTCGACGAAGTGTTGAAGCACCTTCCTTGAGCCTTCGGTGCCCGGCACTCGAGGAATCAGAATCGGAGCAAGCAGGTTGCCTGTATGTATGTCGAAATCAGCCGTATCTGGCTGGGGGAGGCGGTCGAGGATGGTGCTATCCGAGAGCGGAGCGTAAGCCAGGCCATGCGAGGACAGAAGAGAGAGGAGTGAGACCGTCGTCAAGGACCATTTCAGCAGCCAGTGCCACATTTTAAGAGGAATCTGGCAGCAGCGGCTCTCCTCTAGCTCACTTGCTGCGGTCGTGCATTGTTCGCTGAACCTCTATGCGAGCGAGCAACTGAAGAAGACGATCATACAGTCGGAGGTGGAAGTTGTCCCCTGCGATATTCGTTTCTCGGCGCAGTTTCCACCGAGTTTCACAAACACGTAACATCTCCGAATCCTGTGGTTGTAACGACCGCGTCGAGACAGACTGCTGCAACTGTATTGCTGATCACCGATCCCACAGGTCAATGAGAAGCCTGCCTCCGGTTCTGGTGGCCGATACCCGCCATGCCTTCTACACGTGCTCACGCCAGCATGCTGCCTCAAGACGAGCTCGTTTCAGCACCTTCAAGCCCCAACTGAAAGGGTCGGAACAGAAGAAGAATGAGAATTTACCCATCCAAGTTGTTCACAGCCGGCTGCAGGCCCAGAAAAAGGACAATGCCCGACCGTTAGAGCCTTCAGTTGCGCCCGCGCCAGAGGACAGGGAACTGGTTCCATGCGCAGATGAGGCGACATCTCTCGACCATGGCCGCAAGATTCCAGTGCCTCTCAAGGTCATCCCCAAGGCCGACATCGCCCATGGCCTGACATTGTCTCCGAAGGAACGACTTCACATTGAGCAGCTGACAAGGAAGCTGCCTCCTCGTTCGGAGCCCAAAGGTAGTCTCGACCGATTTTCTTTCGTTCAGGGACGGCTGACGGGTTACAGTCTACAAGAGGAGAATTCGCATATACACGGCGGGCAATGGGAGGATATACATGCTTACCTTCCTCCGCTTCACCAGCATCATGGCCCTGGCTTTTGTCACTATCATAGTAGCTCCAGCCCACTGGGTTAGTGGCAGCTCGATATGGACAGTCGCTGCCTGTACGTATTTGCTGCAACTTCAGCGTCTGCTACGCTAACTCTCGTCGGTAGTATGGCTGGCTGGTGCCATGCCCTTCGTATGCATAAACTGGGCGCTCAGGCCGATGGTGACCGAGATCTTTCTTCGACTTCCACCGTCAGCTCAAGGTTCTCCTAAGCTGGCCATGTCTTATGTCACAAATCTTCCGGCAGACGCTACCCTGGAAATGAGGTTTATGCGATCAACTATGATCACGGATGTCGTGTCGTTGAACATCGCAAATACGCGGCCTGCAAAGAGCCTGCTGCGGCCTGTAAGCTTTGAATGGATAGGACCACTTGTCACTCGAGGCTTCTTTCTAAGGTCAAATCCCACTCAGTTCTATGTACGGCCCGAATCAGCTGGTGGCAGGGCCGCGCGAGATGTCACTCCAGGTATCTGGTCCAAGGTGTACGAACGATTGACTGGGGTCCAAAGCAGCGTCACGTCCAAATGGCGGCGATGAGTGATATCCGAAGGATTATGAGCTACCATTCACCTCACTGTCAATGTCACTGGGCACATGTGCGGCAGAATTTTCATATGCCATTCACTCGCAAAACAATCGGCCAAGCGTTGGATTCGAATTCATCTATAAATGTGATCTTCTTCACCCTTTCCAGGTTGCCATCAGACTTCTCTCACTCAATCTCTTTTTTTCATGCTCGGTTGGAACACATTTACTTCATACTCTCACCACCAACCATTGCTGTTACTCATCACCACACCACATCCATCTACGATCCTGCGTGGCAGTCACGATGTCTGATGACAATAAGAGCAAGGGAGGGGTGGCCGGCTTGACCCCTCGTGAGCAAGAAGTTCTCCTGGCTGGCCTTCAGAATCTCAAGAGCGGCGACATTCAGGTGAGTCCCGATCTATAATTGAAACAGTTCTCCAAATGTGCTCGCCTCGATTGACAAGTCCGCCAGGTCGACTACGATGGTTTGGCAAAAGCTCTGGGTTCCAAGAACAGCAACTCTGCCAACACTGCCTGGTGCGCGGTCAAGAGAAAGGTCTTCGGGAACGGCCTGAAGACCGATGGGGCATCCACTGCTGCGGCGTCTCCAAAGCCAAAGACTCCGAGAAAGCCTGCCGCCAAGAAAGCTGTCAAGGCCAAAACTGGTGACGACGACGGTGAGGACGATTCAGGTGATGGGAAGAGCAAGGCTGCTTCTACCGATCCAGCAGACGGTGAAGCGAACGAGTCTGAAGGTGAGTTTCAAACAATTTTTTTTGTAGCACGTTCATCTCTTATCTTCAATTCCTGCTTTTGTTCACACCTCTAGTTCACCTCCAATTGACCCGCTTGGACAGATGCTCCAGCCACACCCAAGACCCCTGCTACCACTCCGAAGAAGCGTGGCCGCAAGACCAAGGCTCAGAAGGAGGCCGAAGCCGCTGTCAATGGCGAAACCTCAGCAGCTGGCGATGACGACGAGGCGGAGAAGCCACCTCCAAAGAAGCGCCGAACACCCGCGAAGAAGAAAGCCGCCGCCGCCGCCGCCGCTGCTGTGGATAGTGTTGCTGAGGACGAGGGCGAAGCCAAGGTCACTCCTACCAAAGCTACTCCGGCAAAGGGAAAGAAAGCGGCTCCTCTTCGCCAGGTCAAGACCGAAGCTGCGAGTGAGGATGAGACAGTTTTGTCTGCTGCCACTCCTGACGAACATGCTGCACCAGAGGCTGCCAAGGTGAAGAAAGTGGACGATGCTGGTACCGCCGCAAAGGCAAACGGTGTCAATCCTAGCAAGAAGAGTATGCCGGCAAATCTCCCTGCTGTCGAGTCCGAGTATGTTTTCTCTTCTCTTCCCCGCCTTCAGAAACTTTCTGCTAACATTGATCGAACAGGGACGCTGAGCCCCTCGAGGACGACGAGATCGACGACGATGGTATTGCTGAGGATGGTGACGCCGCTGTGGCCGATACCACGGATACTCAAGTCGTCGCTGCCAAGACAGCCGAGTCGGTCTGAGATATCTGCTCTGCGTTGCTCTAGTTTCACCTCAAGTCATCCCAGACATCGAGCCATTGTCGCGACGTGTCACATCGCATGGTCCCATCTCCAGGAGAATGCATGAGCTGATGAAATTGGGTCCACTGAACACGGATGGATACGGAAGCATTGGAATTCAGTGCTGGTCGAACAGGGAACTTGGACAATCCTCGTCTTCACCATTCCAGAACATGAGCTACCCAGGTAGATCGAGTGGTGTGAGGGTGTTGAAAGGTCACTCCCTCACTTTTTCCCGCGGGCTTTCTCTAGGAGACAGACCGAACAGCATGACGACGGCAATTCTTCACATACGATCCAACGACGCTCAGTCTAGCATGGAAGGGAAGTGAAGTCAAGTGAGACGAGAGCAAACCCCGAATTAAAAACCGCGTTGAACCTGAGACCGCAGGCCCGAGATCGGCATGCTGTAACCTCGCTTTCACTTCTGGCTCATTCGTCCTTCATATCATGATGCTCTTACTCCGTAAACCCGACGCCAACGCCGATGACAATCCCAATCTGCCCTCAAACCACACCCACGTTCAATTTGTTCCCCGTACACGCGCGAGTCCTTGGCCTAGGTCAGGTATATACCTACCTAGTTGAACAGCGCAAGGTTTCGAGATTTGCCTAAAGATTTGCTTATTAGGAGAAGCACGAGAGACGCACGGGGCCGCCGTATGTAACGTGCCCATGTCCTCACGGTTGTATGACTGTCCTTGCTAATTCATAAGGTATAATATTCTCCGTTTGTGTCTCGCACTATGATATGAAACCTCGCTGTATGTACCGTCATGGCACAAGGTTTTCGATCCCTCAAATAACTAGGTACTCTCAGTCAAAACTCCGACCCCGCCCCAACCCGCCTACTGGAACGATAAATGCAACTGCCCTCTGCGCCCTTCTTCTGAATGACAGACACAACGGTTCGACATTGGTACAAATTTGACGGCGGGGCAGTCATAATCACTCACACTGTGAGACGACCACTCGCTCCTCGGTGCCTAGAAAAGGCAGGTTCGCACCCGCAGCATCCGCTACGGCCCCTCACAACGCCTCAATACACTTCATCAAGACCTCCAGGGCGCGGTCACCAATGCCCTCTTCCTTGGCCTTCAAAATCCAGGCAACGTCGCTGAGGATGCCCAATGGAGGTTCTTCCAACGTATCCTCCTCCTTCTTGTCAGCCCCTCTGTTCAGCTGCGCGTGCATGACGTGGCTAATCTCCCACTGCTTGGCCGCTTCTTCTGCCCGTTCGATGACCCCCTCTCGAATCCCACACATACTCGCGCAGTGCATGCCGAAACTCCCTTCCGCGGTACCTTCCTCAAGTTTGTACAAGAACGTGACGCGGCGGTCCGCATCGTCAACCAGGATCTTCATCCTCTTGGCACAGACTTCGGGATGGTGCGCGAACTCTTGGCTCAAGCTGTGGTAGTGTGTGGCGAAGAAGCCCAGACAGCCGACATGCGTGGCGAGGTGGTGCAAGACGGCTTGCGCCACGGCGACGCCGTCGTGCGAGGACGTGCCGCGGCCGAGTTCGTCGAGGATGACGAGGCTGCGCGGCGTGGCTTCGGCGAGGATCTTCTTCGTCTCGGCCAGCTCGACGAAAAAGGTCGATTGTGCGGCAAAGATGTGATCTTGCGCCCCAAGGCGGGACATGATGCGATCGAACGGGGTGAGTCGGGCGGACGCGCACGGGAGATAGCATCCGATCTGAGCCATGATCACCGCGATACAAGTCATCCTGAGGACTGTAGATTTCCCGGCCGCATTTGCGCCAGTCAGCAGTGTGAGATTCGGGCTCGCGCCACCGAGGACGATATCATTGGGAATGAAGTCGTCCACTTTTGTGAGAAGGCAGGGATGGCGCAGGTCGACGAGTTCAAGCGTCGCCTTGCCGGTTTCCGGGTCTTCATCCACAAACTCGGGGCGGCAGCTGGGATGGCCTAGGCTGGTACTCGCTTTCGCCAGGGAAATCAGACAATCGAGTTGGGCAATGATTTTTACCGCTGCGAGCCAAATTTCGTAATTCTCGTCAAATTTGGCGTACAATTTGCGAGCAACGTCTTTGACGACTCGGGAATGAGTTTCTTGCGCTTCTTGCAGCTTTCTCACCAGGGCGCGCAGTTCAGGGAAGTAATACCGTTTGACTGTGGAGGTAGCAGACATTTGATCCCAACTGGCAGGAACCTTGACCTTGAGCGGAACTTCCATCTGCATGATTTCCTTGCCGTTGTCGCGGTAGCAGATTTTATTGGACCCCAGCTCGCCACGCCATTTGCTGATGAGGGTGTCGAATTTCTTGTTAATAGAGTCTATCGTGGCTTGAGAATTATCAAAGTCCTCTTCCACGCCAGGCTCAGGGACTAGTATGCCTGTTTCTTTTGCCTTTGGGCGGTCGAAGGCGTCGTGCCAATACTTTAGACGGGGCCCGAGGTCCGGCATGGCCGAGATGAGCTGCCCGATGACACCTTCGCTGTCTGAGGGTCGACCTGTGCCGTCGCGTAGCAGCGACATGGTATGGTCAATCTGTTCGAAGCCCTCAAGGACTTTGACAAAGTCTTGGACTTTGCAGGTTCCAGCATGGACACGAGAGATCAATCTCTCTAGATCCGGCATCTTAGTCATTTGCGAGGTGAATCGGTCTCTGACCTTTGCATCCGCGTTCAGTGAGTCGACAGCGTCCAGTCGGGCATTGATCTTTTTGGTGTCCATGAGTGGATGGCAGACCCATTGCTTAAACATACGTTTTCCAAAGGGTGTGACGCAGCGATTGAGAAGTTGAAACAGTGTGCCTTCGATACCACCATCGAAGGAATTGGCGAAGACTTCCAGGTTAATCAGGGTTTGACCGTCAAGGACGAGACTTGTGGCCTTTCTAATAGGGTCGTACCACGTGAAGTTGCCCATGGTGATCAGATCCCGCTCGATCTTGAGCGTCCGTAGGTATTGGATAAGAGCCCCAAGGGCGGACATCAGGAGATCTTTCTCTCGAGCCTCTTCCAAGACGGTCGGCCAGCCTGTAGGAAAGTAGTCCTCTGCTTCTATCTCTTTGGCTGTGATATGGCCTTCCCAGAATTCTTTGCCGGGTTTCAGATAATTCCAGATGGTTGTGGGACCAGTGTTGTTCTTAAGGATCCGCAGTGTCTTGGTGGTGATGCCAGATTTCTCGAGTAAGAGCTCTTGTGGTCTCGTCTGAGCAATGAAGGTCTCAAATCGGGTGAGGTCTGCATCGTCAATGAACTCAGAGACATTGAACTGTCCTGTGGCTGTATCGACAAATGCCACTCCAAATGAAGGCAGGTCATCCTTCTCTGACTCCTTGATAGCGACGCAATAGGTCGACATATCATCCTGAAGCATGGCACCGTCGACTAAGGTGCCGGCCGTCAAAACACAAGCCAGCTCTCGCTTGATCACCTTGTCTTCCTTGCTCTTTTTGCCATTTGATTTCTCGTCTCGTTCACGCATGTCCTTTCCGAGAGCGGTTTCTTGCTGGTCAACTCGAGCAATTTTGAATCCCTTTGCAACAAACTGGTTTGCCCACAGTTCCAGGCTCGACTCCGGGACGCCAACCATTCTCATGTTGACGCGGTCCGTCAATTTCAAATCGAACAGTTGGTGACCAATTGTGGCGTCATTCTCGTAAAGTTCATAGAACTTGCCCTTCTTGAAAAACACAATGGTATCCCAGAACTTCTGCTTGATCTCCCAATACTGCTTCTCGAATGGAGAGAAGTTTCTCCACGCCATGGGCGGAATATACAAAGTCCTTGGATCGTAATCAGGATGACCAGGAGGATTGCGGTCAATGTCTCTGACGTCCTCGAGCCAAGCGTGTCGCTGCTCGGGCTCGGTCATGTGTGCTTTCTGTTTCTTTCCACTGGGCTGTTTGGGCGGGATGTTGGTAGGTCGTTGTTGCAGAGGCTGAGGTTTCTCGGGATCGTAAGTCCACTGTTGAGCAGTCGAACTGCCTTCTGGAACGTCGACATCGTCCACTTCCAAATCCCGTCCCTCATCGGCGGTAGGAACGAAATGAGAAGATGCGGTTCTTGAAGTGCTCTTGGATGACCGCTTGCGCTTGATCGGACGAACCTCGTCCTCAGAGTCGTCCGGGGCAATGAAGTCGTCAATATCTACGGCCGTATTAGCCCTGTGCCGCCATAGATGAGAGCGGTATGTTCACCATCCTCTTGCTCCAACTCATTCTCCTGTTCGTAGACATCCTCTGAGTCACTATCAAAGAGGCGTCTGCGTTTAGTAGGTCGAGATTTGGGCGCAGCTTTGGGTTTGAACACGTCGTCACCGTCGGTTCCCTCGCTGTCTGACTCTAAGTAATTGATCTTCTTCGTCTTGGCCTGTACAGTGTCAACAGTCACCCTGAAGTGAATGGAGCGTGATGTTTCGGCTTACTCTTCGGGACGGCGTGCCCCGGCTCGTCAGGTCGCCCGTGCCATTAGTCTGCTCGCCGTCAGCTGAGACTGGCGATGGCAGACTCCTGGACGGCGGCAGACTTGCCTTCGTATTTGGTATGTCCTCATGTTCGGGTTCCAAGGCATCACTCGAGGCCACTGGTGTCAAACTGGAACCCGACGTGGTATTGACTGTCTTCGACCGGCTCTTGGATGTTGCAGGCGTCGAGGCAGCAGCTGCAGGCCGGGCACTTGGGGCCGCGGGTGAGCTCGAGGAGGGAGTCTTCTGAAAGAAGCCCAGTAGTGTTTTTTGTCCCCCAGTGGAGGATGACTTCTTTAGCGCGGGTGTGGCAGTTGGAGTGGAAGCAGCCTTCTTAGGCATCTTGAAAGACTGCCACAGTACTCAAGGTCTCTACTCGACTGCAAATTATACTGATAGAGTATCGAGTACTGGAACATGGAATGAGAGAACTAACTGAACTGAGGGCGCGTCAATTTGGAAAATCGCTAGCGTGGACTCGACGCGTAGAGCCGCGATGCCCAGAATGAAACCCCCATGTCCGCCCACCCACCGCCAGACCCCCGGTCGTCAGCCTCGTTCACACACTTGCTCATAATTGCTCGAACCAAGGAACGCGCCACAAGAGAGATGCAAACTCCACCAGGCCCACAAGGCTGTTCTCCTCCGTATGCAGGAAATTTACTGCGTGACCGAGCATCCCGGGGGGGCACATCACCATGGACTCAGACTCAACTTACGTGGAAGATGTCGAGCATGTCGCATCCTCACCGGCCCCTGATCGCATTCTGCTTTCATCGCCACCTCACATCACGCAGTCGCACCCACAAAAAGCCATCACATCCTCAAGAGCCACCTCGACATCACAGCGGATAGTGCCGTCGTTGATATCGGGGACTCCGCACGCCCAAGGCCAAGACAGTCAAACCTACTTCCGACGACCTAATCGTTACTTTGGCCACGCATCGACATGGCTCTCCTGGACGAGGGAGGAAAGAACTACGGTCCTCAGTCTCGATCGTGTGCGAAGCCAGGATCTGAGCACCCATCTGTTCAGCGCGTTCGGGCTTAAACGAAAAGCGCGGGCAGTGGCTGGGAGAGAGACCAAGCGGCGTAGAAAGGGCAAGGAGCGAGCCTCGTCCGCTGCACCGTCTGGGGCTGGAGATGATACCGATTCCGTTGCCGCAGCCCGGCTGCAGGGCAGCGACAGCAGGTTTAGGCTATCCAGGTCGTGGACTGCTTGGCCGATGCATCCGGACCAGGTGCCCAGAGAGGAGTTACTTCCGTGCCTGTACCAGGATGGCATACGTCGTGCGCACGTCGATTTCAGGCCCAGTGCTCACCTGGAAGAATGGCTGGTCGCGACAGCTACGAGACTTGCACGAGAAAGATGGAGCACGAGAGAACGGGAAACGGAGGACAAGTCGACCGCTACGAACATCGAACACGATTATGATGCCGCCGAAACGCTAGAGACAGTGGAGCACGACCAAGGGGAAGATAGTCGAGACTTTGAAGTTGAGGATGCTAGTCCTCCGTCAGGGCAACTTGGCGATGATCCGATATTCTACTCCCAGCCATTCGTCTTCGAGGACGATGATGACGACGCCGCGGAAGGCAATGGCCGGTCTACGAAACTTGAAGGCGAACCAAGCGACGACGAGGCCACCGAACCGGATGGCCGCCCTGTTGCGCTCGCCGACGACGATAAAGCCCGCCAATACTTCCTTCCCAGCGCTCGACACATTCTTTCCAATCTCGACGACCTGCTTCTTGGCCTGCATAAGGCGAGGTACACCTACGCGGCCAAACCCCAAGGAAGGGCAAGGGGCAGATACTCCAATTCACAGACGCCAGAGGAAAGCTCGACCCGAGGGAGGAGTTCTTCACGAGCAGCATCGAGACGAAGAGTCCGTTCCTCGTCCGCTACTAGCGACGTGTCGGGCATATCAACCGCGTCCGCCTTCCAAGGTAAACGCTCGCGCCGAGTCGAGAGCCTCGGGTTGAGAGATTGGAGTGACATCATGGGCATGGCGAGCCTGACGGGCTGGGACCCGGCAATCGTCGAGAAGGCGAGTGAACGCTGCGCGAAGCTGTTTGGGGAGAACATGCTGTTCCGCACGTTCCACGAGGGTCGAGACAAGGACAGAGCCACGCCATGTTTCACGGAGAATCTGGCCGACCAGACGGAGGACATAGCGTCATTCAGCGAAGAGGAAGCACCTGTGTCAGAAACGGACAAAGGTGAGGTCGTCGTCGTCCGCACTTCGAGGCCATGTACAGCATGTCAAGAATCACGATTACAGTGCCACCCGGCGGATGATCGAGCTGGGGCTTCAAGGCCCTGCAAATCCTGCCTCGACAACGACACGCCGTGTTCAGGGATCAGAGTCTCCATTATAGAGCGAGCACGGGTCTGCCCGCACCGTTCCTGCCCCCGGCACACCATCCCCTTCCGTAAGCGGTACCACCTCCAGCGACATCTGGACAGTGTGCACAAACGGGTGTGGCTGACCCGGTCGGCGTCCCGATCACAGTCTCGGGCTGCAAGCGCGCCTTCCAGTGGCATCAACGCCTACAGTGGCTCCGACACAGAGTCCGACGTGTCTTCCAGGTCTGGCAGCCATAATTCAGCCCAGATTGTGTGCCCGATCGAGGGCTGCCCACGGACTACTCGCCCTTTTTCGAAAGGGAAGAAGCTATACGAGCATGTCCGACGGATGCACTCTGAGGTGGACGTTAATGAAGTCAAGAGACGAGAGGCAAGAAAGCGCAGTGCGAGGAGAGGCAGACGGCGCGATGAGAGGGCAAACAGGAGTAAAAGTCGCGAGCAGATGAGGAAGGCAGCCGTGGACGAAGAAGTAGAAGTTGAGGAGGATGAAGATGAAGGTGAAGATTGAGGTCGCTAATCTATCAGGTACACAGTGGGTTGCCCTTGTGTCCATCGTAGGCCAAAAGGTGGCAAGGGCGAACGATCCCCAAGTGCAACAGTTGGCGCTGGGTGGGTGGGGAGACACCCAGGCGCAGTTGGTCCGCTTGCTTATGTAACCGTTGACGCAAATTCCCGACGTCCCCAAGCCACTAGTGACAGGTAACTCGCACATGGTGAGGCTTCTCGTCGCTCGCTTCTGCTTCTTAAGACTGCGTCCCGCGCTCAGAACTGATTGACTGGGGCCTGAAACTCCACCTGTGTCTGCTTCTGGATCTGATCTCCATCCATGCCGAATTCAATCCACTTTCTTAATTCCTTCCCGTCAAATGAACTCCGTACGGAGTACATACCCACCATACCTCGTACAATATCTCGTTGCTCGTCCTTTCTCTTTCTGCATTCCACAAAGTCTTCTGCCGTGCCTGTTGTTTCTCGTACCTTGACCTCAAGGCGCTAAAGCCCGTAACTTGCTCACTAACTCTTGTCCCGAAAAGTCCTCCGTTCTGACTAATTGCCTGCGTTACGACATTTCAGCTTCCGGTCTCTAGCCTCAGCGATCCAGCACCCCCGAGGACGACCCAGACGTCTCCAGCAACAAGTCTACAACACTCTATATGTCTTGAATCCGTCTCCGAGACGGACCACCTTCACCATGCCAATCGTAAACACGACGAAGAATGGAGGCCGAACTGTGTGGGGGGATGCTCCGCTGAAACAAATGCGAAAGGGCACCAAGTCATGTCTAGAGTGTATGTTCTGTTTAACCAATTTCTAATATCAGTGTCATCATCCCTCTGCTCTATTTCTGCGACGAGCAGCTGCCCGTGCTTTCGCCACAGTAGGTCATAAGGCTCAGATTGTGTCCCTGGCCTCATCGAATTGCGTAGGGGATCAGAGACAACACGCTCGCACCGTGGCGGGATTGCTGTAGGGAAACGAAACACGAAGTACGGACATGGAGTTCATCCTAGGAGAATCCCCTTCCCAACCTCAACCTCGTGAATAGTTTGGGCGTTATTTCATTGCCTTTCCCAATCGTGGCTCTGGGTTGGAGAGATCTCAGCCAGCTGACAATTAGCCAGGTCGTCGACGCAAGATCAAATGCAACTACCCTCCGACCCCGCCGTCTTCCCCCTCAAGCACATCTGAAGCGGAAAAGAAATGCATCGAATGCACAACTCATAAGCGCACATGCCAAATCCAAGGCTACGTCGCGTCCGAGACAGCTCAATCCGACTCGCATGTAGAGAACTCTGCTGCCGTCAGCAGCGACACCGCAGCCCAGCCCAATCTGAAATCGTCGCTGAAGCCCAAGATCTACAAGCGTCGGCGACAAGTGGATCGGACCAGCCCTGACGCTTCTGAAGACGAGAGGCCACGGATGAAGATGCATTTTGACAGGATGGCGCCTGTGGTAGAGAGAATTGCTAAGGAACGAGGTTCTGCCCACGTTGGCGCTTCGACTGCTCCGGGCCCGCTGGCCCCATACTCGGGCGGTGCCGTCGCCTGGAATGGTGAGATTCCTCTCAGTGGGGGCTACGAGTTTGGCTTCAACACGAGCAGTCCATTCGCAAATGCATTTACTTTCGACATCGGAAGTGATAGCAGCGTTGATGCTCCGAAGAGTTGGGTCGGTGATGGATTTGAAACCTTCTTTGTCCCTAGCTCGTTATCAGGCGAACCAGCGGTGGTGGCTTCCGATGCTCAGTCTACCCGCGAAGGCGAACTAGGCTTTGGGATTCAGCCACAACGCTCTAACTTGGCTAAGCGCGTTGGTCTTGACCCTTTGATTCCTCTTGAACAACAGAGCAAGAAATCGAGCCCTCTGCTCTGCCAGCTCTTCAACAACGAAATCTTCACCCAGGCAACACCCACTCCACAAATCCTGACCGAGAAAGTCCAGACCCTGAGTTTCTCAGATACCAACACTACCGATGCGGAAAAGCTACTTTCGACGATCAATTCCGAACCATACCTGCTCGAGGTACTGGATATCTCAATCAAGTGGTGGATTGCTTGGCGCGACCAGGCTTTCGCATTGCAGGATGTGTTTGCTTTCTCCAAGGAAGACCAATGGCTGTCCGAAGGACCGAGTTGCAGCTCCTATAGCGACACCAGTACTAACACTTCGTGTGCATCGCCATCGAGATCAAGTCCATGCTCGTCCGGCGCAATGAGGACATACTCTGGCGATCAGCCTATCTCGCTGCGGGATTTTGTCATGCTCAAGCTCTCCCACTCTGAAGACCCAGTCTCCATCTCAACAGGTCTGCTCTGCGTCGCTCTGTCATTGAGCCAACTTCGCTCCGGGGTGGACGATTCGGTCTTGAACATTTCCACCACCCCAGCCGAGGTTGCCGAGCGCATCACCCTAGCGGTAGACACGATTGTCCTCTCCCCGTACTCCAAGCCAGAATACATGTCGGATGCGGGCGTGTTGCTATTGCTGATGATGCGTGCCAAGATGTTTGCAGAAAGTAACCAGCTGCGGAAATCGTGGCTCAGCCTTCGCCAGGCTATAGAGGTGGCGAAGAAGATTGGTTTCACCGAGCCGAGAGTACCGCTAGACGCCGGCGACCTTGCGGCAAGACTGTGTCCAGGAGCGTTGACGAAGCTCTTCCACCGCCAGCGGTTCGTCGGTTCCATCATGGAGCTGGATCGCCTGATGAGTCTGGTCCTCGGGTTCCCACACGCCCAGGACGGGAAGTTCACCGATCGCTTGGCCATGACTGTCTTGAGAGGACAGGCGCCTCTGGATGCAAATGGAAGCAAGCCACACGTTTCAGCCGACATTAAGATGCGGGCGCTGCGCCGTGTTGTTTCCATCGCGGCTGGTCATGTCAACGACAGGAATGGCTCTGCGGAAGCGGACGACGCGAAGTATCAGACCACCATGGATATCCAGAAAACCCTCAACGAGGCGGCTGCCGCAATGCCAGATGGGTGGTGGGATGTGAACTCCCACATTCACTATGCCGACCCATTCGTGGCGCACGAACATCTCGTCGCCCAAATGTGGTTCTGGCAGGTACAAGCATTCCTCCACCTACCGTTCATGATGAAACCCTGCTCGAAGATGCGTTCTTCAGACCCTCACCACAAGCGGAAGGACGACTTGGTAGATGAATACCTGATCAACAGGTATCTCTGTCTACAAGGATGTCGTGGAATGATGCGGATCTTCACTCTGCTTCGCTCTGATCCTTCGCTAGCCGTCTTTATCTGCGCCTGCGAGGATTTCCAAGGAGTTTTCAGCGCTTGTATACTCATGGTGGGCATTTTGATCCGGTTGGCATTTTGTCCACAGACGCTGCGTAGCCCGAATGCCGACGTGATGGGCAGTGTCAACGAAGACCTCGCTTTAATCGGCGAGATCAAGGACGTCTTCCGATATCGTGCAGTCCAGCAAGGTGGATGCATTAGCAAGCAAGGGTTGAAAGTGCTCGAGGAGCTGGGCTCCTTCTTACATGAGGACAGTCCAACCGACGATGGCCAGCCGTTGCGGAGGACGGTGGTTCTGCCCTACTTTGGAGCAATTCACCTTGAGTTGAGGCCACCACGGCACCTGCGCTGCAAGTCAATGGACATGGACTCTCGGGAGTCAAGTACAGCGACCGACCCGACGCCTCCCAGCTCGACCGAGCACTCCGTTGATGGAGGATTTGATCTCGATCCCGCGAATATGACCCATTTCGCAATACCTGGTTTCGACGTCAACACCGCGTCGCAAGCCACTGGGCCGGACGGGAACGTGGATTGGGATCACTTCATTTTTGGAACTGAGTTGGGCCAGGATTGGGAGGCGCAAATCCCGGAATGGCCGGCTGATGAGTCGCTTTGGGAATGGAATTAGGAATTTTTGTATGAGGCTGCTCCCTCGGGCTAGCTAGTTTTTGCCATTTCGCGAATGGCACTTGCGTAGAGGAGATCAGAATCCCTTCTCACTCGCCTGTGTACAGGAGGCTCCGAGACACTGATGTTGTTGAAAGTGGAGATGGTGCTCAGTTTCCGCGTGTCGGACATGCTCTCCTGCTGTAGTCTCGCGACGTCGATGTTGGGGTTCGGCTGCGGCGTATTGTCGACCGGCAGAGTGCGGATCTTTTCCAGGTCTTCCAGCCACTCCGGCGGCGACGAACTCTGGGAGCCGAAAGAATGCATCAATTTCGACGTGCCCGTGTTACGGCTAGGATCCGCAGCGAGGACCGAGCCGCGTGTGATCCAGATCCCCGGATGGCCGTCGGTCTGGCCGCCGTCTGCGGCCGAGTCGAGCGTATTTGCCAGGCTGAACGTGCGCTTGACGCCGGCCACCTCGACCAGCCTGCTGAGGACGGCGAATTCGAGCTTCAGCTTCACCGAGTAGCACAGCCCTTTGAAGGCCACCTCGGGGACGTGCAGGTCCTTGTACTCGACGACCAGCAGGGCGATGTCCATGGCGACGATGACCAGGTTGATGATGAACAGCTGGCCCATGACGCGGACGACGGGTTTTTTGGCACCACCGCTCTGTTCGGAAGCGCTGGAGGCCGATCGGGCAGACCGGGCAGGCTGGGCAGGCTGGGCCTGGGTCTTGACAATGTCCATCGTCTTCCACAGATACAGGCCGGAGATGATGAACTCTTGCACGCAGAAGCCCGTCATCTGGATCTTCTCCACGTAGACGTAGGCGCGGGAGAAGGGCTCCCGGGCGGGCGCGGCGGCGTAGTACGACCCAAAGACCACGACCGTCGTGGTGACGTGGTACACGATGGCGTCGACGATGATCATCCACTTCACGGACCGGAGGATGCGCTCGTTGCCTTTGCCCAGCACGACGCCCAGCCGCGAGTACAGCACCACGCTCTGGCCCGTGATGGTCGTCCACCAGCCATAGTTGTTGATGACCAGTCCCGCGACCGTCTTGGTCAGGCGGAAGTACTGCAGGATCAAGCCCACCGCGTACGGGATCAGGCCCGTGGTGGCGACGAGCAGCGACCAGAAGTACAGGCCGTGGTAGGCCGTGAAGGTCGTGAAGATCAGGAGCAGCAGTTCGACCGCGTTGTAGAGCGAGAGCGCCGAGGTGATGGTGACGATGGTCGTCGTGCTGTCGAAGGTGCCCGTGTAGAAGTCTTGTCCCATCTTTGATCAATCACATGTTTGCGTTTCCGTCGATTCTGGGAGGACGACGGCGACAGGAAGTGCGCATACCGGGGGAGAGCTAAGCTACTGTCGTCGTAAGTATGCTGCTCAGCTCGCGACGGGGCACGACATTTCTACTCGTAGCTTGCGTCCGGAATGAGTGATGGTGCGGGCTCACAGCCGAAAGGATGGGGCAACTACGGAGGACTTGGGCCAACCGTGAGCACGAGACGGGCCATCGAAACAGTGGAACGTCATCAGGGTTTTATGGGGACGGCACGGAGTAGCTCGTACCACGGTAGAAGGATTCTCGCGTTGTGCCCGCCGGGGACCAGCTACTCGCGGTGCTCGCGGGGGAATGACCTCTGGGAGACGGTGGATGATGTTTCAAGCGCCGAAGCATCCCAGTCGTCGGCACGCAACGCGTTTTGACGGGCTCCGCTAATCACTTCTCGGCAGGGATGAGGGCCCCGTCTACCCCGGAAAGTGGCAGTCTCGTGATGGTGGTGATCATCACGGAGGATATAAGCAGTCCTTCAGCACGAAGAGGTGAACACGACGAAACTCGCCATGGGCATAACGCGTACCTCGTAACTGTCGAAAATGGAAGCGGAGCAAGAACAAACACTTGTGTGTATTCCGTTACAAGCATTGCCTATCCGCAGATCTCGTGCGGCAATCTTGATTACAGTACGGAGTAAAGACAGTCGTACTCCTTACAACAACGCCAGCCATTTCAATGCTTGCAGTTCACACCGACAAATCCTCTCCACCCCAGGCGCCTGGCTTGTTGCCATATCTACCTTGAAGCGGACTTTGCAAATTTACTGGACCGCCTCAACCAGGCTTCGAAATCTTGCATCTCGGGGAACTTGTCTTTGTACTCCCTCGGGTTCGCGCCGAACCCGTCGCTCTTGAACCAGTCAAACATCGCACCAAGCTGCTCGTGGAGGATGAATTTGATGAGGCGGCCGACGACCGGATATGTCGTCGGCATGTCCGTTCCTACCACTCTCTTGAAAATGTCATTGGCCTCCTGGGGCGTGAGTTCGTCTGTCGCAAACGACAGCGCTTTTCCTGCATAGGCGTTTTGATTCTTGAAAACGTCAGCCGCCAGGACGCCGATGTCGACCGACGACACCAATTGCAGCTTGCTGTCCATTCCATTCAACTGCCACATGGTTGCAAACGCTCGGCCGATGAAATCAGGTGTGAGATTCTCCATAAAGGCGACCGGACGGATGATGGTCCACTGCATTTTGCCGCCTCCCTTTTGCGACACTTGCTTCAGATGGTTTTCGATGTTGAACTTGGAGATGAAATGTTTGACCACGGTGCCGGTTCGGTCTGATTGTTGTGGCCCGCCGCGTTCCGCTGAGGTGTACACAAAGTGGTTGACCCCATGAGCTGCGGCCGCGTCGACGAGTGCTTTGCCTTGCTGCTCCTCGACTTTGGGTTTCAGCGGTACTTGCACACTGAAGACTCCATGGAATGGCTCGGATGATGCCTTGAATATAGCTTCGCAGTTGTTAAGGTCGCCTTCGATGACGGTGACGTTGGGCTTCTGTGCGAGAGCGAGAGCTTGAGGGCTTTTCGAATTTCGCGTCAAGGCTACCAGATGGAACGGTGGTGTCGGGGGTGATTTGAGCAAGGCCGATAGTAAGGCGCCTCCCTGCTTGCCTGTAGCCCCGGTGATGAGTATGCGCTTGAGGTTCGACATTGCGTGTGGCAGTCACTGGAAGATAGAGGGACGGGATTCAGTGAAGACGCTGCTTGTTCAGGTTGATGAGCTGCTACTAGGCGGGTCGCCAGCATACCGTTATATATCAGTCGGCCGTCCCTGAGCTGTCCTTCATGTCCACCACGCCGCGTACATTCGTCCGCGCCCAGCCATGGCACTGACTACGCGACAGGCCAGCAAGGAGTGTAGACGTCATGATCATGTTTATGGCCCTGTACACGGGCCAAGTGGTTGATGTACTCCGTATTGTTTTGGACTCACCGTCGAATTGGTCCATGAACGAAAACTGCACGTGACGGCGGACGAAATTCAGAGGGCGAAGAAAAGGGCGCTACATGATTGGCGGAAGGGATCGGGGTAACTTGCACCGAAACGCCGTTGCTCCGAGTGTCGACCAGGAACTTTTCGAGCGCAGTTCAAGTCGACGTGCAAGTCCAGGACGATGATGCGCGCGCATGAAATCGCACATGTGTGTCCCGCCCCATGAAGACCACAGCGCCCTTTCGGTCGGTCCGCCGCTCCCTGTATATCTGCCAGAGCTGTCGCCATCATCTTCGAGAGCGGCATGCGGCTCTCAACAACCCTGTTTCCCATCAGCGATGGATCACGCGCGTGCACGTCCGCCGGATCCAAGAGGCGGAGGAAGAATGGCAAGCGAAGGCCAAAGATATAGAAGCTGGGAACATGAAGTCCATGATGACCATTCTGGAGGAGAGGGGATATGTGAACCAAATCGTTGGGTAAGGCGCAGCGTCGAGGACGGAGGGGAACCGGCTTAACTGACACGATCTCATTCAGCTCAAGAGATGACCTGGACAAGCTCATGACCTACCGGCGCATCGGCGCATATGCAGGCATAGACCCGACTGCGCCATCACTGCACGTCGGTCATATGGTGCCGTTCATGGCTTTGGGATGGCTGTATATTCATGGCTACAAGGCCAACTTTTTGGTAAGGAGGATGGATTCATTAATTGATAGATGCACCAGTCACTCACACCACCCAGCTTGGGGGCTTCACAGCCAGTATCGGCGACCCGATCGGACGTCTAAAAGGCAGGGAAACCATGTCTCCGTCACAGAGAAAAGCAAACATGGCGGCCATGCATATCCAGCTGAAGCGACTCGGCGCCTCGATGGAAAAGTACGCAGAGCGCAAAGGCTACATGCGGGAATGGTCGTGGCGACGGTCTCTCGAGAACAACGTGACCTGGTGGAGTAAAGTCACCGCCCGGGAGTTCCTTTCTATGCTTGGTCGCCATGTTCGCATCGGCCCCATGCTAGGTCGAGATACGTGAGTATACCTTTCCTGCTCTTCAACGTGCCATCGCTGACTCACCTTGCCTGTAGGGTCAAAAACAGGCTGGAGAAGGGCGACGGCATGTCGTTCGCCGAGTTCAGCTACCCGTTGGTACAGGCCTGGGATTGGTGGCACCTGTTCCAGTCAGGCTGCCAGGTGCAGATCGGTGGCGCCGACCAGTTTGGGAACATCCTCGCTGGCGCCGAGGCTGTGAAGCAGATCGCCAAAGACTCGCACGAATATCAAGTCGCGCTGCGCCAGACGCAGGTGATCGACTCAAAACGACGCATCAATGTCCCTTCCGATCCCATGGGCTTCACCGTGCCCCTGCTGACAACGGCCTCTGGAGAGAAATTCGGCAAGAGTGCCGGGAACGCCGTGTGGCTCGATCCCGAGATGACCAGCGTCTACGATCTATACCAGGTAAGTGGCCGTCCAGATATCGGACCTATGACCAAATGCTAAACAGACGCGGGCAGTTCTTCTTGCGTTCCGCCGACGCCGATGTCGAGAAATACTTTAAGCTCCTGACTTTCTTGCCATTGCCCGAAATCCACCAGGTCATGCAAGAACACCAGAAGGACCAATCCAAACGCACTGCTCAGCACAGACTGGCCAGCGAGTTCGTGGAGCTCATCCACGGCCTGCCCGCGGCGCAACTGGCCGAAGAACAACACCGGAAACTGCACAACAAGAACGTGAGCATCAGCGATCTGAGGGCCAGCGTGGCCGAAGCGAAAGCGACGGACGTACACCCCAAAACGGGTCTCCCGATGTTTGCGCATCCGTCCCTCAACAAGCATGCCCAACCTCTCCACCGCGAGGACGACCCGTCCACCGGCGTCAAGCTTCCGCGGAGCCTCGTGTTCGAGAAACCCATGAGTCGCATCCTCTGGTCCGCGGGGCTGGTGACGTCCAAGACAGAGGGCCAACGACTCATCAACGCCGGAGGCGCCTACGTCGGAGGGGGCACCGACGCCAAGTCCGAAATGGGCGACAATCTCACCTTCACGCCCGTGAGGACGGCCGAGTGGAAGGAAGTCCAGAAATGGATCCTGGACGACAGCCTGCTCATCCTGCGGTCGGGCAAGTGGCGGATCAAAATCGTCACTATCATCCCGGACGAGGAATACGCGGCGCTCGGACTGTCGTGTCCGGGATGGGAGGAACATCTGCGGAGTCAAAGCGATTCCGATGCAAGCTCGAGTAGCGCCGCGGAGAGCAAAGCCGGCGAGAGGAGGAGCAGCGGTGAGGTTGAATCGAGCCCGCCGGGTATGTCGTGATCCTCTCCTACTGTATCTTGTACTTTACTTCATCCTGTAGTTTGTACCAAAAGCGGCGCCTATCCGATGTAGAGTTTGACTTGGGTGTACAATCAAGGTCAGATCTCCGATCGCGTCTAAGTAAGTACTATAGCGATGCATTGAATCTCCTGCCTCACCAAGTACGTACGTACGGAGTATACTCAATGTGAACTCCCAATAGACTTGAAAACGCCTCTATATGCAGGATGCGCGACGAAACACCCAGGCCTTTTCCTTTTTTTTTATGTATCTTCCACTGAACGCCATTGCCCGGGGGTATCTTTAAAGCTGAACAATGACCTCGACTACATCTCCCATCATTCGGTGCTTTTGAACATTTTTACTCTTTTGGGGGGAATTCCCGACTTCTAATTGCGGAGAAACATCTTGTACGTGGCGTTCTCGGTACACTCCTTGAACGGGTAGCCTATGTCCTTGAGAAACTCTTCCAGCTGATCCCGCTCCGAGTCCGGGCACTGGATGCCGGCGAGGATTCTGCCGACATCACCGCCGTAGTTCCTGTAGTGGAAGAGCGTGATGCTCTGGCCGGGCCGCAGCGTCCTCAGGAACTTGAACAGCGCGCCGGGCCGCTCGGGGAACTCGAACATGTACAGTCTCTCGTCCGTGACGCCCGACCGTCCACCGAGGAGGTAGCGAATGTGTGTCTTTGCGAGTTCGTCGTCGGAGAGGTCCTTGGCCGTCATGCCTTCGGCGGCGAGTCGGTTGAAGAGGGCGTTCAGTTCTCTCTGGCGCGCGCCCGCCGAGGACACGGAAATGCCCATCATAACGTGTGCCTTGTCCGGGGCGGAATAGCGGTAGCCAAACTCGGTGACGGCCTGGGGCAAGACGGCCTCGACCAGTTGCGCGAACGAGCCGGGCCTTTCGGGGATCGTGACCGTGAGTAGCGCCTCCTTCTGCTCGCCGAGCGCGGCACGCTCGGCGACGAAGCGCAGTCGGTCGAAGTTCATGTTGGCGCCACTCGCCACGGCGACCAGTTCTCTCGACGTGTCGGTCGAGGGGTTCTGCGCCACCCATTTCTTCAGACCCACCAGCGACAGCGCGCCCGCGGGCTCGAGCACGGATCGGGTGTCTTCAAAGACATCCTTGATGGCCGCGCAGATCTCGTCGGTGCTGACTTCGATGACCTCGTCGACCACTTCCTGGCAGAGTCGAAACGTCTCTTCCCCGACCGTCTTGACGGCCGCGCCGTCTGCGAACAGCCCGACCTCCCTCAGCAGCACTCTCTTGCCTACTTTCAGGGACTCGACCAGCGCGTTGGCGTCCGAGGCTTCCACGCCGATGATCTTGACGTGCGGCGCGATCCTCTTCACGTAGACGCCGATCCCGGAGATCAAGCCCCCGCCGCCTACGCAGCAAAAGATGGCGCGCAGCTTCTGCAGGGACGTCTGTCTGAGCAGCTCCATGCCGATGGTGCCCTGCCCGGCTATCACGTAGGGGTCATCGAACGGCGGGATATTCGTCAGTCCGTGCTGCTTCTCGAGCGCGTGACAGTGGTCCTTGGCGGAGTCAAAGTCCGGCCCATGCAGCACGACGTTCCCGCCCATGCGACTGACATTCATATGCTTGATCGCCGGTGTCCCTTGGGGCATGACGATCGTGGCGGGGATCTTCAAGTGCCTGGCCGAATAAGCCACGCCCTGGGCATGATTCCCGGCCGAGCAAGCTACGACACCCTTCCACGAGACCTCGGGCGGTAGATGTGCCATCTTGTTGTACGCGCCGCGCAGTTTGAACGAGAATACGGGGAGGAGGTCCTCTCTCTTCAGCAGGACCTTGCATTCGAGACGATTGGAGAGGTTGATGGCATGGCTGAGCGGGCTTTCGCTGACCACGTCGTACACGCGCGACGTCAGGATGAGGCGCACGTAGTCGGGGTAGCCATTCGGCAGGAGGAAGTCGGATGGCACGTCGTAGGTAGGTGTGTCAGCCCGTTCCGAGGGGGGTGTAGGCATGGCGGTGTACTCGGTCAGGGCCAGACCAGACCGCTTGGGCGTGGTGGGCGTGGAGGGCGTGGTCGTCCCATTGACATGGGGTTCGGCGACGTCCATGGCGACGTCGGCAGTAAGTGGAGGCAACGAGTTAAATGTCGACGTCGAGCGTTGGGCGGTACTGTAGTTTGTGGGTTTGTGGGCGTGCACGAGGCAGAATTGTCACAATGGGAAAAATGCCCAAAGCTCTTGCTTTTGTCCCCCGCATTTTCAACTGTAGTTGGGGAATTCAAAGCTACGTCTATGCAAGGTGTGAAGGCAGATACATATCAGTCTCTACACAGTAGAAGCCATCATTCTCTTCCCAGCAGACCCCTTCGAGGCCAGGTCTGTCAACAAGCTCCTCCCCGCGACACAACAGGAGCATCGCCAGCTACAGCGTAGCTGTCACCTGTGCATGGGCTCTCAACAGCCCGCACACGAGCACCAGCACGAGCACATTTCACTCGCGCTGCACGTCGACGTCAACACTTTTTGACTCGGTCTCAAATCGGGTGACCACGACCACAACCACCATCGCCACCATCACCACATTCATACCCATCGATTCAATCCTGCAACCATACCCCGACAAAAACCACACAAAGCCTCCAGCACATTCGAGTCCGCAATAACATGTCGAACGACGCGCCTCCGCCCTCTGAGCCCTCGCCACTGTCCTCCTCCGCCATCCCCTCCTCATTCGACTCGACTCCGGAATTCTACGAAGAAAAGCGCTTCCAGAAGCTATGGCGCAAGCTGCGTCAAGAGCCCCTCATCCCCTTGGGCTGCGCGGCAACATGCTACGCGCTGTACATGGCCACAAAGTCCATCCGCGCAGGCGACCACCATCAGACGAATCGCATGTTCAGAGCTAGAATCTATGCCCAGGGCTTCACGCTCCTGGCGCTGGTGGCGGGGAGTATTTTCTACAAGGACGAGCGATTGAAGAGAAAGGCCTTTGAGGCCAAGTTGGAGGAGAAGAAAGTCGCGGAGAAGCGGGAGAAGTGGTTGGCCGAGTTGGAGGCCCGGGACAAGGAAGACAGAGAGTGGAGAGATCGCATCGAGAAGGCGAGTGTGGCTGCGAGGGACGCGGCTGAGGGAGTCAAGGAGAAGGCTGGCAGGATGATTGACGGGGGGAAGGTCGAGGAGCTAGTCCCTCCACCCGGGGACCTGCAGTCGCAGGAGGAAGGGAAGAAGAAGGCTGGCTGGTTGTTTGGGAATAAGAGCGTGTTGGAGGAGGTGTGTGAGGAGGGCTGGGGTCCGGGGACGTGGGCACAGAGGGCGCGAGATGCTTGGAGGAGGGCTTGATGATGACGATGCTGCGTGGAAGCATTTATCGAATCTCAAAATTACCTTTCGAAAGGATTTCAGGAGGGTGAGTTCTGTACGGCCTGGCGCACTTACTCTGCACCCACATTGCGAACAAAATTGGCAAAGACAAACACAACCCGTTCCTGTGCTTCCGTCATCCCTTCACGCGCGTAGCGAGGTGTATTCTACCTACCGGAGCACCCAAAACCTAACCACGAAAATCCCCGGCAAGAGCTCGCAAAGACTAGGACGTGAGTTGATGTGAATACTTCTTAGGGTTTCCGTTGTTGAGGCCCGTTGGTCGAGTAACCCTACAATTGCCGGAGGCACACGTGATGGGTGAGAAGAGACATGCGGGAGAGCCCCGTTCAAGACCAGCACCAGCACCAGGACAAGACGACTTTGCGATTTTTGCCTTTCCAAGGCTGATATATGTGCCCTGTAGTAGAGCATCCATGCATTGTTAAAGAGCCCGGCTCGTACGGCAAGCGAGCGACCACCGCTCGTTCAGTCCGAGCCAGACTCAGCAAAAGGCATAGCCGAGTATAAGCCTATGCGAGCTCCACACATCCGTCCTGAGTCGTTTTGAGGACTCTACACCGTAAACTCCATCCACCTAATTCGAGAACATGGCTGAATACACCTTCGTGGTGCTCCGGCGGCAATGTCACCGACTTGTCCAGCCAGAAAGTCCTCTACTACATCCTCCACGCCCACAAGTCAATCCCCCCTGGTGGGCCTCTCTCGCGCTCGAGAGTGTCGGACTGCTGGATTCGCATCCCACGAAGCGTTGCGCGTCGCCATTTCCCACGCATTTTGTTTCGAACAGTCGAAAGGCCAAGCTAGTATTCACCGTTTGAGGTTCCGGATCATGGACGTGCTCGACTTCGTTTCGACTTCGACGACCTGACGCGACAGCTCGCGTCAAGCGAACACGGATAACGTCCCTTGGACGACATATACCACGATCGCATGGCTGATATAGACCGGTCCCGATCCATCGCATCTTGTAACTTTCATCATCGACCTTTTAGCGGTTCCATCCCCTCAACACTCCTTCTCAGGCCGTCCCACTCCGCTTTCCCCGTGCTGATCAGATACCGTATCCTCTCAATTTCCTTGACATCCTTGTTTCGCGCGAACTCGCCCTTCGCATACGCCACGCTCTCGTCTCTCTGCGGGGAGAGCATGTGCCGGTATATGGAGCGGAGAATGTCGCGATATAGATGAATCACGCGTTGGCGTTGGATGAAGTGGTCGAGCGAGAGGGGCGCCGGTTTACGCAGACGAGACTTGGGAGGGGGAGCTGGGGAAGCTTTGGCAACGGAAGCGAAGCGGAGGAGGCTCGAACGCATGGGGTTTGGTTGCGGTGTTGCAAGGAAGATGGGCGTGATAGTGGCGCGTAACGAGTGGCACGAAATGACAAGAACTGAAAGAAGGCCGTACCACGGTTCACTACGCTGTTGGAACTCGTCGAACTACAGAGTACGAGTACGAGTACAAGGTAAGAGGTATTGAGTGAGATGCGGCGCATGGGTTTCGCAATGACGTCGGAGGATGCTGATTAACTAGCGGCTTGGCAATAATGTCCATTCAGCCTTGTCAAGCCGTACGAGTAAGAACGGTGATTGTGAGAACCTTCTTGTCGCCGAATGCTCTCTTCGAGGGCGGCCAGTAGCGCCGCATTGTTCACGACAGA
Organism: Cladophialophora carrionii CBS 160.54; assembly: GCF_000365165.1. NCBI lineage: Eukaryota > Fungi > Ascomycota > Eurotiomycetes > Chaetothyriales > Herpotrichiellaceae > Cladophialophora > Cladophialophora carrionii. The sequence continues at coordinate 4,605,315 of NW_008481816.1, read as the reverse complement.
GCCTGAAAAAGCTACCGAGTACTCCGTACTGCTGCCATATATGAGCGATCTCCTAGTCAAAATGAATGTCTGCCCTGCCTGCGGCCGAGCTTCAACAAAGGCCATGGGAGACGAGACTCTCTAGCCGATCGCGTCCTCGACTCAACGGCAGCAGTCCCAATCATCGAAAGCTACCAGATGCGACTGCACAATCAACAAAAATACATTATATGGAGTCACTATCACCTTATACGGGGTAGTACGGAGTACTGCACCGGCGTCAGCGCACAGCGAATGTCAATACAGTACTTACCCAGTACTGTATCGGGTAAAGAAGGAGGGAAGGCCTCACAGTATCCCAAGCGAACCAACTAATGCTCCCAGCACAAAACATCAGCTCGGCTCAGCTCAGCTCAGCTCATGTCAAGGTGATCTCATTATCTCTGTCTCAGACAACGAGGGTACTGTACTCTGTACTCTGCACACGAACAGCATCCCCCATCTTCACTTTCCCCCCTTCTCCACGTTCGACCCTCTCTCGCCCAACGTCACGTCGTCGTGTACTCAACCACCCGGGGTGGCCCCCTCTCGTTCGCATTGTCGTTTTCGTTGTCATTCTCGTACTCGTACAAGGCCTCAGAGTCGCCTTACTGCGTACAGTCCCACATCATCCCCCAGAAATGACCGAAACGACCGAAACGACCTCCCCATCGCCGATCCACCCCTTCTACCGCCTCTGGTTCACTCGCCTGGACCCGATCATGACCGCCGGGTCGATATACATCACTTACGTCCACCCAGAGATCGTCCTCGCGAGCCTCAATCCGACATACCGCTCGCCGCCCGGCCCGGAGACCATCGCCCTTCTCGACCTCAGCGGCGCTTTATTCTGCGTCTGTCTCCTCCTGCAGCTGGGCTTACTCCGCGCGCGGCCCGCCGACGTCGTGGTGTGGCATTACTACGCCGTGCCGGTGGGTCTCGTCGACGTGATCATCTGTGCTGCCATTCTGAGGGGGTTGAGCGCGCAGGGCAGGCTGGCCGTCCAGGCGTGGAGGGTCGAAGAGTGGATGAACTTGGGACTTACGGCCGCGTGCGCGGTTGTCAGGGCGGCATTTGTGCTGAGGATTGGGGTTGGTCTTAGGGCCGCGAAGGCGGATGATGACGTGAAGTCGGAGGAGGAAAAGACGAGGAGGAAGATGATTTGACGTTCTCGCAAGTTCCGTTGGACGGTCCAGTACGTGTGTGAATCTGTACTTGTTGCGTTCAGCCGGGGTGGTTGGCGAGGATTAGGGGGGCAGCGGTAGCCTCAAGCAGCGGGAATGGTACTCATACTGGCCGGGTTGTGCTGGGCTGGCTAACATGGCCAGTTGAATGTAGAAGCAGGGACACGGCAACGGTCGTATATCGACTCAAAGAACCGATGTAAGCTACGATACTACACTGCTTCGGGGATATACCCATTTGCCCTGAAGTCAACCATCATGATGGGACCCCTTGCTCATCATCACGACCCACTGTAGTGCCTTTGCTTCTGTTTTCTCGTCCCCCTCCACAACCTTGGCTGCCTCCTTGGTCCGAGTGCGCGAGAATTGCTTCTCAAATCGGCGGATGCTGGCCTGCTGGTCTCGACATCTAAGGACAACCGTCGTCATGTCGTCAGGATACTCGGCCATCAACGCCGAAGTGTTCGCCATCGGGGACCCGGGCACTTCCGTCTCCAGGGTATGCGTGTGCACATGGTCTTGTGCCTCTTTGGGCAGCGAGACATCCTCATTAATCACGGTGTAGGTCGCAAAGACGTTCTGGCGCAGCGTCAACTTCCCTGTGAAAAAGATCTTGCTGTCTTCCTTTGGTGGGGCTTGATCAACAGAAAGCGCTTCGAATGCTGTCATCTTCTCCAAGGGCTAGTAGCTGCTGACCGAGTATACGGGAAAGGTGCTAGAATGGGAACATTCTCCGGGTCCCTTTTCATGTCCAGTTCAATATCAGTGAGTGGATGCAGAACGCAGGAGGCGAAGTAGCCTCCCCAGGCAGCATTGCAGTGAGCGACAAAGCTGAGACGTCGGTTGTCGATGAGAAGTCCGTGGAGGCATTGGTTGGTGCTGTCTGGAGTACTCCGAACTCGTACAGTTGAGTTGGAATACTTAGCACTGTTGACGGCTTCAGGTTGCGGAGCTCCCAGATAGTGTATTCGGCGAATAGCTCGGACTCGCCGCTGCAGAGCTCGATCGTGAAGGTGCCTGATAGAAAGCTCAAAGGACACTTTCCAATTGCCAACTTAAGGACAAAGGGTAGGATTTCAAGTTTCGAGCGCCCCAGATGGATTCAGCAACCGATCCGATATCGGTGATGTGACACCGACCAACCGGCTCGATCTTGGAGTTGAGTGCTTGGTCGCTGGGGTTGACACTTTGCCCGAGTCGATGGCATTGAATCCGAGCACTCGGAAGAGCGGTCACCCACCTTCTTTCCCAGAACTGTGATGAAAGCACTTGCTTCCGTTGCAACGTTGTTTGAGTTATGAAGGAGGCCGGCCACGTGCATGTTCGTCAGTATCAGGACTTGTCAAAGTGGCAATACGCAGTCGTACATGCCATGACGGAAGGCATCGAACACTCCATCGACATATGAGCAATGTATCTTGGCGACGGGAAGGGGACTGAATATGAAGCAAGTTCTTTCGAAATGGTGACCAATTCGGTCCTGGTCGACTCGATCTGTCGTTGAGAGAGCTCGGTGCCCTTCATCTCGGCGGTAATGAATTCGGCATCATCAGGGTCTGTGAGTTTTCTCCCCTTATTGCTGAGTGTCGAAAGTGTAGTTAAAGGCTCCCTTCAGGAAACCAAAGGCCTCTGCACGAGGCTCGAAGAACCAACCTCCGACGACGCTGTGCCTAGATTCTGTTAGGTTTTCCGATGGGTGGCAATAATACGCCATCCACACTGTTTTCTCTCAGAATTTTGTCGGACCTTTGTCGAAGTAGATGGCCTGATGCTTCGTGCGGCAGCAAAGCATGCTTTTATGTCTGTCCGAGACACGACAGTACTACTTGCTGAGGTGGTGCTTGCGCCTGTTCGGTTGACGAAGCGTTGCGAGGTGCTTTCAACTCATATTTCCACTCAAGGTAGTGCGAAGTTGTGGACGCCGACAGGACGATTCCGAGCGGACTCACTTGCTGGCCATACGCACGGATATACATAGTCACGCACCTTGGCACATGATGCAAGTTGTCAGTTCGCTCGTAGCTTCCTTCAAGGGACACAGTCCTTGGTGTACCCAATGTCCGCTATGCTCTTGACCCAAATCAAGTGCATCTCATGTCTGCTTCAGCGACGTCTCGAGAAGAGGATGCAGCCCATGCCGAGGGCGTATGAGACATGCCAAAACGATCCTCGTGATTGTGGCAGTCATGTGAAAGCTGCAACATCATCAGCTGTCGTTTGCAATCCAACGGGCATCTTCAGCTACGGCTACAAAGGGCTGTCGTGCAGGAGCGTCGAGCATTGACAGGGACAAATGGAATGGATCGTAAAGCTCAAGGAGACAGGAACCATCGAGGAACGAGAGTATCGCACTGAAGAGATTAGTGAGATTCCAACGACCGAGATGCCTGCATTTTGTGCGCGTTCCTGAGGGAAAGCTGGACCAATCATTCCAAGGCAATTCAGACCCCGCTTCAGGGCTCTGGATTGGCCAGACGGCCACATTAACCGACGCTAACGTCTTTAGCAATTGCCCCAGTGCCGCCATCTCAAAAGCCGTACAGAGTGGACTCGTTCTGTTGCAATAGAAGAATTATGCTTTATCAAGTTGAATTCTCTCTGTTCCGCCGCCCAGCTTCTGCAACGTCAGTCTCGCCGTTCCCGCAGCTTGAAGAAAGCCAACAACCTCAGATAGCCACCGCTGCTTATATTTCAAGGACACAATTGAGCGAGAGCGTGACCCCCGCCCGGCCTCACTGTTGCAATCAAGCTGCCGGCGCCGCAAATCTGTCTTTCTGATTGGCGGAAGACAATCTCGTCCGTTCACAACACCTCTACATAATTACTCTGGTGACAATTGATATTTTGGGATCACAGGTCCTTAACGTTGGCATCAAGTTAGTTTTCATGAGCTGCAAGTATTCTCATCACGCTCGTGTTCATGCTCGGGGGCTGTATAGCCAGGGAGCCCCCTTGTTCGTGAACACGGTGGAGGTCCGCGCACTCCCTGGTCATCTGTTGCGTTCCTGACTACCTCGTGGTTCGATTAGGTGCAGTCAGATTGTTGTGGAGTAGTCCAACATGGGGAGCCGTGTTCTTGGCAGGGCAAAGACTCTGGTAGCCTCGAATGAGGTGTCCGGCGGTTTATTGCTTGTCAAATGCAGAGGGCATTGTGTAGTTCGCATTGATTGAGAATGCTCAGCCCAGCCATCACAGGCATCCCTCGTCGTATTATTTACATGCTGGGGCTCTGCGAGCATAGCTAGATACCTCGTCCGCAGTAAATCGGGTGCCATTAAGGACGACTACCGATTGCGAACTGTAAACGGTTACAAACTGCGTCGTAGCTGAATGAAGTTTATCAGGATCTCTGACAGAGTCAGTAAGCAATGAAGATGAATAATTGTTCGGGCCAGAAAAGAAGATTTGGAACGCACGTCTGAAGTCTCCAATGTGTTCCAGAGCGATGCTGAAGCCAAATCGAATTAGCTCGGCCATCAAATACTGTCTTTCGGGATGGGACTGTGCCGCAGCAGCACCAGTTAAAAGCCTGGACACCGGGTTAATATCTCAGTGAATACCAACAACATGTTGCTTACACCCAAAGATAGATGTACGGTATGCCCCTCCATACCGCCAGGGGACTCTCATGCAGGAGCGCGCCTAGGTGCTTCACGTCGTCATGGTTTCTAACGTCTTCAAAAGGTATCCCTTGTTCCATAGCTCGCAAATGAATCGTCGTAGCCAGGCGGGAGGCTTGCAGGACAACAGGAGGGAAAGCGATGCCGTGGGTGGGTGCAGGATTCTGAATGCGCATTGCTCCAAGGCTGAGCTGAGACATCGGATCATACTGGCTCTGCGGCCTTGGTACTGGAGTACCGCTAACGGACATATGGCTCTGGGCGGCTTGAAAGGCGACGTTCAGGAGTTCAACAAAATCCTGCGGCACTTCATCGTAAAGCTGTGCAAGAGATTCAAAACTACCGGCCTGCATCAGCGGCGAGCTCTGGTAGAACTCTGCAGGGCTCTGGCTCGGAGGCTTTACGAAGACGGGGGACTTCATGTCAGTAAACCTCGGGGTATGCTGTAGGGAAGTGGCGGAGAGTATAAGATCACAACTATACTGTCAGACCGTTGAACGGGGCAGGATTGAAGCCGAGGAGTCACTTACGCAATTATAGCCTCGACGTCAATGCGTTCACTAAGCTTGCTGAGGTCATTGTACAAACCAACAAGTCTGGCAAGGCCTTCAGCGTGGACCGACACCGAGTCGCTTCCTCTGATCATCTACCATGAAGAAGACGGTCAGCGCAAGATTCGTGCAATTGCAGTGCTCGGCTTGGACGTTTGGGCGTGGCGGCCACCCAGTTCCATACCTCGAAGGATAATACCAACATGACGGCGCCGATTAGTGTAAGCGGTGGCTTTTGAACAACATCTCTAATGGACCGTTGGAGACGATTGAGAGCATTAGCCTTGGTACAAGCACAAACAGGGACGTTCTCCTGCAGGAATCTGATGGCTGTGATTTGACCTAGGTGGGTCAACCGGACAGTATAGAGAACCAGTTCGTCGCAAGAACTGCCAGCGAAGCATCTATTCAGTTTCGTCCTGTCGGGTGCTCTTCCCAGGCTGTAGGTAGGATGGGTCAGCGTCAAAGGTTCCGATAAGAAGCTGGTATCTATTGGAGAGTAGTATGGTCAGAGGTGTGCTCAATCTCCGTAGGCCAGATACGTACATGACTCCATGATCGCAGTGAGCTTGTGAAATTCTCTGGGTGACAAGGAAGAAGGGTTAGAGCCGCCAATTTGCCATCCATGCAGAGAAAGTGCCATGTCAACAGGGCTGATTTCTCTCTCAAGCTCTTGCTGGCTCTGCGGCTGCGGCCGAGGGGCGCTTGGCTGTATAGTCTGTGCAACTCTTGGGACGATGGTAGACCGCTCTCCTAACATGCGTTGATCATCAGAAGCAGCCTGAGCCTCCTCAAATTCTGCGGGCGTGTGAGAAGTGCATGAGGCAAGGGAGGGGACGACGTACTCTTCTGTTTGTCGAGTCGTTGTTTCCGTCGCAAGTTTTTCATGACCTGCGATCGGACCTTTGTCTTGGTAGCTGCGTCTTTGCCAATGTTGCGGCTTGATGAGCCGGACACATCAATGAAGGTTAGTCTGTTGTGGTCCGACATGGGCACGGAGTATCTTGGATGTAAATCAGCAATGCTATGATTCCGGCATAGCACAACCCTCGAGTCAGCCACACGGGAGCATTGTCTATATGAGTCGCCATGCTGCCAAATAATTACTTTACCAGCCTCCCCGAAGGACGTAGAGGACCGGACGTAGAGGACGCGAAGGAATATTGCAAACGGTCAAGTACGAGTAAACATGACAGAAAGTTCGAGGGCCGGGAGAGTAAGCGAGTCTGGAACGAGTCAGCCGCTGTGAGGCTGGAGTGTCTCGCTTAGATCTGGATTTCGCGGAGGGAAATGATACTCCGACAAAGCCATGTGTGATATGGGCAACATACTGCTCAGGCTGGGTGCTGAAGGATTGACGCCACAGGCTTGAATGGGAAGTAGACACGCAGTAGAAATGGGGTGACGGTGGTGACGGCGTCGCTGGCATGACGTCGATGCTCAGGTGTGCCTAATTATCGCCTAACCGATGGCAGCCGGGGCGTCTAAGCAGCATTCTCGGCTACCCATGGAAATCCCGCTGCTGCTTAATCATCCATACAGATTGACTTAGTACCATCACCTCACCACCCCTTGCTTGCCTGTTCCCCCGAACTTCGACCTTGGTGCTGCGGCGTCTTCTGCAGCTCCGGATTGTGGTGTCACGCTGTGTGCGGAAAGGGTAGCCATGTACGGAGTAAGTTTGGAGAGTCTACGCGAGAGGCAGCATGGTCTCTCTGTCGATGGGAAGTGTTCCTAATGTGACATATTGTACAGCTAGGTATGTAGCGCGCTTATGAATCAGATAATGTAGCAGCTAGATATACAGTAGTCAATCTTCCAAGTCATCATGGCACTGGGTCATCTTGTTTGGTATTCGAGTTCCCGTTCTCCGTGCCGCGGTCTGGGTTTTTCTAGAGGTCGGCTCTGATGCCGACATTTATCAATGTGCCCTTCCGAAATGTGAATTTGATACAGCACAGAATCGGGGCTTCATGGTCACCGTTTTGGGACACTGAAACCGCTCTTTGTTGTATTGTGGAATTTCAGGTTGATGCCCGCAGCGTGATCTGCAGCGGTCAAGTAACCGGCGTTAAATGCCTGCTGCTTCTGTCGCTCCGCAGCCGCTGCGGCAACGGTGGTTCCATAGGTCCGTAGCGGTCCCGGAGGCGGTGGAAGTCCAGGACTTGGCATCATGTATGGATTGATAGGATTCAGGTTGTAGCCAGTAAAACCCATATTCGGTGGAGGAGCCGCCTGCCTGTACGCGTTCGCTGTCGGAGGAGTAACTGTGGGAGTTGCAGCAAGATTTCTTCCATCGCCCAGCCAATGCTGATTGTTTGCAACCCTGTAGTAAGCTGGCATGCCTGCTTGCTGGGGATAATAAGGTATAGCTCTGGACGTTGGGGGTTGACGAGGAGCCAGCTGTGGCCACGGTCCTGGTTGTTCCGGGTGAGCTGGAGCATGGTCTGCTACGGCGCCCGTGGGTGACTCGGATTGAGGCTGTTGGTGGTTTGCTGTGGTTTGGGCATGCGTTGGCGTCTCGCTGGAGGAAGAAGTTTGGTGGTGAGTAGTGGGGGTCTTGTCTGAGAATAGCGGCGGTATCTCTGATCGAGCCTGACTTCTGCTTGTCGCTTCTGCCGCGCTTGAAGTGCTGGGTACGGTGGGATCACTGGGTTGAGGCGTGGACACTGCCGTGTTCCCAGCGGACGTCCTAGTAGGAACAACCTTGTTTGGTTCTAGTGCGTCTTTTAATCCAGCCTCGTCGGTGGCATTCTCGAGAAACTCTACGATTGGAGTCGAGAAAGGAGATCCGAAGAGTGAGTCGTTGTCATTCGAATGTTGGCGCTCGTTTTTCGCTGCCGCTGGTTTGGTCGAGTTGTCTGTAGCAGGCGTACACACGGTTTCGGCTGTCGGATTCTGGATAATCGGAGGTTGAGTATTGAAAACAATTGGAGTTGGAGCTTGTAAGTCCAGGATTACTGGAGCCGATCGAGCTGGCAGAGGATTAGACACCGTTCTCGGTTGGGGTCCTCTAGCATCGCTGTGGCTGACTCGGGCATTGAGTTCATGAGTCAATTGTGCTCCGGGAGACCGGGACATGCGATACTCCTGCTGTCTGCGAGCCCACCGTTCTCGATGGCCCAGCATTTCGGCCTCTGCTCTTTTCCGCGCAACCATTTGGGCTATCAGATTTGGATGGAGGGTCATCGACGGCGCTTCACCCAGCTTGAGAGGTGGTTCTTCTGAGTGTGTTGCTGCCCTCCTCCCTGCACTTTCTTCTCTTTGTCTTACTGCCACCTGTGCTACCGACTTCGGCTCGCTCGTGGGAGAGGCTCTGTCTCCTGGCTTCGGGACTGAGATCGTGGCCGGACTCGAAGTAGCAATCCTGGGCCCAGGCGCTTGGCGTGACCGTGATTCGGACGTAGCGACAGCGGTTCTGGCAATCGCAACGACTTCAGCTAGGCCGGACGACTGTACGGGGTTTTTGGATGACGATCCCGATGACACTGATCTCTGGTGGTAGTGGGGAGGCGGCCGGGTTTCATAGAAGGGACGCTTGCGAGGGATAGACTGGGGAGTCGCATATTGACTTGGCCGGGCAGCGTTTGAGAAGGACGGGGCCGAGTGAGACGAAGACTGTGACGTCGGTCGAGGTTGGGCGGGAGTGGTTGATGTCGAGGCACTGTTGGCGTAGCTGTGCTGGTATTGTCCGAGCGCAGTGCTGCTGGCTGTAGACATTGTCGTCGCAAGTGAGTGAGAAATGGCTGAGAACTGACGCAGTGAGGCGGGGATCTCGAAGGACATGCGAACTTGCGACTGCGGCTGCGACTGCGACGGCGACAGCGAGGGCGTTGACGGCGGCGACCTCTTGCGGCGCGTCATCGTCGTGCAGACATCTTGTAGCCGTGGAAAAGGAGACAAGCTGTTGTCCCAATGCGGCTTCTGTGTCTGAAACTCATCCTTGATTGATGGAAAGCGCAACTGGTTGCGCAGGTCGATGAAGCGCCGGCGGCGATGATTGGTACATGAAGAGTCAATGTGGTAACGAGCGCAGCCACTGCGCTCACAGCCTCGTAATCCATGCTCGCCCCCGATGTCTCTTGGATGCTTGGATTGCTCGGGTTCAGGCTGTCTAAATCTACGATTCAGCCTCGTCCGTATTCCGACTCCATACCAAGTGTGATGTCGACGGCGACGCGGACAGGACGAAGGGCATGCTCTTCAAAGCACTCGACTAATAATGTTATCGACACCGAATAACGACCGCTTGCTTGTCGAGCTCCATCTGCGTCGAAGCCAAGAGTACAAGTCATTTTCCAACCACATGTCATCTTGGTGATGGCCTGTGAAAGAATGCATGCATATGATCCTCCCAAGCACGTCGACCTTTATCTATCTTCGGCCCAGCCATGGATGGGCTGGCCTCACCTGGCTGATCGCCACTGCACGACTTCCAGCCAGGATAGATCAGGCAGGACCGATACAGTAACTCGGTTAGCAGCAGCCATGAAATGAGGAGATCTTGCCCTCAAGCGAGTCTGGTCCCCGCCAGGTCATCCGATCCGGTCAATTGACTTCCTCGTACCACCACCATATCTTGTCGAAAACTAACTTTACCGATCCCGGGGTCATCTCCAAACCTGGCGATGGCTGGGTGGACGGATTCATCACAGCTGGTGATGCCCACGACACAGTACCCTGAATACGAGTCGCACTTCGGCCCATGGGAAGTCACAGCCTCTGTCAAGGCTGGAGGATGAGCCGAGGGTAAGATGGCCCCTTACTCGTCACAAGAGAGTTTGATGCGCAGAGTTCTTGTGTCATCCATCGAGTCCCAATCATCTCTCTAGTCTGAGCGGAGTCTCTCGCCTTACCCCAGGTTCTCGGGTCCCAGATGGTGTGGATGTTGGCAAGGAGGAGATGCGGGGGATATGCATGAGACGACCAGTGCCGAATCAGAACACTCGTTCCAGTCGGAACCGCTTCGGCCATTGAGGTGGTTCGAGTGAAGTACTTCACCTTGTGTTGGCTATACTAGTCGACTGGAGGAGGAGACGCTTGGTCCATCCGGTGCACCGGGTCTGTGTGCCCTGGATGAAGCGGGGCGTCTCACTGATAAGTACTCCTGGCATGCCCTGGTCCGGAGTGTTCGAGGGCTTCAGACTGCAACCATTCTGTCCTCGTGTCCTTCGACGGTCCAGAATTCCTAGCGCACTCAGGCCAAAATGGGCGACCCATCCGATGCTCAGGAACTCCCTGAGAAGATCTTGAAGCGAGAGCTGTACGAGTTTGCAAGGCGCCGAAAAACCGACTATCCTTATAATGACAATTTGGAAGTCGACGTCTTGATCATCGGAGCAGGGTTTGGTGGCACCTATCTGTTGTATGAGATGCGGAAGGCCGGCTTCAAGACGGTTTTGTATGAAGCCGGTACCTCGTTCGGAGGCACCTGGAGATGGAACGTTTATCCCGGTAAGGAGAAACCCTGTCGAGTGTGAAGCACGCCTTGCTGACAATTTGGAGGTGCTCGAGTCGACTCTGAAGTCCCGATCTATCAACTGGGAATACCCGAAGTCTACAAGACCTGGACGTGGACGACCAACTATCCAGACGTACGTATCCATTGACCTCAACACTGTGTCTCGACGACCAGTGCCTACCTAGCGAGACACTGGATGGCAATCTCTTCTCTTCCTCGCTACAGTACCTTCACTTCTGGTCAAGTTAACACATGTTCTGACGGCTTTATAGTACCACGAGCTTCAGGCATATTTCGACCACGTCGACAAGGTCTGCAACCTTAGCAAAGACTGCGCATTCGAAAGCGTCGTGATAAGCTCCGAGTTTGACACCAATTCCGGGAAATGGACCGTCAAGACCGCAGATGGCCGTACCGCCAAAGCCAAGTATCTGATCATCGCCGCCGGATTTGCTGCGAAGCGCTACATTCCAGACTACCCCAGCATGGAAAAGTTCAAGGGCATCATGCATCACTCCTCGTTCTGGCCGCCAGAGGGAGTCAATGCCAATGGCAAGCGAGTGGCCATCATCGGCACAGGCGCCTCTGGTGTGCAGATGATCCAGGAATGGGGTCCTTGTGCCGAGCACTTGACCGTGTTCCAGCGCACCCCCAACCTAGCCCTCCCGATGGGTAAGCGGGATATGACCAAGGCAGAGCAAGAGGCACTGTACCCAGCGTATCCCGACCTGATGCGTATGCGCGAATGCAATTTCGCGGGCTTTACTTACGACTTCGAGGAACGCAACACCTTCGAAGATACCCCAGAAGAACGCGAAGCCGTGTACGAGCGTCTGTGGAAGAAGGCTGGCTTCGCACTATGGCTCGGCAGCCACAAAGATTATCTCTTCGACATGAAAGCTAACCGTTGTGTCTACGATTTCTGGCAGAAGAAGCAAGCCCCACGCGTCAAAAATCCCGAGAAGCGCGCCCTTCTGATCCCTGAGGAACCACCCCACGCATTCGGCATCAAGCGACCATGCCTCGAGCAGAACTACTTCGAAGTCCTGGACCGAGACAACGTGACGATCGTGGACATCTCAGAAAAAGGCGGTGTTAAGATCGAAGAATTCACCGAAACCGGCATCAAGACAAGCGATGGTAAACACCACGAGTTTGATATCATCGCCCTGGCTACAGGCTTCGACATCACCACCGGAGGCATGACGAACATGGGCCTGAAGTCCATTCACGGCACCACTTTACAGGACGAATGGAGAAAAGCCGCATACACGTATCTGGGCACCACCATCTCCGGGTATCCGAACATGTTCCATCTCTACGGCCCGCAGGGACCGACGCGTAAGTCCTGATACTAATCTGTCTCTTCCCTTCCGTCGTCCCATCTCTCACACACAAGCTTCATCGCCATCGCTAACACAATCATGCCGCCAGTGCTTGCCAATGGCCCCACCGCCGTTGAAGTCCAAGGCCGCTGGATCCGCGACGCCATCAAACTCATCGACCGCCAAGGGTTCAAGTACATCAACCCCACCCAGGAAGCCAGCCAGAAGTGGAAGACCCGCATCAACGAGTTGTCGGATATGACCCTCTTGCCCACCACGCGGAGTACCTGTAAGTGATCACCGTGGTCGTGCTCACCGCCACTGTCCATACATTCCATTGTTCCCCACGTCTCGTCATTCATCATCACGACCCACTGACCTTATTGCACTCTCGCAGATATGGGCGGAAGCGTGCCGGGCAAGGCATTCGAGGCGGTCAACTACACCGGCGGCATTCCCGAATATATCAAGGAGATCCGCGCCGTGCTGCCCAGCTTCGCGGGTTTCGAGACCGTGAAGGCGTAAGGGCGCGTCGTATGAGGAGAGTGGTCCGCCAATTCAGGCTATGACTAGCCGGCAAGACATGCTGATGGAAGCGGGTTTGATCAGGCACGATGACCAGAAGACGGAATGGCGTGGCCTTTGAATCACTCAAATAGTAGTTTGATCGCTCAATCAGTCATTCAGGCAGGCAGGCAGGCAGGCAGTTAGCTAGCTATTTAATGAATTAATTAATCAATCAGAATCTATAAATGTATTAGGCACACAGTATCCCAGCATTGCACAGCGCAGATATTTTCACTTTTTCGGACGCAGCGCAGAATGGATTGGATCTGGTCTTACTGTATCTCGACCCTACTTTCATGTACGAGTACAGTAGTGGCAGTGGCAGGGGCAGTGAAGATGGATGTGGGTTTCCCTTCCCATCACATCGAGCAGAAAGTGAAATCACAATTAAATATAGTTGAACTGAACTGAACTGAACTGAACTGAACTGAATTGAAAGATAACCAGGAATGGTCCGAGTATGACCATGCTTTGTTCAACATGCCGCACTTGAATAGACTGACTGTGATACTGAAGATTGACGGTGAAGTTACTTCCAGATGGAAGGAGACTTCACCATAAGAACTATCTCACTGCGTTTGCCAATGCTAGCAATCAGCAAACAACAAAGAAGAGGTGGGTGCGCACTGATGCCCTTATGTTCAACGTGCTGCCATTTGTAATTCCATGGGTGGTGCCAAAAGGAAAACCATATCCAGTTCACTCCGCCCAGCCCGTTCCTTTCCGATACTCATACATGCCCACGCTGCCCCTAGTGGCCTCGAATGCCTACCCGGGCCCTTCATCGTGATCTTGATCGTTCGTACTTCTTCCGTCCGCTGTTGAAGATGTGGCATGCTTGATATATAGCGGATTGTGGTGCAGAAAGGGAACCACTCCTGGGGTCTCTCCTTCTGATGACGCAACTGGGACAAATTAAGACTCTGATGTGGCTGTCATGGTCTCAATACCGCCAACTCGTGCCGTTGGCCAGCCCAGCTGATCGTCTGTTCATCATATTTACTGGCTTTGACCTCGTCATTTCTTGTCGAAATACATCTTGCTGAGACTGCTGATGATCGGGGCGACCGTCTTGTAGTGCTTCTGTCCCAATTCGACAATGTCGTTGACATTATCGAGAGAAAATCCTTTCTTTTTATCCCTCCTGTCTCTGTCGCGGCTGTCATAGCGGTCACGATCCCGATCTCGATCTCTGTCCCCACCGCGGTGGCGATCTCGGTCTCGGTCCGAGTCGTGGCGGCGGCGGTCTCGATCCCGATCTCGGTCCCTGTCCCTGTCGCCATAACGATCCCTATCACGGTCACGGAGGTCACGGTCTCTGTCTCGATCCCGTCTGTCACGGTCAGAACGTCCGTAGTCTCGATCGGAGGCGTAACCTCCACCACCTCCGCGGTGTCTGCGATCGTCATAGCGATCGTCGTCCCTTCTGCGCCGGTCTCGGTCATCGTGGGACCTGTAGCCCTTGTCGCGGTCAGAATAGTACTTGTCTCCGGGGCTGGCTCGTCGACGAGGTGGTTCACGGTCATATGGATCGTCTCGCCTGTGACGATCCGGCTCTCTTTGCGTGTTGGCACGGCGTGGTGGAGGGGCGTCGAAGTCATCATCGTAGCCTCTGCGCCTGGAGGACCGGCCTTTTGCATCGTCTACCTCTTCTGCTGGGGGAATGGGTTGGCGGTAGCCCTTGGAGCGACCGTACGCTTCTCCATTGCCGTGACCGTGCGACGCATGACGAGGTGGGTAGTCGTCGTCATCATCATCGAGACTCCTCCTTCTTCTGGGTGCAGCAGTATTAGACTTGCCTGCCCTGTCATCTTTGGCGTCGCGGGGCTCGATAGGTGGAGGGGACGTCTCGTACCGAGGTCGACGAGGGGCAGCTTTATCGTCAGCGTCGTCGGGATATTTGAGACCGCCATCAGTATCATATCTTGGCCGGTCCCTGCGTGAGCGGGGTGGGTTGTCGTCGTGAGAAGACATTGAGTGTGGTTGATGGTCAACGTTGAAGTGAGGAGAAGAGAAGAGAAAGCGGCGGTCTGGAAGCACAAAGCTGGGGAAATGTAAATCTCAAAAATTGCCTCGTCCGAATAGAATAGAATACGAGTACAGTATCAGCAGACAGGGGCCAAGGCAGCCTCATGCACTTGAGATCATTGCAGCCCAATGACCCACGCAGGCGTGACTGGGAGCTGGCAAAGGTTGGCAGCCATGCTCCCACTTGATGTGATGGTGGGGATCCTTGTGATTCAGCTGGCATGTGCGAGAAGCCTTCACTCTCACCTCACCGTCACCTACCCGGTAGTCCTCACCTAGCCCGCGTCTAGCCCTCAACCCCGGCGATTTGTTGCGTCATTTGACCCGAGCGACCACCGCAGCCATTCTTCGGGCACCGCCATCGCACACAATAGGCGTCAAGCTCCCCCGGAAAGCCATTATGCAGACCTCATGCAGGGCAGAAGAAGCAAATAACCCGTTCGAGGTACGAGTGAGCAAGCTCGAAATGCAGGGTCTGCACCCTGTATGACGACGTGTTGTTCTTCTCTCTCGTCTAGCCTTCGCGGTCGTCCCTGGATCTTCTGCGCGAGACCCCATCTAGTGTAATTATCGGTAGAGGTCTTGTGCGACTCTGTTCCCGGAGAATCTCGGCGCAAGGGGGTAACATGCGACATCAAAATGCTGCCGCTATGCGCTGTTGTGCAGATCACAGGTACCCTTCCGTGCCTTCCAAGGACGTCGTGCGGGTGGTGTGATGTCTCGAGCGCAGGCAGCAAAAGAGCCTGACCTAGAGGCTGAGCTACAGTAGGCAGAACATCGTTTCAGTTCTGGTTTTGTCAGGCTGATCTCGCCTCCGGCTCTGGTGACTGCTCGTTGATTCATAGTTTCTAGATACCTCTGAAAGTCGCTGTCGTGCAACGCTCAGATCGGACACATGAAGGAGAAGACAGATCAGATGCTGTTGGGCAATTTTGTTGCACACATTTCAGGTCCAAAGCGCATTCGCACCGCCTCTAGAACGCTTATTTGCTTTTTGAAACCGAAGAAGCCTGTATCAATCCCGCCAGCTAATGAGTTGATCTGGATTCTGATCCTCACGACTCTGACAGAGTACGCGTATTCAGATGGACGGAATCCCCCTCTTTCTTGCTACGGGGAGAATTGAACGTCGATACGAATGTTCTGTTTCTTTCAACCAAACCGCAAAGCCTGTTTCGAGAGTCCGCCTAGCATATCTTCCAGCATGTCTCTCTTGCGTTTCCTCTTTTGCTCAGCCTCATCAGCAATAACAACCGCGGTGCTCTCCGCCTCGTTGATCTCAGGTTGCGCTGACTTGTCTCTCCCTTCGTCTTCAATATCATGCTCATCCTCAACTACGATCGAGGGCAGCCACCCGCATATTCTGCCGTCGCCATGCGCGGTGTACATCTCGACCCCTTCACCTGTTGGGGCATTGATTCGCCATACCATGGCATTGATCCTGCCCCCACCTGTTGGCCGCCCTAGGTTCGATGCTCCAACCTTGCCCCGTTTCAGTTTTTGCTGCACGTCCCCAATTTGAACACCCTCGGCCCTCAGAATCTTTAACAGCTGGCCTTCCCGCAAATGGTGCTGAAAGATCATCCCCTTGCCGTCATCGTTCGGCCACCAGAGATTTTCCTGTCCTGGACGATGAAATGTTGCTGGTGATAGGAGAGGTTTTAATTCTCCTTGTCGTTCATTTCGGATTCGTGGGCCAAAGTGTACCAAGTCGTTTCGACCGGAAGCGGCATCCCAGACACGGATCCGTTGGTCGTGGCCGCTTGTGATGATTTTGTCACCTAACGCATTCCATTGGATCGATGTGACGGGACCGTTGTGCGCCACGGCGTTAAAATCGAGCAAATCCTTTCGAGCGCCTAGCCCCTGGGTTGATGATGTGCCGATCACGCCAATTGCGTCGTCGAGATCCAGGGATGCAAACGCTGCGTTTGCCCGCCGGATATCGAAGAACAAGACCTTTCCATCCGTGGAGCCAGAGGCGAGGATGTGGGAGACCTTCGGTGACCAGGCGGAGGCGTATACTGCGCCATTGGGCCCGGTTAGGCTATGGGTGCTCAGACCTGACCGAAGGTCTAATAGACGGATGGCAGGGTGAGCTGTGCCGACTGCGATCAGGGGAGGAGAGCTGGGAAGAGGAGAAATAGAATGGGTGTGGGGCGTAAAGTCGAGTTGGAAAGTGTGAACCGGTGCTATTGAGGCGGGACTTATACTATGGACTTTTAGCGTTTTGTCGTAGGAGGTTGAAAGGAGGGTCGAGGGGGTGGGGTCGAATGGGTAGATTGAGAGGGTCGTCAAGGCGTGAGTGTGGGAGTCTAGGTTGGCTTTGGTAAGTGTCGCCTTGGGAGTGTATTTTGTTATCGTCGATGAGCCTGATGACTGTTCCTGAACGTGTTCCTCAAGGTCCCAGAGCCGAATGGCGGAATCCGCTCCTCCCGAAAACAAATAACGACCCTCGATGTGATCGATGGCAACGCAATTTACACCTGCTTGATGGGCAATGTACGGAGGTGGCCTCTTGCTTCCGGAGGCGGCATCCTGTTCATCTTCGCCGGCCTGGGTCCTGGCCCATGCGAAGGTGGTATTCTTCTGATGCGCAAGGCTGTCAATCAGTGTCTCATTATGACTTCTTCGGAATGACGCTGATGAGAACGTGCCGAGAGACTGGCCCAAGCGGAATTGATTCATGCATCAGAGATCTGGCGGCGCGCCACTCCGTCCTCGACTAACCATATGGCAGGCCAGGATCAAACGAGTTTTGGTTGATCTACTCGTATTGTCGAGGAAGGGTGGAGAGTTGGTGGCGAGCGATCGGTGACACGCCCTCCCCGTCTCATGTGGGTGGTTGCGTCTGACAAGCGGGATGCCTCAATATCACTAGGTATGCATCTTCGTCTGACGAAATCTACTGCTCACAGCAGCCACAGGCAATGAATGGCTGGAATGAGCAGCGAGAATGCCCTTGCCTGTCTGTCATCCACCGTAGTACCCAGTACTTGGGGAGCGCCTCTCCTCTCCATCACACGCTGCACCGTAGACGCTAAACCAATAGGGCAGTTTGTGCATTTCGCGTTTAAAGTGCCGTTGTCATCCTCTCACAAAGAAAATGTACCTCAGAGATGGTGCTTGAGCTGCACGTCTGGGGACCGGCTTTCGAGCTGCCCTCTATTGATGCACAATGCCTGGCAGCAATCCTCTATTTGCGCAGCTGTTTACAGAACCGAGACTGGGTGCTTGTGCCGTCAAGCAACCCGCGCGTCAGTCCACTTCGAGAACTTCCTGCTCTGCTTGACGGTGATGTCTGGGTTGCTGGATATCTCAACATCATCAGCTATCTGCGTGATATCTCCCGTGGCAAATGGGACCTCGATCAAGAACTCGACGTCCAACAGCAAGCCGACAAGGCGGCGTTGACAGCCTTCATCATTTCTCGCGGCCAACCACTCCTCGACCTGAGCCTCTATGTGAGCAGCGACAACTACCACAATTCCACGCGACCCGCATTGGCAGCTATCTTGACCTGGCCGAACAGCTGGACCATACCACATCGACTGCGTGAAGGAGCAAAGAAACGATCGGAACACCTGGGCTTGAGCAGTTTAGACGTGGATACCGCACAAGAGGAAGAGGACAAGAAGGAAAATTTAGGCTTGACTGCTCATATACCCAAATCTTTGCGGAAACCAAAGCAGACAGTCACCGGTCTACTTGGTCGGAACCAGCAGAAGAACCGTTTTCGCTTGGACGCAGTCACGGATGATTTCTTCGATCCACTAAGCGAAATGCTGGGCGAGAAGCCTTCGCTGCTTGGTGGCCCTACAAATAGTGCCGACTGTCTGGCGATCGGCTATTTGGCGCTTATGCAGAGACCCCAGCTGCAGCATGGGTGGTTGAGCGAGTCCCTTCGGAGCAAGCATACAAGGTTGGATGAGTGGGCACGAAGGCAGATTGCTGAACCATTCGGGACGCCTAGCAGCAAATCACCAACACTGCCGTGGGAAGGGTGTACTCCGAGAAGTATGCCACAAATATGCCACGAGCTTCTGGAGGGATGCATCGGCTCCTTACCCGCCCTCGGATCTTACTTTTCGGGATCAGAGATCTGGTACCTGCATGCAACAGATCGTGGTCGATACAGAGAGAAACACCTCCAAATGGCGCGATTGCAGCGACGGCGAGAAATCTATGTTGACATCCTCACAGCCACTTTTGCGTCCGCAGGCTTGATCTCGTGGTTGATGCATGAAGGAATACTACGGCTACCTCGATGGAGCCGACCAACACCTAGCCAAACACGATTTGGTGAAGCCGGAGCCCTTCTCGGCCTAGGCTGATGGAATGCTTGTGGTGGAAAGCACACCCAAGGGTACAGCTACCGATTCCCGGCGTCGAGGTGTGCCAGTCTGGGTCATAAGTGGAAGGTGACCTCGCGCAGTGTTGCCGAAGGCATATGCACGATTACCACAAATTTGGAGAAAGGCTGTGTCAGGCTCAACCGGTTATCAGACTCGACACAACTACGGTTCCATGGCGCCGTGGGATGGAGGAAGATGATAGGAGGACGGGCCAAATGTGAAAAGTGAGGACCTTAAGATATGCCGAGACCAGCCTTATCTGGCGGAAGGATCCGTTGTATCCTCATGCACGTGTCGCTGCACGCGCTGACGTTGATGCTACTCGGATGGGATGTGGATGTACTGATCACGTGGGGCCCATGCCATCGTGCAGAACGGGGTAGAACTGTGTCTGGCAGATGTAAAGAGCCTGGCTGTGACGAAGCTTGCCAGCTGACGATTTGGAAGTCGAAATGTTCGGCCGTGACGAACAGTTGAGCAAGGATTAAAAATCCGAAGACGGACTTGGGGAAAGGTGAACGAATCAGCGTCCGCCGGTACCTGGCAATTGCGCCACGGGCCAATAACAAGCGTGGGGTTCATGCGGAGCCTCGTTCATTGTGCGCCCTCTGATTGGGTCGCAAAGTGACATACCTCAGCATCTTTAAGGTCCTCACTTTTCGTCGCTCTGCACCTCCGCTTCGTTCACCTCATGCAGTGATAGCGACTTCCTCTCCCGGCTCCAGTTGGAGCGGGGCGAAGGTAGAAGATTGCGTTTGTCCACGGCGATTTTAAACCACAACCTTTGTGGTGGTAACACTAAGCTGTGGTTACTGTACTCATTTTCTTTTCATCCTTGCCTCGAATTTCGTTTAAGCCAGTAACATCTGTATTCAACGCACTAGGTCTGTTGGACCGTGTGGAACTTGACTACAGCGTCTCCAAATCTCACCTTAGTCAAGACCCATATTCGTATAGGTAAGGTCCTCGATTCCTGTGCGTGGCTCTGCCATGGCTCACATATAGTTGAAGTAGATCCCTCCACGTACTCGCAGACCGATATATCCCATAGCTGCTCCTCGCCTTCGGAACCTTGCAGAAATCTGTCCAAGCGCCCAGTAATCATCCCACACCAAACGCTATGACCACCCTCGAGGCTTTTGCACACCTCGTCCCACGGCAAGACGACAGTAGCGGGCCACCCTCTTGTGACACCGGAAACGAATATGACGGTCGCATTGGCCTGCGGATAGCCGCCCTCTTTATCATCTGGGTTACCTCTTCGATAGGCGCAGTCTTTCCCATCTTCGCGAACAGGCACCGAGGCCTAAAGGTTCCAGAATGGGTGTTCTTCATATGCAAATACTTTGGCTCAGGTGTCATTATTGCGACTGCGTTCATACACCTATTAGCTCCCGCCATTGACGCCTTGACGGATCCTTGTCTGACGGGACCGATAACAGAATACGACTGGGCCGAGGGCATAGTTCTCATGACCGTTTTTGTCCTCTTCTTTGTTGAGCTAATGGTCATGAGGTATGGGACTTTTGGGGGGCATCCGCATGACCACGAGCATGAGCACGAAGACGGACGGGGACATCAGTATGAGCTGGAACGATCTACACCCGACACAGAAGGCACTGTCCACGCGGCAGGCACATTGTCACCCTACAAAGACACCCCCGCTACTCTCACTCTACCGTCAAATACCCGACAGCACCGATCTGCCAGCACGCACGTGCCGGGAGAGGACCACATGGGCCATGTGAGGGAACACTCTGAGATCGAAGACGTTGCCAACCCCTTCAACCTCGAAGACTACAAGGCGCAGATGACAGCCATCTTCATCCTCGAATTTGGCATCATATTCCACAGCATCTTCATTGGCCTCACGCTAGCAGTAGCAGGAGAGGAATTTAACACCTTATTCATCGTCATCATCTTCCACCAAACCTTCGAAGGTCTTGGTCTGGGTTCGCGACTTGCCGTGACACCATGGCCCAAGGATCGACGATGGACACCGTACCTACTCGCATTAGCATACGGTCTGAGCACGCCCCTCGCGATTGCCATCGGCCTGGGTGTGCGGAATACATACCCTCCGGGTTCCAAGACAACCCTCATTGTCAATGGCGTGTTCGACTCTGTGTCGGCGGGCATCCTGATTTACACTGGACTGGTGGAGTTGATGGCTCACGAATTCATGTTCAGCAATTCTATGCGCAGGGCGAGCATCCGGACCGTCATTTCGGCGTTTGTTACGATGTGTCTTGGTGCAGGACTTATGGCGTTACTCGGCAAGTGGGCTTGATGACTGAGACATTTCGAGATAGTTGCCCGGCCTGGCATGGCATGACAATGGCGTTCAATCATGTGGCACTCTACTGCATGAGCATATCTGGCGTTATAGCGAGGACAATGTGTGAATAGCGTCTCCTTTAGAACAGCAGGAGAACTCAGGCATGATGCCGATCGCTTACGGTTTACGAGACGACGCACCCGTCAGTTGCTTTTCAAATTCTGCTTGAATTCATTTCGCCCTCCAGGGAAGGTGCTTGAGGTCATGAATCCTGATCTCTCGCCCCTGCTTCTGCAATGGTGGTCCGAGGGTCCTACTGGTTCACTAACCGGCACCCGGTTGCCTGAGGTCGAAAAAGTCGTGACAGACGTGAAGGCTGACGGACAACCATCTGTCTCGAGGATCTCACCAGTCACCCTTCCATAGGTAGACTCTTCCATAGATAGACTCTTCCATGGCGGCTAGATTCCATACAATACGGCTACAGCTACGAGTACTCGTGTGGCAGCAGAGCACCCCGCTCCACTCCCGCCCTATCCCTAATCCGCGCCGCTCCGCTCCGCGCCACGCCACGCTTCTCGGCAGAGGACGGGAGTGTGACTGGAAACAGACACAGTACTGAGCCCGAATCCGTCGATTGAAAACACGCCATGTGGTCTTCCTCCGCCGCTCCCACAAGCCAACGGCAACAATGTACAGGGCAAGATACGGAAGATATTGTCGAACCCTCTTGACCGGACGGAGCATGTGCAAACAAACAGGGTTGGCGCAATTTTTTGGTACCCCAGTAGGCAAGAGGTCGCGCGCCCGCCGCTCATAGGTACGTAGCCAGTAGTACTTTGCATTACTGTAGTTTGCGCAAAACGTTTCATTTTGACGACGTCGAGGGTGGAAGGGGGCAAAAGGGCGACTCGACAACCTGCCGTGCCCTACACGCTTGTTTCTCCGAAGCGGAAACATGTCCACTGTAGGTACCTGGGTACCTAGGTAATTATTCCGTGTTCTGAGACGGTACTCCGGATCGAAGTGTCTGTCCGCTCTGTCTGTCTGGGTGGGACGATCGTATGCACAAGGAATTCTACTTTATGCTTAGCTAGGTACCTAATTTCCTTGACCATCGCGCTGAATGCTGAAGACCGAGGATCGGAGTTCGTGGGTTGAAAGTTGAAGGCTAGAGGTATGTAGGAGGCTAAGCGTGCGCATACTGAGTATACTTTCCGGTATTCGCCCCACTGCATTTCTGTCTTTTGGCTTCTGTGTTCTCGGTGGGCGACAATACCAGCGTTGCTCATCGCATGTTGCATCCATGCAGGGCGCGCTGTTCGGGGTTCCCGATAACATCTATTTTGTTTGTACGTGTGTATGCAGCTGTGTATGTATACGTTACAGGGTGGGTGAGTGTATACGTTACAGGGTGGGTGAGTGGCACTTAACAGTACTACCGTACGAAATTCTGCATCCCATCACGAGAGTATGGCCCGGTCCTGGTGATAGTGACGGTGATGGTCATGACAGTATTGCGTGCTACAGTGATTTGTGTCAAGTCTATCTAGAGAGGGGCGAGGGCCGTCGGCGGGCGGACAACAGCCAGCCCGAGGAATATGTTTGAGGTACCATAGTAGATAGATACTGCGCGATGGCCGGCGCCAGCGGAATGGATGAGACTGTGTTTGCTTGATATCAGGTTGGGTCGCCAGCGATGGTAGCTTTACTGAGAGCGGATTTCGGTTGATCAGTAACTCTCTCCTCGTTTAAGTAGTCACTTTACCAACAGAGGGACGTCTTCTTTGGGGGCAGAGGGACCTCGCTGATCATCGTTCGCGGCATCCATGCGTTGTATCTTCTGCGGGGGCAGAGTTCTTTCCTCAGCCTAGTGAGCAACGTCAGAGTACTTCTAGTTCGGGTGCTGGTACCACTGCCATCCCGACAGCGAGGATGCCGTGAGGTCCGTTGGGATGATGCCTTGGCAAACACCTTGAAAGTGTCCCCTTCCGGCCTGTCTTGTCGATGGAGCGCACTTCATGGAAGGCATTGTGATGCGATGCCTGCTTGGCAAAGCGGACAGGTGAAGAAATACGGCGAGTCATGCCGCAGCACAATTCGCCACGAAACGACTTGCTGCTTATTGTCAATCTCTGTAAATCCACCGAGTAGAGCGGGAGCGGGAGTAAATTTGATTCAGATTAATCATGCCCTTCTGGCAGCAGAGGTACTCCGTACACTGTAGGTACCTAGGTAGGTAAAGTACTTCGTCATATCGTCGAGTGTACGCGTGGCTTGGCTAGGTGCTTAAAAGAATACATAATTACTCCGTATCGCCCACGTAGTCCACCCGTCCAGAAAGCCAAGTCACAGGCAGCGACCACGACAGACATGATGGACAGGAACAGGAACGGGACAGGGAACTTGACATGTCTCAGTAACAAAGAGACACAGGTGCAGCCAAGAAGGTTTGGTGTGTTTGCCGAGTTTGGTCAGTTTGACAAGTCCAGGGGGCTGCTTACCTAAGTCATCTTTTGGACTTTGGTTCAGTAATTAGCTGCTACAGTACAATGGCCGTATGGCACCTAATCTACAGGATTTCGCACCCACGAGACTGCTGAGCTCTATGACCTGCCCTGTCCATCGCGTTAGTACCAAGGTATAAAACAAGGGTGAATTTGGCTGTATAGAACGCAAAACGCTGGACATAGGGACACCATACAGAATACTCCGTCTGGACGTGGAAAAATTTCTAACACCTCGTACCTCGCTTTACTCGGTTTACCACAACCCACTTACTAGTCTCTCTTTCCTTTCGAGCTAATGCCGAGCCCGCCCTGCATCTCTACATCGAGCACATCACCTCTCTGTCTGACTGACTGAAGAGCAAATAAGAAAGCCTGGCTAAGGGGTTCACGGACGCACACTCCATGTGGTTCAAGACGCCCAGGTTCTTCATCGATGTGTGGTACACGGGTGCGCGCGGCCAGGTGATCATCCGTTGTGGCAAGAGCGTCCTGTATAATGGGTTGATGTTGCGTACGAGGCACGGGGAACAGCGATCGAAGGACACGTACGACGAGCATCGTACGGAGTTGGTCAAGGTGTGGGAGCGTGTCGTGGGCGCGTGAAGGCGAGCGGAGCCGACCTTGCGCACGGTTTGGCTTCTGGGGTCTTTGATTACGGCTCTCCAGTGTGTCTATCGCTAGACCGATGGTATATCTGTTCTACGACTGTGCCGCCCACCTTGTCCGTCCGCGTGCTGAAGACTTTCTAGCTGCGCGAGGAAGAGCGATGGCTCACGCGTCGAACATGGGCGAATTTCGACGATTGGCGGCAGCTGGAGACGAAGACTTTGTCGAATTGGCCCATGCACTCGATTCAGCAACCTGATGATTCCGGATCTATGGCACTGTCGACCCAGACCCCCAGCGACGAGGCATGGCCGTGCATCATGTATACCTTCTGTGCACACTTCTCCTGCGGCTCATCACCTCTATCCCCCGACCTGCCTCCTTCCAGCCTTTCCTCAACTCCGTGATGGTCATTAAACAGTCCTATCCAAGAGGATTTCGAGAAGAAGGCTTGGCCTGCCAAGCTTGTGTGTCGTGTTCTGTGGTCAAAAGAAATCCTTTGGAAGTCATCACCAATGCCCCCATATCGTTGCTTGGAAATGCCGTCCCACTTGCTTTTCTTGTCGTGGCATCATGTCATCGTACAAACATGAGACATCGCAGTAGCGAAGCTATACATAAAGAACAATGTCGAAGAAAAATCAGTAGCTCCGGCCATACATGCCTCCTGGTGCGGCGCCATGAGGAGACATGAAACCCCCCATAGGTCCTGGAGGAGGAGGCTGTGGTCGAGTCGCACCAGGGCTTGCAGATGGCACTGGAGGACGGTGGAACATGTTGACCAGCCGCCGGCCAACACTGGGTTCGATCTCGGTGCCGTCGCGGGCAATCTTGACCTCGCGGTTGGCGTTCAAGGGGTTTCGCAGACCTCTCGTCCTGTAAAACGGCAGGCGATCGGTCGACATCCACTTGATCTTGAAAGGCTTCCCAAAAGTTTGTGGGGTGCCTGGGCTGGCCGACTCGTAACCTTCGCCTGATATGTTGCCGGCCTCTTCATCCGTGTGTTGTTCTTCTTTCTCTTGCGTGGCCGTGTCTGCCTCCCAGAAGATCGTCCCGCGGGCCGAATCATCGATGATTCGTCCTTTAGGCGCTGTCGCAGTGGCTGGGGTCGGGATGGTCAAAGGCAGATCAGCTGGGCTCGGCTCTGGTGCCTCTGGCCGTGGCTGGATTTCGACGCTGGTGACAGACTCGTCGTCGATGGCAGACTCCATCCGAGCATAACCAAAATACTCGCCAGATTTGTTCGCAGAAAAGACCAGGTAGACATTCTCGGCAGTCTGTCAACGGTGTCAGCATCAAGTCAACGAGCATGGACGGCACTCTTACCTGGTACGCGTTGTTCAAAGCGACCTCATTATGAGCCTGCGTGGCCCATATCCCACTGACCACACTACGCTCCAGATCCTCCACCGTCAGGCTCTTCACAACAAAGAACTTCTCCTTTACCTTCCCCATCGGTTCAGGCTCCGCAGTGATTGTTCCGTCAATTACTGCTGCATCTTTGCCACCAGCTTCTGGTGTCTCGCCTTCTTCGGCTGATGCCGACTGATGTGCCCCGGTTTGCGTTGAGGTCGCTGTGGAAGCGCTTCCACGTCGGAGCCGGCACACTAGTCGCACGCCTTGGAACCTGGAGTCGTGGAAGCGAGTCATGGCAGCTGCACAACTGGCCTCGGTGCGATAATTCACAAAAGCACAGTTGCTCTTCGAGATCAGAAAGACACTCTCGATGTCCTCTGTCGCATCCCGAGCGAAATGGTCTTTCAGGTCGATTATATGGGTTGCAGGCGGCAAGTTTCCCACCCAAAGCGCATGGCCAGATTGCCTGGGTTTTCTAGGTGGCCCTCGGAGCGCAGAGGTCTGCAGAGACGAGTTTGAGCTGCTTCTTCTCACGGCTATGCATGTCACAAAAGGTCAGTCATCGAGGAGCCTGCGTGACAGGGATGGCTCCATACCTTGGGGGTTCAGCTGTGGATAAACGTTTGAGGTTTGAACCTGTGCCATACTATTGTCCAGCCGCACTTGCGGAAGCGTGTAGCCAGATGCGATCCCTGTCCCGTATGGGACACCGTAGGCTGAAGATCCGTGAGCCTGTGGGAAATGAGGCGGCTGCTGCTGGTGATGGTGCTGGCTTGCCGTCCCCGAGTGATGTAGCACCGGCTGTTGCAGAAGAAAAGATTGGTTTTGAAAGGGCTGTGGGCCAGCCGCAAGGCCTGTATTCGTGACAAAATGTGAGTAGGCTGCTCCCTGCTGTGGTCGTGCCGGCGCGCCCTGAACAAACGGCGATGGATATTGTTGCGCAAACGAATGGCTTGGGGTCGCGGCAGCCTGGCCGGCAAACTGCGCGCCTTGGTGGTATTGGTACATCACGGACGGGTTTGGAGCACTGGAGGACTGGTAGTGCTGAGCGTATGGTTGTTGCTGGTACTGTCGCATTTGATAGTCGGGCAAGGCGGCAGCCATCGTCGACATGTCAAGCGTTCCCGTACCCGCAAAGTTGCCCATGGGGAAATGCTGTCGAGGATACGATTCGAACTCCATGTTGGAGGGCTGTCCCGGAGCCAAGCTGGTGCCAGGGAGTGATGCTTGCAGCGGTCGGTCTGGTCCAGTTAGCTAGGTGGGTTACCGCGATCAGGAAGCACAACACAGCACATACCTTTCGAGGATTGCTCGTCGCCTGTTTGCGAGATGAGATTTGGTCGAAGTGGAGGTTCATCACCCATTCCGAAATCCTCAAATATAATAGGGAGGGTGTAATAATGCTGTACCCAGAAGACAGCCATCAGTCAGTCCATATTGCTTGATGGTGAGACAGCAGATTAAGCGCCAAAAGAGAGTACCTCAAATAGGTATACCTAGGCTAGGGATGTAGTAGAGCCGATCTTACTCGAAGCCAGCAGCAGGCTGAGCACGGATCAGGAGGGATCCGGATGCTCTTGTCGGTGGTTAAGAGGATTCTGTTGAGAATTCTTTTCGCTCGTTCGTCTGTTCAAGAAGGGAAATGAAACACACAGGTCGGCGCCAAATTTGGAAGTGAACGTGGTCGACAGGGGTGCTCTGGGTGTTTCACAGGGCTAGAAGAGGAAGGGTTCTCTCTCGTGGCAGTGTCCAACGGCCGCTTCGTAGGGTCATTGGTCTGATGGACGTTTGGTGAAAGAAGTGATGGTTAAGGACGGGAGTCACGCCCAACCGTGTCTCATATCTGGGCTCAGTAGCATGGATGCTAATGACTGGCGGGGATAGCGACGCACAATGTACTAAAGCCAGTGGGACATAGCAAGTAAAATTCGACAACGGCGCCAGGGTCCACTGCAGTCAGTGGCCAAAACGAACCGTAAAAGCGTGATTGGGAACAGCCGGGATGGAGCCCCGGTCGAGGTGGAAGATGATCAGGACTGACACAGAGGCCAACGGTATTGCGATGCTCGAGCCTGAAGAAGGCGCCAGGGTGGCCAGTCTGACAGAATCAACCCGCAGTATGGCAGCGAAAAGCTGCATGGGAAAGGGGAATTTCCGGTCGCGAACTGCAGCTTCGACCGGTGGGCTGATAGCGACGCTGGAAGGGCGTAATTGGTCCGGATCTGGGATGCGATGCCCAAGGCCTGGAAGGAGCAGGTGTGGATATGGCAGAGTCGCAGCAATGGCAGCAATCCCCCTCGCCAGGAGAGTCGATCTGGCACGGGAAGGCTCACTTACCGTTAGGCCAGGAGCCGCAGTGGGCGAACGCAGCCTCCTGCCTGGACAGCGCCGGAATTCACATCCTAGCCGTGGTCGTATCAAAAGCACAGCAGAACAGCAAGATGCAATGTACTCCTACCTGGTATAGATTGTCGCTAAGCACGAGGGTGGGTCGACCGGAGATAGACTCGGTAGTGGCTGTGTTCGCGTCTCCTTTGGGAAGCCAGGCCCGGCCCCAAGATGTGCTGTGTACTTGTGCCAGTGTACACGGTACCACACAAGAGCATACCCTCGTCGGGGAACAGGAGGATCAAGAAGATACTAGTTGGTACAGTACCTCGCACTGGCCAGAAAATCTACTGTGGCGACATTCGAGCAATGAGTCAGTTCTCGTCTCTGATTTGGTAGAGACATCCCCGTTGCGTGCCCGTCGCTTATTTGGATGGGCCTCCAAGCCCCCGGCGCGGTCTGCGTCCCACTTAAAGCGCAAGCCAGTCTCTTGTAAGCACTGTACGAGTACACGCACGATCTGGATGAAGACGTTGTAGAGCTCATACACCCAGTGCGAGGAAGTCGTTAGGCGGCCCCGAGTTGGGGGGCTGGAGGATTCCGTGATGTTCTGGACCGTGCGGAGTTCTTGTGTGGCTCCCGGATGAGCTGAAGCAGCAAGCCACGGGCGCGGGTGCCTTTCTTACCAGCCCTGGTGATGGGCAAGCCACATTTCCCGTAAGATGGCCGGGCATCCGAGGCTTGCTCCCCACTGCTCGGCTTCTGCGGCGTTCTGGAACTCACAGCTCAATAGGGTACAGCAGCCTTGCAACATACATCCTGTTGTCTACTCCGATCCGTACTCTGCTCCCCCTTTCGCTCTCTGCAGTCGTATGCGCTGACTCACAGGACTCGAGGAACAGTAGCGATCTTCCTGCGACAGGGGCGACGTACGCAAGACATCATCTTGGAAAAGGCGAATCGTCGTGCTGATCCAAAGCTAATGCGGCAGATAGTCAATCTTTGCAGATCATGAGAAAAAATGTCTCGTTAGCCTCGCACTAAGTCCTCGTGGATGCGCTGACCACTCCTGTGGGACGCTCAACTGTGGACGAACGAGCACGGATCCTTGCACAGGGTAACCAGTACCCAGTACTTCTGCTGAGACGCACGTCGGTACACAGCTGTCTATACAGGCTGAACGACGGTTCTGGTGTTGCTTTTGGTCTCGTCAACAGCAGAAGCTCTATCGTTGGAACTACCACGGCTGGCCCGTAACGCTTAATCCAGGATAGAGCCTGCTCGACTTCTGAAACGGCCGCGCAAGCAGGTATTTGACGAAATCTGCCTGGGTTCACACGAGTACCATTCCTCACACTCCCGGGTGGCCTGTTTGTGCTTGTCTCCCCATCCTATGACGGCGTATGGCATCATTCTGCACAATTTCGCTATTGTTAGAAACAACGCAGGTACACCGGTAGTGGTGTTGATCGGCTCGCCAGATGATCTGTGTCAATCAGCGACTGCTGGCTTACCCGCTGCGGCTACTGAATGTCTCATGCCGAGTCGTTCGGTGGCAGGTGGCGACAACGACTTTTTCACACAGCATATGCCGATCTCGTGGTGGAGATGGCCGGCCGTTTTAGTGTCAAGAGATCCGAGACGCTCGAGCCTAGATGACTGGTGGGACCCTGGCTGTGGCTGAGCAGCTGGCCTTCTCCAGGATCTCGGGTCGGTTTATCGAAAGTTATGGAGAGATGATGCGAATTCCGAATTCCCCTTGTCCGAAGGCGGTATAGCGCGGCCGGAGAGGAAAAACTTTCGAGCGGTGCCGGTTGCGTCATGGGCTTGGCGCGTAGGGTTTGCTAATTCCAACATCAAGTCTGCGCGTCCATCATTGCTTCATGGTCGCCTCCGGTTATCATTTCCACTTCCTGCCCATCGCTTGCTGATCGATTCGATGGCTGCGAGACCCTTGAGACGTATCCAATGGGTCTCACCGGCGGCTGCGGCTTGCTTCTGGTGCCTCGATCATTTGTCCTCACCGTCGCGACGGCTGCAGAAGCCAAAATAGTACGCGAACGTTCGAACTCCACAGCGCCCCTGGCCACATAGTCACTTGCTGTTGCGTCTGCCAGAATTAGAACCGCCTGGATCCATCGACTGGCTACTGGTAGAACAGAGATTGAGACACGTCACTTGGCTTCTCTTCCAACCGCGGTAACTTTCCGACTCGCTGTATGCTTGTACCTGGCCTAACCAAGACGCTGATCCAGACTTCTTAGGAGCCTTAGATTTGCCACTCAAGCTTTCGCTTCAAATCCTCGCATATGTCGTCTTACCTCAACGGATGCTGCGTGTTCCGGAGTCCTCGTGTTGCTCCTGACTTAGTATCAGGTACACCATCGCACTAAGCACTGTTTCGGCGAGTCGTATGCTCAATGGGACGTTTACAACCAGCGCCAGTACCTTTCTCGTCCCCACGACTTCGTTACCCGGCCTTGGCCTCCGAACCCCGAGTCGGCGCGTCCGGATCTGTTTCGCTACATGAGATGCACAAGGCAATGATTGTCCTCTAGCTGTTTAAGCTGCATGTCTCGTAGAAAGATAAACGTCCTGGAGGTACTTTCGACAACCCTTGTACGAACACGAGGTACCTTGGTGGGCACTGCTGAAACATCCCTTTGTCCACATCGAAGTGTTACCACGCGATCAAAAAAGGGCTCTCCGGGCCGGAGCGATTGCCCTTTGCGTTGTGTGGTACGATACCCGGTGCTCATGCTTCTTCCTCCACATCCGATGGCACTCATTGTGGCGACAACCTGACAACCAATGAACTTGGGCGAACGCAGCAAACGCCATTGCGTGCGTCCACCAATCATCATACAGATCTGCCGATTCGGGAAAATTCTGAGCTATCCACCTGGCCCCTACCAACGGTCCAACGACCAGTGCGCGCCATTCTCGGTCATGAGCTCTTGCTATCATTGCTACTTCGTTTGCAGATTGATGGTATTTGCCAGAATATCAGCACCGGAACCCCAACGGCTTCAGTCCTATGTACGCCCACTTACAGAGCCCAGGCCCAATGAGCACCTGTCCCTTGGCCTATGGGGACATGCCCTCCTCTCGAACTGGCATTGACAGAGAAATCATTGGGTGCCTCAGGCCGGCACTGCTCAGACTAACAAAGACTTGCTTTTCGCTTCGAAGACTTCAAGTGCTCAACGATGCTGATTACCTCGCACCTTTCGGAGGCAAGCCTTGCACTCCCAGCCTGTCAATCCACGGTGACGGCATCCCCAGACGAAGCACATGTTGGAAGTGAGGAGCTCTAACTTTGTTCGACCGCTATCGGCTCACCCGCCGGGGATACTCGACAATTTTGGTCCACTTTGACGAGCCAATGGCATGGCGATGAGCAAAGGGAGACCTTTGAGTTGTGCCAGACTGATGAACTACTTGCCGTTTCTCTGACGTTCCACAATTCCCTCATGTTGCTGTCTACGCGATCACTGGCTACTTTACCACGTCTCCCAAGTCCTTCGGTCACTTGGTAAAAATGATTGAGAGGTGCTTTCGGTAGCTCATCACCCTCGAGCTCGAAGCTACAGGAACACGACTCGGGACATTCAGAGACCCACGCCAGCGAACGTGGTCGATCGAAACATCAGACGTTCATCCTGGAGCCCTGCACGCCTCCACTACGGGGAAGGAAGCACTCGGACGTTGAACTGTGTTTGATTTGTGGTCCCACGCCCCCCTTCTTCGAGTTGCGCCGCGCCTCGTCATGTAACCGCCGCCTCCGCCTTACCCGCTGCCGTGTATAACGGCTTCTATCCAGATCACCAATCATCTGTCCATGGGGCATTTGGTGCAGAAGTCTACAGTCTGACCTGTCTGACGCCGTCCATTTTTTTGTGCCCATTGAACCCAAGAGATGTGATCTCTGCATATGTGCAGTGCTCCGTCGTGAAGTAACCAGGGGGGCAGATTTTCGGACGGCACTGTAAGAGCTCTGGCGGCCGCGCAAGGAAGATTTCTCAGCCAGTCCCCAAACCCTTATTGGCGCTTTCGCCCCGATAAACCACGATACCATCACTTCCACAGACGCACTTGCCGTCCTCTACTCCTCCCCCAACATTACCACCTTAGCATCTACCCCAGCCGCAAGCACTCTCACCTTCCTTTGTTGGGCCGTTGGCCGTGCGTGCATACTCCTTGCTCCTGCGTCCGAATCAAACGCACCTCTCCAAGCTCTCCCTCATCTCGCATATGCCCTCTCTGCATGAAGGAATTGTCCCGCAATCTCCTGGACAACCCTGGATCATTTCGGCACTTGCCAGAGGTTTCCTATCTATGTCTGCGCGTCCAGCTGCAGGGGCGTAGTTCGCGAATCCGCAGCGATAGCGATGCTCGACGAAACGTTCGGCCACAGTCCCAACACCAAGCAAACAATCTGCTCTCGTTTTCGCTCGTCTCCTGAACCTCGCTGGGGAAATTTCCGTCCACCACGCTGCTGCAGCTCTTGTTGGTTGAGTAGGCTTGGTGGAGGACACGTCGTGGAAACACCACTACCGCCACCAGCCGCAATGTTATTCTCGTACCTGCTGTGCTGATCCCTTCTTCTGCCTTAGGCGGAAGACGGAGTGGTCGGCTTTCACAAGAACAATCTCTCCATGGGATAGGAGAGGCGTGAAATGAGGAGGAAGCTAGAAACCTGCGAAGTCCTGTTGGGAGGGCCCCAAGCCACCGCGTTAACCTAACTGTAACTCAGGATTCAGAAGCGACCGAGTCGCCCTGAAAGTCCCGGCGGGTGTAAGTCCTGGGAAGAAGTCGACGGCCCTCCCTAGGTGCCGACAAGCTCTCGAAACGCTGTTATGGCCCCTACCTTCCCTTCTCAGTGATCCCCATTACATCGCGAGACCACCCACTGCGCACGACCTGCGCTGGATCAAAGGACGGGAACCCTGCAGGGGGACGTGGCGAAAGAAGAGAAGACCACAAAACAAAGTACTTCCTTCTCGCTCCTGAGCGCCGATCCCGAAGTAGGCGTGGAAGAAGACCGCACGGTCACGGTCGCGCAATTGCCGCCTCCCTTCATTCTCCATGTCGCATGCATTCCATCACATCCCATTCATTCCCGTCACACTGAAGCGCTAGCTTACTTCGTCCTGCCAGGGGAAACCACGTCACCTCACCTCACCTCACCTCACCTCACGTATCTACAGTGTATCTAGCAAGGAGACATCGCTGAGAGACGCAAACCACCACCACTATGAGAACCCGAGAGTAGCCCTGTTATTTCTCCTCCCTCACCGTCTGGAGCCAGCACTGCCCTGGGGTGGAGGCGGTCCTTTGCTCGCTGCTATCGACTGGGAGAGAGACGAGACGAGACGAGACGAGAATTGCGAGCGCTACCAGCACCAGCCAGAGAGACGAGGCCTGCAATCCTCCACTCGTGAGATGGCGCCGTGTCGGCACAAGACGGTGCTGTACCCTGAAGAAGAAAAGAAAATGTGTATATTACTTATATCTAATATCGAGTTTTCATTTCAGTAATTAACTGGTACCTGCTTTGTTAGTGGTGGGCTTTTATCACACTCCGCTACGGGTAACATGACACTTGTATGTCCTCTCTGTCTCTCTCTCGCGCAGTCAAAGGCGTGAAGGATTGGGGGGGAAGCTCTGAGAGTTAGACGTCACTCCATCGTATTAACATTACTGCCACGCACTGCATGCCTCCCTACCAATGAGGTCTGTACCCAAGGTTTTCTTCTGGTGCTGTCTATTTCAAAAGAGAAAAGACCGCGCAGTGCACTCGTCAAGACCGGCCTCTCCACACCGCCGTTTTGCCCGTCAGATATCGTCAAAATGTCATAGCTATGCTCGGCGACCCTACTCCATCTGCAGTATGCAGAAAACTTTTTTAGCCCTTCCAGCCGTCGTCCCACAGTGTCCTCCCGAGCCTGTCTGGATCCCAAGGTCATCACCTCGTCTCAATCATACAAATCCGGCCTTCAGATCAACTCGAATCACTGTTCAAACACACGAGCCTCGGCCTCGGCACATGCGTCAACCTTGTCGGAGTGCTCAACACGTCAAAAGAATGGCTCTCGCAGAGCACGACTGGTCCCAGCACACTATAATCGGCGCGCGACCTGCTATAACGATACTAGCGTTCCCCCAGCCCTGTGACCTTGCCTGCAAATCTTGCGCCGGCACTACCACGCTTCTGCAGCCTGTTGGAACCATCTGAACCCGAGGACAGGGGTGAGATTCTATTCATGAACGGGAGGGGACCGAGTGTATCTGCGTGAGCGCCGTGACCTGGAGGCGCCCGCGTTGTGCGTTGCTCGATATACAAGCGTGCAGCGGCGGATAGTGGTATGGCGGGAAGCTCGGTGGGGATTTCAGCCCCATTCTGAACGAGTAATTCCGCCATAGGGAATGCCTTGACTGCTCCGGACGGCGGCGTGTCCGAATGGGACGAGACTGGGCGAGCTGGGTCCGCGGCGGCAAGGGCCATAAACACAGCATGAGTGTTCCTAGACCGGTCATGAGCGTTAACGTGTGCCCGTTGCGCAATTGCTTGCAGAACGCCTTGGATGTCATGTTTCTTGATCGATGTCAGCAGTGTGTCATCAGCACTGGTATACTGAGAAAGAGGTTCGACGTAGGCCCGCTCGACGTATTTTGCTGTAATGAACTTCAGCCGCTGATCTCGAGTTGAGGTCGGTGTGGGTTTCAGGGAACGATCCAAAACTGCTTCCCAGATCATGTTGCTGATCCTGTTGCCGACGAGCATCAGTAACTCGACAATATCGTTGGTAAAAGAGTGCACGTCCAAGGTCAACGACCGGATCTTCGACACGTGAGTGCCCAGTGATCGATGGATACCGCCGCACTCAATGCATAAAATGATGCCGAGATTGAGCGAAACCCATTCGACCTTGGAAGAGGAGCCACAGTCCGCGCAGAACTGGTTGCCTTGATCATTGTTTCTGATCTGGTCGAGTAGTTTCGAGGGGTTCTCATCGTAGCTGTTGCTGCTGGTCCTGGTGTAGGTCGGCCTAGAACCTACAGTGATGCGTCGCGACACACCGCTCACGTCACTTCGCAGAGAATACCCGTGTGGTCCAGATTGCGAGGAGCTTTTGCCGAGTAGAGCGTGGCCAAACTCACGTACAGACTCCCTTGCTCCCAACTCCTTTCGAACTTGCTGGGGTGCTTGACCGCCAGCCTCGAAAGCACTTTGAAGGGCATTGT
Source organism: Cladophialophora carrionii CBS 160.54 (assembly GCF_000365165.1). Taxonomy (NCBI): domain Eukaryota; kingdom Fungi; phylum Ascomycota; class Eurotiomycetes; order Chaetothyriales; family Herpotrichiellaceae; genus Cladophialophora; species Cladophialophora carrionii. Next base: position 4,569,880 of record NW_008481816.1, on the reverse strand, counting down.
TGATGGCATTGATCCAGGCATTCATATCGTCTTCACTTGTGGCCTGGTAAACCCGTTTGAACTGTGGCGTAATAACCTCGAAGCAAAACCTGCGCTCTGCATCCCGTGCGATTCGTACTGAAGCCATACGCAGGTCGATTGGGTCGCGATGTAGATCCAACTTGTCTTTCCAATTGCTGTATTCGGACAGCTTCCCTTGATCAAGCACGATCCAGAACTTGTGCCACGCACCCTTCGGGTCGATGTGGCTATTGGGTTTACTTAACGCCCACAACAGTCCCTCTTTGCGGTATTGCCCCAAAGAACTCTTGTCGCTAGCTGATACCGAGGTTTCGTCAAGGTCACGAATGCCCTTGAACTTGCTCGGAGTTGGTGCTAACGAGTTGCCACTTGGTGAAGTTGATAAGGTGGCGTTTAACGGGACATTTGAATTCGTTGTGGGCGACAGCGTTTTGATCGATGCATGGCCAAATTGGGAGCTGCTGCTGTCGGCCCTGCTGAGATCAGTGTCGGAAGTATAAGCAGTATACCCATTCTGGCCCGGGACTTGGGTGGAGACGGCGACGGCAGGAGGTTGGTAATGCACCTCCTGTTCCGCAGCCACCGACCCGTTCTTCTCCAGGTTCCTTCGCTTTTCTTCTCTTTCCGTCCTTTGCAGCTTATATTCCTTGTCAGCAGCAGAGACTTCCCTGACGAGGGCATCCAGCTGTGGCGTGAGGTTTTCCACCTTTTTCGCTGTGGCAAGGAACGATTTCGCCTGGCCATCCGCATATTTTGTGAGCTGTGACAAGAGTTCTTGTTCCTTACGGCCACCATGCAGATCTTGCATGAAAGTCGAGTAGTCAAATCGTTTCAACTCAAAGTTCTTCCTCTTGCTCTGGTACTTGGAGTCGCTTTCTGCACGCTTCTTGTCCTTGAGTGTATCCTGCCTCTGGCCCAGATAGCGGCCAACATAGGCATAGTAGTCTCGGCTTTCGTCGTCGAAGTCCTTTTTCTTGGCTTCGACCTGCTTGATGTCCATGTTATACAGCTTGGAGATGGGATCGATGATCTGTTTCTGCAACAACGTGCTGTTGCCCTTCTCATACTTCATGATATGCTGGGCTATATTTGTGAAGTAATGGTCGAGAGCGGGTTTGAAGGCCGTGGCGCTTGAATTCGAGGCTTCCTGGAGTGCTCGTAAGAAATCAGACATGGCCTGATTGCACTCGACTTGGGCCTGCTGTGCAGCTTCGGCTTTCTTTAAGACTTTCTTGATCTGCACTTTCATGGTGCCGGTCTTTTGCTCAAGAGCTTTCATGGTGGCCCGGAAAACTGGGCCGTCATCAACCGCGCTGACGTCGTCCCCGGGACGCGGCACGCACTGAATGTCAATCACCGGCATCGCAGGCGTCGATGAAGGGGCGATAGAGCCGAAATCAGCGGCGTGTACATGAGGCGAGGGCGGGTTGTGTTGATCCGAAGGACCTTCTGAATCGCTGATAGCGGACTGGTATGATTGCGAGGACGGCATCCTATGCCTCTGTGGGAATGCCGGGATATCCAGGCTGGGTGAAGCAAGGGGATGGCCGTTGGCTGTGGCCATGTTCTGGACCCAGAAGGTGAAGGACGCGAGTGTGTTGAGCCTGTGGGCTCTGGAATCGTACTCGAGGAAACTGCAACAACTGCGCCACCCTCCGCCCTTGTCTTCTTGGGGTTTTGGAGGCTTCCACCGCCAAGTCCATTCGTAACTTACGGACGGACTGCCCCGGGTTCCAAAATCACCAATAAATTGCACGTTGGAGTTCTTGTGTAGATTGGGGTCGGCGTGGAATTCGCGCGTCACGAGGGTATCCAACTCTTTGGCATTGTGAGCGTACGCAAAGGTCAGTCCGGTGACGGCGGCATCGAGCGCTGGAGTAGTGGTGGAGGGCGTCGCGGGCAGAGGACCGGAGTTCTGTCGAGTTACAAATGTAAAGCGGATGTCAAGTTCATCTTCAAGGTCCAGCCTGGGAAGAAATGACAGCGCCGATGCATCAGGATCCTGTACGACGATCAGAGAGTGTCCCCCAACGCAAGAACGCTCCACCGACCTGTATGTATGAAATGGGTTTGTAATCGCTGCTGTCTGGCTTGCCAATAAGACGGGTCGCCGGATATGCATTTGGTGCAATGCTCAGAAGTACTTTGCGTCGGCCATTGCTGACGACGATTGAACTGATAGAGACTAGAGAAGTCAGCCACTAGCCGCTGAGGCAAGACAACGGCAGGACATACAGCGCGCTTGGTCCTTCAAGTATAGCAAGGCGCCCTCGTCAATTCTGCTCCCAATGTTTCCCATCGCTGACGGCCTTAGGGCAGGCGTGACAACTAGAATGCGCCAGGATGGGCAATAGAACGGTTAAGGGTGGCTTGCTTGGCTGGAGGGGTTGTCAAAGATGACGCGCGAGGTGTCAATGCTGGAGCAAATGCAGGCGAGAATGAATGCCGGACCACTAATGCTGGTGTTACGAAGTATGGACGCTGGTCAAGAGTGAAAGAGGAATCTCGAGTGACAGGCTTCGAAAGAGGGAGGATTTGTCGCAGTGGTTGGTCGCAGTTGACGTGTGCCTGGCTGGCTCGCTGCGCTGCGCTGCGCCTTGAGATGTGAAACGGGCGAGCGCGAATCTGTAAGACCAACAAGCGAGGAAGGCCGATGCGGTGGGGGCACGCCAGTGGCCAGTGGCCAGTTGACGCGGGCGGTGGCCCTCGACCCCCCGGACTCTGCCAAGCCTTTTTAGTTTCAACTCGTCCATCCAACTCGCAGCCTCAGTGGCCAGCCAAGCCCGCTAACATCTGCCACAGCTTGTGCCTTACTCATACGGAATACGGAGTACTGAAAGCCAGATCCCGCCTACTGGGTAGACATGGACGAGAGCCGGACAGCGACGTTGTCATGGCTGGCAATAAACACTGAGGCTTGGAATCCGCATGTGATCAGGATGAGAAGGTTCCGAGCATGAAGTCTTGTGAGACATTCGTCATCGCCACTTGCTCAGCTCGCTTTTCACAATATCAGCCTGACTATTCTCTAGGTAGGCAGCAGCGGATTAACATGGCCAGGATGCTGGCCAATGTCATGTGTGTTGATGCGAAGGGCGAACAATTGCATTGCCTCTAGATTGATTTAGCCAGTAGCAGCTTTCATGGATGACCTTTTACCAGCAACCAGTATTACCCGTCACAGCGACGTAGGCATACTTCTTTGCCTGCGGCTGTGGGTTTGGGGCATGTGGCTCGTCCTTTTCCATGCTCAAGAAGCGGTCCTGCCAGAGGATTTCAACTGGCGTATGCATCATCAAACACAATGTCTGCAAGATCCAGTCTAAACGCGTTCGACAGCCACAACCATCTCATGCCTCGTGGGTCATCGTCTTGAACACCCTTTCCATTACGCCAAACCGCAGATCCCACACGCGATCATGGTCCGCCCCCTTCACTGTCTCGCTCGTAAACTCCACGCCGTCCACATCCCTCCAGCACGCCTCGAACCACCTGTTCCCTTTATCGCCCGCATTGCCAATCATGTTGTCCTTTTCCGCAAAGAACACGTCCACCTTCAGCGTCGCGCCCCCAACGCCGCGCACCGCCTCGGCCAGGCGCGGTGCCAGCACATCATAGTCGCCCCAATCCGACCATCCGTCCTTCTCGACCCCGTTGCGGAGCAGCACCTGCGTCTCCTGGCCCAGCCCGCGCACGCTACCGGCGAAGACGCGCTTGCCCACCCGGTCGCGTATACCCTCCTCGAGGTCGATGTCCGGGCCCTCGCAACCCGTGGGCTTCGCCTTGGGCCAGAGCTGGGGTACGCTGCCCGAGACGGCGGCGCTGACGCCCAGTGCGGGTCCTAGAGTCGAGTTGACAAGCGTGGCCATTTTGTCGGTCTGGGCGACCACCGAGCGCGGTAGCGAAGAGGCCAGCGACCAGATGAGCACGCCCGAGTGCGACGAGTGGACCCAGGGGCCGGCGATGGCGATATAGGGCCGCGCCGGGTGTAGAAATTGCGGGTAATGAACGGCGAAGTCGAGCCCGAAGACGGTGCCGCCGCTGTGGCAGCCTATAGAGACGTGCTTGATGCCAAGGTGGTTAAGCAGGGCGGCAATGGCTTCTATAATGCGAGTCAGCAACGTGTATTCCCTAGTAGTATCAGTCAGGGAATCTATCTAAGTTGGGCGACTCACCCCTCCAAACCTCGAGCAGCCTCTCAGCCGGCACGCTGTCCGTCTTACCAATGCCCGGGCGTTCTGCGTTCACGATACGGACCTTGTACCTCTTCGCCAACCCATCCTTTGCAGCATTGTGCAGGCGTGAAGACATGAGCGGTCCGAAGAACAGGAGCACTTGCTCCTCACCATGGTCGTCGTGGCCATCTTCGCGGTGATAGCCAAAGTCGGCGTATGAGACCTGAAAGGGTGTTGTCCGGCCGCGCGATGGGTCGGCCGGCAGCTGGAAGGTCCGGTTGAGGCGGGGGTCGTTGATGTAGGCGGTAAACTCTTCTTGCGAGAGCTTCTTAGCTGTGGTGGTGGGTTTAGTGGTGGTTCTAGAGGAGGCTTTCGTTGCTGTTCTTGGAGACATGAAAGACATATCTAGTAGAGGCTCGGCGAGAAGGTCTACGTAGCCGATCGCTCATGCTTCAAACTGTGGAGCGTGGAATTGGTGCATAGCGAGAGCAGGGCGGCTTGCGGCAGTCAGTCAACTGTTAAGGACCCCCAGGCACCCATCTGAAGAGCCATACGTTCTTGGGACAAATGCACGAACTTCTGCGACCGCTGGTGAAGAGGTTTGACGATAGCACACCAGCTACTGGCTTGGGGAGTCAAGCCATTGTATGCTATGAAATGGCGCAGGGAAGATTGAGCATCTGAATACCTAATACCTAGGTACTCCGTACAAACTGGTCTGGTATCGCCAAGACGTTACTCAGCCAAACTGAACATGGCTGCGGACGCCAGGGATAAAAGCGGCATGGCCGGGCATCGCACGTGAGCTCCGAGCAGCGTTTCCTTAGTGCCTCATCTTTACCTCGTGCGGAGCGGCTGCCACGCCAAAATTTCCGCAACAACTGCCAAGAAGCTCAGGTTCTCATGATACGCAAGTCACCTGCAGACCGTCGGCAGCAGGCATGTTAACGGCATGATAGAGGCCGCGCGCAACGGATTCTGTCTCTGTCTCATCAGCCGACCTTCGCTCTCTCACGTTGATGATGACTGCAAAATCAGCTAAAGAGTCCCAGAATACGGGTACTCCGAACCAAACGTGAGAAGCCGCTCCGGTTCCTGTGCTGGACTCCCTGCTGAGAGCTGTGTAGGCTGTTCGTCAAGAACCTCCCTGAGAAAATCAACAAGAATGAACTCAAACGCGCCCTGTACATGCTGTTCTCCACGTATGGACCCGTGCTCGACATCGTTACTAGCCGTGTTGGGGCCAAAGGCCAGCACATGCGAGGCCAGGCACACGTCGTCTTCCGCGATATTCAGACAAGCACGCAGGCTATGAGGGCGTTGCAAGGGTTTGACTTCTTTGGCAAAGAAATGGTACGAGTGCACACTGCATATCCGGGTGAAACACACGTTAAACTTATGTTGCAGGCGATTGCCTACGGAAAGGGCCAGTCGAACATTATTCCCAAGCTTCGCGGAACCTTCGAACCTCCAACTGCTGCGGCGACCGGCGCCCCCGAGCAGACGGCATTACAAAAGTCCATCTTCAATGCTCCTCCGGGTGCTGCAACCAGCACACCGGTTGAGAACGGCACAAAACCGACCGAGACGCCAGTGGATACAGGCCCACATGGCATAAAGCGACCACGAGAAGAAGTGGAAGAGGAGGACGACAGCGAAGTTGAGATGGAGGAAGATGAAAGTGATGCGCCTATGGAGGAAGATGACGAAGACTAAGACAACCACACCCTCAAGATCGACAACCACTTCTCAGCAAAACGCCGTACGACAGCTGTGCCCTCGAATGGACGACAGCGGCCCGGAATGACATGGCGACAAGGTAATGTCGAGGGAGACCGCACTTGTTGCGGGCAATAGAACAGGTTGTTGAAGTTCTCTCGCCTACCTATGAGCTCAAAAGCTTACTAGGGATATGCAGGCCCACAGCCGAACCGATCAGACCGAGCCAAAGGATCAGGTACTCGTCCGGTGTGGGGTCGTGATCGGGCTTCAAGACCGAGAGTGCATCTTGCGTGTTGCAAGGATGCAGGAAGAAGGATGGCAGATCTGACACTGGGTGGTGCTGCCGCGAATCAGCTAGCTTCCGCGACCCGAGTTGGACACCACTTACTGCCATGCTTATGCCGCCCAGGACACCTACGCCACGCAACGGTGCGCTTGAAGGCTGCGGGACCAGTTGCTCATATATCTGATCGAGCGTTATCGGCCGTTTCTCCGGTCCGTGATGGCATGAAAACCACAGGACCGGGACGCAATAGGTTGGCGACAGAATGACGGAAAAGTCCACAATGAGGCAGGTGTCCTCTAGACACTTCGAACGTCGCTACAATATATTAGCTCGGGGCGCAGGAACGGCGCGCTCAATCATGGCCCAGCGTACTCGTACAGTGTCTTTGATTGAGGAGTCTTCCACCTCATCCTCGACTATGTTCTCGAAATCTTCCTTTCCTCCCACCTCTCCTGTGTTCGTGCCCTGATCGCTAGCAAGCCGACGACTCCCACTGTGTAATAAGGTATTCCGTCTCTGCCTGATTAGCAATTCCTCCCCACTCCATCTTACGCTCAGCCAATCCGTGTCACTAATGCTGTCCGCACTCCTACGCTCCAGCGCCTTGCACGCTTTGCAAAACTCGTCCTTGGTGATGGCGGGAAACGCCTCAAGTGAGCGCATAGATCAACAACAGGGGAGAGGCCCAAGTGATCATGGATCCAGAATGGATCGCTGTACGTAAAGATGGAGGACTGTTCATCTCAAGTCTTTAGAGATATCAGATTGAATCTAATTTGGACATACTCTACGGAGTACTGTGTACACAGTAGAAAGTGGAAGACGGTATGACGGATGAGGCTTGTACGGAGTACCTCGTACGAGCTACGAACTGTGGAAACAAAATAGCCAAGACGACTGGAGTGTCACGAGTGTTCGCCCCGGCGTGCCCCGCTGCCTGGGGTGTTCGTCTGTGCTGTGTCAAAGGAAAACCCTAAGTGGGTGCCTAACACGTGCATCACGCGCACAACCACGTGCCTCATCGAGACCATACGTTAGCCCTCAATCTGGAGTACGAGGAACGGAGTACTCTTGGGTTGATGGCAGCGCCTACTAAAGCACGTACCCAATCAAGCAGATGGCCGTCGCCCAGCGAAGATACTGACGTGGAAGTGTCAGCGGCCTTCTTCGCCTCTCGTGACATCCGTCCACTCGACCCGAATTTGAACCTCACAGACGGTAAGGAGTAGCGTGACCGTGGTGGAAAAGATATCCGCGTATGTGCGTACCTACCGGACAGTGCGTACTCACCATCCAGGATTCTCCAGCAGTGTAGCCACCGCGACCCGCACAAGCCCTCTAATAAGTTTTCAGAATAGGCTCCGTTTTTCACACGGTTCGGGTTTCAGTTTCACTTCTCCATGGTCAGCGTTTGGGTCATGTCATAACCATGCCTATTACAAAGAGTATGTACTCTATCGATCTTAGATGCAAGGTCAAAGGAAAAAGCCATTAAAACTATATACAAGAAGGATCGTCCAGCTCGTCGATACAGGGCGCGTCCCCCCACCTCATGCTCCACTTGGCAATGCACAAAGGTGTTTTGGTATACTTGTCTAGGGCTTCCCGCTGACGGGCGGGCCGTTCAGCTTGAAATATCCAGGCTCCAAGGTCTGGAAGACGCCCGTGGGGTCGTACTTGGCGGCGATGCTCTTCAGCTTGGCCTTGTTGGTGGCGCCGTAGCTGGCGATGACGTCCTGGAACTGGCTCGCGTAGTTCATGTAGATGTAGTCTTCAAACAGGCCCATGGTCTTGCCGAGCGCGACCGTGCGGTCGATGATGCGCTGGTTGGTCTGGAGGATGCGCGTGTCGTCGGCCGGGTTCGTCCACATCATGTTCATGTTCAACAGGAGGTAGGGCCCGTTGGACGCCGGCAGGCCCAGCGGGTTGCCCCCGTTCTTGGACATGGCCGCCAACTGGCCCTGCGTGATGACCTGCAGGGTCGCGGCGGGGACGAGGCCCGCGGCGTCGCTGATGCCTTGGATCTCCTCGAAGAAGATGTCCCGGACCGAGGCGACGTGGGCCTTGTTCAGCTTGTACGTGGCCGCCCAGTACGTTTCGCGCAGGCCGTCCGGGTTGCTGGCGTTGAACTCCTGCGTCAGGTCGACGAGGGTGCGGACTCTGGTCGTGTCCGAGATGGCCGGGATGGCAAGGTACTCGGAGAAGATGGGGGCGTTGGCCACGGGTTTGGCGTACTGCAGGTCGGCAGCCGCGACCTTGAGATCGGCGGATGGGACGTAGGCAAAGGAGAGAATCTGCGCGGCGTTGGGATCCGAGGGCGAGTTGACGCCCACGTTGTAGAAGGCGTTGACCACGGCGTCGAACGAGTCTTCTAGGATGACTCGGCCGCCGCCCCACATTTGGCCGCCGGGCAGGGAGATGGCGTTCATGGTGAATTTCGAGACGATGCCGAAGTTGTTGCCGCCGCCGCGAAGGGCGAAGAAGAGGTCGGAGTTTTGGGTCGGGCTGGCGGTGATGATGAGACCGGATGCGGTGACAACTTCGTAGCTGGCCACATTATCGCACGCCCAGCCGTAGATGTTGGAGAAGAACGAGATGCCGCCGCCGGTGGTCAGGCCGCCGACACCGATGCCGGAAACACGGCCGCCGATGACGGTCACGCCCGAGGGCTGCAGAGCGGTATACACGTCGAACCACACATTGCCGGGGCCGACATCGACGGTCTTCTTGTTGCCGGAGAGTTGGACGGTGTCGAGTCTTTCTAGCGAGATGGTGATGCCACCTTGGATGTTGGAGGCGCCCGCAAAGGCTGCATGGCCGCCGGATTTGGCGGCGAAGGGACACTGAGTAAGTCGTGAAATCAAAATCGCTATCGATATCGAGGCTGCATTCGATGGCTTGAATATGCAGAATGGGTCGACGCTCCCTTGCTGGACGGACCAGTAACCCTCCGTGAAGGCATTGTAGCTGGCGTCGTTTTGCTTAATCAGCGAAGAGCCGCCAAAGAGAATCTTCAGCGAGTCACACTGAGGAAGAAAGAAGTTAGTCAAAGGGTGGCCAGAAAGGGTATCCGATGAAGGACCATTCGGGATAACTCACGGCTATCGAGCATCCAGCTGTCGAGGACCTCGTGGCCAAGGACTCCAACTCTGGCAACGCGGAAATATTGACACCTTGGTCAATCAGGGCGTCGGTCACGTTGAAATCAACCGGCTCGAAGGTCGAGTCCTGGGCTGACACCGACGCCACCAGGCCCAATGCAAGGGCAGCGGTATAAGCAGAAAAAAGCATATTGGCTGAGAGAGTGAAGCCAAGAGACAGAATTAAGAAAGGCGTAGAGCGAACTGCAAGGGCAGGTGATTGTGATCTTCGCTCGACAGCTAAAGAACCGAACACATGCAAGAACAAACACGAAGCGAACAACACTGGGTTCGAGAAGGAAAAAGCAAGGTACTTAGGCTACTTTCTGCAGCTTAACATGCCTGATGTGGAGTATGTTTCATTAGGCCACGTGGGTGAAACCCTTTTGATTGATGTTGCCGGAAGGAGATTCAGCAGATGAGACTGTACAATCAAGCCCTGGACTATAGACAACTTCAGGCTCACTAACACAGACCAAGTCAGTAAAACCGCACAGCTACCGCACAGCTGCCGCGTACTAAGGGGATCTATTGAATGCCCAAGCTGTAGTGACCTCGTACCTCGTATACTGTACTCCAACAGAGTCAAGGCGGCAGCCGTTTGGACTCTGCGTGCGATAACGAGGTCCCACGGTTGCGTCCCCCTGAACCGGCACTCGAGCGACGAGCAACAAAGCAAAGAGGTGTTGCACCGCAAGCGAAATTGAACCACACTTCGATGAAGGATCCGCTGGGTCACTACACAGTAGCGTGAACGTTGTCAGGCCCCAGGCACCGAAAACAACTACTGTGCACAGTAGTACAAGACGACACCAGGAGAAGCGCAGCAATCGGCTCTCGAGGCTGCAGGAAAGTTGCCGGATCTTCAACGGCGTGCTGTGAAATGCAGCACTGTCGATCTCTGACCTGATCGGAACTAGTCGAAAACCGGGGCCCGGGGTTCGGATCGCGGCCACGCTAGCCTGTTGTAGCTTAGATTGTCGAGCGTGAAATTTCCTCTGCAACACTGCGGAAAAAGACTTTTGGGCTAACTTGCGGTCGCTTTCCACCTGCGACGAACAAGCCGACCTCGTACCCATTCCACGCCGTTCCCGAGAAGATCCCTCTGTGCCGTCCCGACCCCGAGCTGTCTGCCTTCCTGGGCAACTTCCCTGGGCAACTTCCCCAGGCAATGCTGTCTTCTCATATCACCAGGCTGGTGTGCAGCATCGGAACAAGGTCTCTCAAGAGCCTTCGTCCCATAACCTGCTCTGGCGGCAGAAGAGCTATTGACCACGACTGTGTCCCAAGGAAGCCCACTCAGCGGACTGATCGCCGGAGTTTTCCTACCCAGCATGCAGGAGTTTTGAAGGTTTCCAATGCCTGCGGTCGATCGAGCTTCCCGGGAGGGGTGGCTCCTGGCCAACTCGAGCTTGGACGACACTAACAATGATCTTTGCCACAAGCGATGTGACTAACCAGTCGCCCAGCACCGAGCCCAGGTCCAGGCGTCCTTCTTGCCGCACGGAAACAGTTTGGTCATCAGTATCCCTGATCCAGTTATATGCATCTCGAGACGCCGTTGTGGCGGGGAAGCTGGACTCGTCGTAGTGCCTCACATCGTGCCTCACCATTTTCGTTCGCGTACCACTCGCTTTTCCTACCATGTTTCATACGGAAAGCTTCTTGTCGAACCGGTTTCGTGCCTCGTGGGAGATATATCTAATATGTGCTCCGTAGGGACGACAATCTTTTCCTCCACGCGGATGTGGGAACCGCACGAGGCTCTATCCTCCCACCCTCCTCTCCATCTTGACCTCGTGGCCGCTGGGTTCTGAGGTTCCCATTCTGCCCTTCCCACAGGCGAACGTTTCGCTGTCTCGACACCGTCTCCGCCCACGATGTCGTCCACTCAGAACTATGTCACGGAGAAGCAGCTTGTTGGGGTGGGATATGCCATGATTGGGGTCACCAGTATCGTCTTCGGCGCGAGAACGTTGATCAGAGTCAATCAACCGAAAAGATTACAGGCAGACGACCTCTTCCTCCTGCTGGCCTATCTCTGCTTCCTCACGTTGAGTATACTGTACATCGTCCTTGCTCCGACCATGTACCGTGTCACCGATGCCTCCTCGGGACTCACGCCGATATACCCGGAAATCTTGTCGGACTCTTTATTCATGATCAAGATCTTCTTCGCCAACACTATGATTTTCTGGTTCGCGCTGTATGCCGTCAAATTCTCCTTCCTCTCGCTGTACCGACGGCTCATGAAGGGCCTTCGCGTGTACATGCAGCTTTGGTGGGCGGTCGTGGCGTTCTGCGTCTTGGTATGTACCAGCCCAGCGGGAGTTGATATCAATTGCCGAGCTGACTCCCCGATCTAGACATTGATAGGTTGTGTGATTTCCAATTTCACCAGCTGTCACAGCATGCACGCGTGGTTTACTCCCGGCGAGTGTTCTGAACGGCGGGACGTCCGCGCTCAAATAGCCTCCTTATACTATGCCTACGCGGTAGATGTTATCTCGGATCTTTTCAGTAAGTTCAGCGCTCCATCTCCTCTCTGGACGCGTGAATTGTGCTAACTTGACGCCCTCCACCTTCAGTCATGTTCCTGCCCCTACGTCTGATCTGGAATCTTCAACGGCCCACGTCCCAGAAAGTCGGGATTGGAGGTCTCTTCTGCGTCGGTTGGGTCTGCATTACCTTCGCCACCATTCGCGTGGTCCAAATCGGCGTCAAGGCGAATAACAGTTCGACGCCGTCCTCATCATGGCTCGCCCTCTGGGCTATCGTCGAAACTGCCGTCACTGTCGTCGTCGGGTGCTGTCCCGGCCTATATTCGAAAGCCAAAGAAGTCCACTCAACGCGCAAGACGTCATCCAAGAGGAGCGGGTTGCCCCAAAACTACTACCACGGGAGCCGTGGGTACGAGAAACAGGGGACCGGTGCAGAGGATGACGGCAAGATGGACTTTGAAACCATGGTATCTGGGAACGGGCGGTCGTACCACGCCGTCACGACTGGTGGCACGCATCAGAGTATCGAGATGAAGAACATGCCCATCAAAGCTGCCAGCTCACAGAGCACCCAACGGGGAGAAGGCACCAATGGCACCTTCTGGGAGGGCGACGAGACGTCCAGTCAGGAAGAGTTAAATGGACACAAGCACATCTATGTGACGAACAGCATCGAGATCAAGGATGAGGACGAGTCGATTCGTGAAAGTAGCCGGAAGGATGTCGACTTTGCGAAGAGCGTTGTCTGAAGCAAGGGGAGGTGTATGTCCCTTGATTGCAGTTACAAGCAGCTTCCTGTACAAATGTATGATAACAACGGCTGGATGTGAATGATAGATGACGTGGTCCTGGTCCTGTGCCTAGTTGCTAGGGTGGCAGTCGTGTAGCTTAGCGCTCTATTTCAGGAGAGCATCGCATCTGTCGATCCGCAAGACTACAGCGGTGAGACGAACCCGTGAGAGCACCCAGTACCCGACCCGCCTCCCATGCGCCATACCCTAGGTGCCGGGTGCTATGTGCCATCTACTGCACAGACCTGCTGTTGCTGCCTCGTGCTGACTAATGACACCAGCTCTTCCACCGACCAGCTTCAGGGATACCAATAACTCCGTACTGTCCACCGCTTGCCGGACCGACAGTACATAAGCTGAAAACAGCCGTCGAGCCTTCCTTGGACCGCAGAGTTCCCCAAATATTGCATGACCGCTTGCCTGGCGTCAAGGCGTGTATCAGCTCGGTCAGAATAATGCGACTTATCTCTCCAGCATTCGCCATGGTACTCCGTACTCAGATTCGACAATACGTACGATAACATGAAACCGCGATGTATTACGGAGTACATTCCTTTGCAACCGCACCAGGAAGTGTGGCCGCCTGGACGGGATCAAACACATCAGTTTGTAATCAGGATGAGATTCCTGTTATAACATGCTAGACGTGTGGTGATAGCTGAAATTGGGCCCTCCACACCAGATTGAGCGTACACAGATTACTATGGATCAGCTAATAATCTCCTGTCTCATATTGGGGAGCATATCGATGCACTCAGTCAGTCAGCCTGCTGGCTGGCCCCCGTTCGCCGCCGCGCACTTGAGGGAAACATGATATCGCTGCCAACCTTTTTCGCACATACTACCGGCCTCGTGAGTAACAACCATGGCTGGCGCGTGATCGAGCGCTTGAGAGGCTCGAGAAGCAGTATTGCAACTCTGCGGGGGAATCGCAAGCACAGCAAGGAGCGCCGTCTAGACCCAGTGTCGAGACTGGCGGATCGAGTGATCGGGCTGCCAGTGATCGGGCTGCCAGTGAAGATTCGCGAGAACAGCTAAGGGCACCGTCTAGAATCAGTGTCGAGACTGACAGATGCTGTGGCCGTTCTGCGAGCGCTCGGCGGACTCAGCAACGTGGGCGGTAGGCGCCATTTCGTTCAAGTCACCGAGAAGGCGCGATCTGAGACTCAGATGAAGAAAGGTTTGTTCATCGCGCCGCATCCGCTCAGCCGGCGCCGTCGGCGTGAGACAATCCCAACTGGGACGACGTGTCGACAGTACCAGCAAAGCATGGGTGGCGGAGTCAGACTGGTTCGCAAAATCACAATACCAGATCGGGTGCCGGCGTCGAAGGCATTAAATATGGAGGCTTCACCCTCGAAGATGGCGTCGTCAAGGTACCTCGACCTTCTCGTCCCGTCCCGCCGTAATGTCCACCACCTCCATCCCCACGCCGATAACCAGAACCCTGCAAGCACGGTCACACGCTTGGATGCTGTGGCCTTGAGCTCCGGTAGCATACCGAGTGTTTTCATCCACCATCTCAAGTCCACTCACATCGGCGACACCTGTCCACGCTTGTCCCACGAGCTCGACCTGCACGGCTTCAAACAACACATCAACCTCGGTATGTTCGGAGGAGCTGACAAACGCTTTCTGAAGATTTATTTCAGCCCTCCAGACCTTGACACGTTGGTCATTTGCCACGGTGATGACCCACGCTGACCAGCTCTTGGGACCACTGGTAAGGCACACGATCTTCAGCGCGGTGAGAGCGGCGGCGTGGGCGCTGGGGATGAGGATCGTTCGGAAGCGATGGTCCGCATCTTTTTTACCGAGCCTCCTATCTTCAGGATCAAGTGACGGTCGAGATGAGGAGCTCATGAGTGTCAGAGCCAGTGCGTTATCGTCACCGCCTGTGGCAACGAGATGACCCTTTGAGCCAACGGCCATGATGTCCATGGCTAGTATGCTGCTCTGGTGCAATTTGTGGACTTCCATTCGGCATGTTGACTTTGGCCACGCGTTTGCATCCGAAGAATTCAGCCTGTCCCAGCAATCGAGAGGACTCAGGTTCATGTATCCATTTGTGCCTGCAGACAGGACACACATCTGATTTGTGGTAGGTCCAGCAAGAAGCGGGAGGAAGAGAGCCTGCATGATGCAGAACGAGCCATAGCTGAGTTTTTGCATTGTTTCGAACGTGCCTGTGTTTCGTGTCGACGATGCGGTGTACCGCACGATCTTGGTCTTCCCGTTCGAGTAGGCCAGCACAAGGGTGTGCTCCTCATCTTCGGCGCCGTCGTCCTCGAGGCGTGAATCGAACCCCATGATTCGTGCATCTGAATCCTCTTCCTCAGTGGGCATGGCGTCCCACAGTATTGCTCCTACGCTAATGCATGGTACGTCGAAGCTGAGTTTCCATACATAGAACTCTTCGCATCCAGCGCTGCTGAAGAGATAGTGTCCTGAGGCCGAGAATTGAAGATGTTGAATGCCCGTCGTGTGCCGTTTCAGCGTTGCAATGTACAGAAACTTGTCTGCCTGTAGTTGGCCGGGCGCCCGTGAGATGGCAGGCGCAGGGAATTTCGCAATGGCGAAAAGTTGGATGTTGGTGTCCTCGGCTCCAGTGGCCACAAGCACTCGGTCCTTATGTTGCCTGCCAGCCCCAGCGTACGGCAATGGACTTCGTGCCACAGCCTTTATCTCGCGTCCATGGCCTCCTCGCTGGATAGTCTGATGGCCGGACCCATTGCTCGTATGCCAATTAAATTTGCCCGCTCTGGTCCAGACAAAAGTCTTCGCGTCACTGCCGGACACAGAGGCAGAATCATCTCTGAAGTCCCAGGTTCGGTGAGAACCACCGCACTCAACCGAGAGGATGTCGGACTGCTGAGTTTCGTTCCACACAACGAACGCGGTGGACCTGAAGCCGTAGAGGAACAGATCCTTTCGTTGAGCCCGAGGTGCAGCTGAGCAATCTTCCGAGGCGGCAAAGTAAGCTCCTTCGATGTTCGGACCGAGTGGAGACGATGATAGGTGAACCATAAACACCTGCGGCTGGGCTCCGGTGGCGAGAGACGGGTGCTCCAATCGATGAATCGCGCAATGTCCGTCACGACCGGTCGTGAGTATGTGCATCATCCCTATCCCGGTCTCAATGTCTGCTTCTTGCCGGAGAACAGAAATGGAAGTAACGCTCTCCCTGCCATGGACATGTCGGAGGCAGTATGGCTTTTGTGTCGTCGCAGATTCAGGGCCCAGATCGGAGTATACAGCAAGAGCACCAGCACGAGAGCCGAGAAGTAACGTCCTGCTCGTGTGGTCATAGTGGCATGCCGTGATCTTAAAAGTATCTGGCATTCTCAGAGCCGTCTCGGTCGCCCCGATTGAGCCTTCTTTCATGCTGAGCCAAAGTATGACCGTCATCTTGTTCGTCAAGACAGCCACGACGCAAATCACGGAATCCTGAAAACTAGCCACTTGTTGGCCGGCAACTTGCATCCACGAAATGCCTTGATCGAGGTTGCATGGGATAGGTGATAACGTATCTCGACCATTCAACAAAGCATAAAGCCCGCCCATCTGATATGCAATGAGGACGAAACCACATTCCTTGATTGAGCAGAGTGTCAGACCACCTTTCAGCGGAGTTCCGTGCAATCGGCGCCATTGCAACTCCCGGTCTTTAGAGGTTATCCGGAAGAGATGTCCTTGACCTGTAGATGCCAGACATTCCTGATGATCCAACAGTAAATAGTTCTTCAATGGCAAGGGGGATGTTGTGATGTCCTTGAAAGGCACAGATATCGTGAGGGGACACAGTTTGGCAGTTTCCAATGTGTCGAATCTTCTAGAGATGATTTGTCCGTCAGCACCACCAGTATATACGACAATACCGTGCTCATCATTGAGCTGGCACATGGACCAGGCATTTTTCCCAAAGTGAAGTCGGTCGCTGCCTCCTGGTCTGAGGCTGCCGGCCAGGCCAGTTTCGCCTCCAGGACCGGTGCCCAACTCGGCAGTCCACATCTGACAGGCACCATCCTCACCACGCGAGAACAGTAAGATGCCCAGACTCGTGTTGTACGGCCGTCCTGGTGCGAAGTCGACGTCCCAAATGCGTGAGAGATGACCCCATGCCGATGCAACGTGGTTCTGACTGGTCTGAATCACATGCCCGAATCCGGTCTGGGTTGAATCGAGCCCATAGGAACCTTCATTGTGGACATCTCGATCACAATCACTGATATCCCAGATTCTTACCGTGCGATCGTCAGAGCAACTCGCCAGCAGGCGTACCCGGGTTCCTGCTAGGTCGAAAACTTCCGAGATTGAGACTCCGAACACAGAGCCTATATGTCCCTGGAAGACATGTTTCAGAGAGGGCACCCATTGCTGACCACCTTCTCTCCTGCTGCATGTCCAAACCAGGATTTCCCCAAAGACTGTACCAGACGCGACGATGACCAAATCAGGTGCAGCAATGGAGAGACATCCAGAGTAGAGAAACGACGCCGGGCCCTTGACAGTCAATAAACCGTCGTGCTTGGGAGGTTCCGCCACAGCGACATGGGAAGTGGGTGCTTCCACCAGTTGATTGTGTGCGGTCAGCAGGAGCACGAAGTTGCCAACGAAGACCGCGTCCAAGATCCAGTCCGAGCACGTTTGTTGCTCTGCCAGGCTGAGGCGTGGAATGATATTGGACGTGTCCGCTACATCTGCTTCCAGCGTGACGGTGCCGAGCTTCAACAGTGTGCCGCCCCAAACCACGACGTGGATTCGACGATGCGTGCCTGGACTTGCCTCACTGACGAGTACATTGATTCCAAGCACTGGCTGGGCCTCGAAAACACGTGTTGACAACACGCGAGTACGATCTACATTGTAGATATGCAGATATGCGCCCTGGCCTGCCAACAACCACGCTGCTCCATCAATCACGACTGATGTAAGGGCAGTGACTGGGAGACATGTGGCTCGCGACTACGGTGGTCAGAAGAAGTTGTTGCACAGAGACTGGGTACAAGCACCGCACCTCTATGATACATGCTGGCATTGAAATGCGTCGATAAAAGTTAAATGCCCAGACAGATCGTCTGAGAATCACAGAATGTAGGCGGAAGAAGACGTTGCTGAGGCGTCAAAGGTGTGAGAAAACGCCACTGGTCGGTCATTGCTTCGCCGTGTTATGTCTCACTAGTGAAATGATCCGCCCTAACTTCAACCAGAAATCACGTGTGAATCTGTTCAACACGTGACATCGCTGAAGGCGCGTCTGGGCATCGGGCTATGAAATACACTGGCATTGTCGCTGGTCTTGTTTACACCGGGCTTCGTAGATATATTCGGGTTTTTCTTCGAAATAATCGACGTCTGAAGGTGGTAAGGTCATTCCGGGCGACAGTGAAGCGGACATGCAATGAAACTGTACCGTCGATTTGTAACTTCAACATCACAGCCAACCCGAAGTTCTGAACGCGAGGCATTCAAACCGATGGCTAGATGAAGAACAGGTCTCTGATATTGTCGCGGACTATCTTGGCAGCTCACGCAACCGGCACATGGTGAGCCTCGGGCGAAGCAAGATTGGCCGTCTGGCCTTCACCTCACCGTCACTTTCATTGCGTCTCAAATTGCGCGTCACGAGAAGAAGCACAAACCATGGTTCAGGATGGGTCCTGGCAATCAGCTCCCAACCTCGTCACAATTCAAGACCTCGAGCCGAACGAGTCAACAGCGCCATGGGCAGTCTACTCCCCACGACAACCAGGGAACGCAATCCGCACCCATCACCATCACCATCTCTGATGAGGATGAGGATGAGGCCCTCAAAGGGAGCCAACTGTCAGCCAATACAGATCAACTCAACAGCAGCCGGCCGTCAGCCGACAGAGATCACCTCAACAGCAGCCGACCGTCTGCGGCTAGGGATCAACTGCCAGCAGGACCGAGACAGGCTGAAAGAGAACCAACCGTGGTCATAGAGCTTGATAGCGACAGCGACGAAGAAATCCCACATCCTCGAATCCAGCAGACTCCGCCGACTGCACCGGTAAGTCTTTCGCCCAGACATCCATATACTTCTACGCCAACAACTGCACCCTCCCCAACTCTGAATCGAGAAGAGGCGACAACGTCGGCCATCCCTGCTTATCGTTTCCTATGGGACCGTAACGCCGCACCTCGAGGTTCAGATCGACCCTTTCCGGATAGAAGCATAGCACAACCCGAAAGGTCCGTTGCGCCTCCAACAAGACCTCCGGGATTCTGGAGTACGTTTATGTCAACGACGCGTGGGACGCAACAACCCGTTGCTTCCCGCACGCCTCAGCCTCGCGCGCAATCCCAGGCTCAATCTCCGGCTCAACCTCCAGCTCAGCTTCTGGCTCAACCTCCCACGCAACCTCAGATGCGACCACCAGCGCAATCCCAAACCCAGCCCCAGGCACCACAGCCAGCGCGACCCTTTGCGCAGACCCACCCGACGTTGCCCCAGATGCCGCATTCAGAGCCATCCCGAGCTCAAATCCAGCCGGAAAAGCCACCACAATCCCTACCCCAATATCACGCGCAGAGACTCCAACCAAGGGATTCCCTTCCATCGCAAAGTCCAGGTACCAAGTCGTATGTGCCTCAGGGCTCGCACACCCACGGTACGCCATCTGAATGCCCACAGCCTCAAGGAGCGCAACCAACGTCAATGAATGGACCGTTCGCCACGAATGCACCAACGGAGTCTACGACAAGGCCTTCGAGCGCTACAGGCACCACATCCTTTTGGGCGGCATTCAAGCAATACTCACCTCCACATGTAAAATCCAGCCCAAAACAGGGACCCAGCGGCGCAAAGGCATCAAGCTTTCCGGCGACTCCAAGGCCGGCGACCCCTGCTATCGAGACGTCCATTTGCGACAATTGCGCTCGCGGCGATCTCCCGTGTGACGGCGTTGTCCCGGTTTGCACGCTGTGCGCACAACATGGAATTGCATGCTCTTACAAAAACGAGACGACGCCAACGCGGCCATCCAAGTTGGTTGTATCGAAGGTCCCTGGTCTTTCTGAATCTCACCGGGTCGAAGCAGCAGAGGAGGCGGTCCCCAGGCACGTGCCTGCCTCCAATCATAGCACAGAAACTCACCTAGATGGAATTGGGCGTTCAGCTACAGGCGGGTCCACCAATGCGATTCCAGCCGCGGATGACAACATTGTCCTGCGCGCACCGCATCCGCCACTCACGCGTCCAGAGAACCGAGTGGGCAATACTGTCGCAGGACAGGCGCCCGAGTGTCTCGACTCAGAGTCTGACGCCAGTGGAGATTACCAATATACCGACCGGAGAAGCGTGTCGTCTGTTGACACCTCCGGGCTTGGAGAACCAATTGAGATAGATCTCACGCTGGAAGCCGTCACAAGTTTCATGCAAGACCTTGACAAGGAAATCCGCGCCTGGCACGAAACGAGCACCCAAGCCGATTTGCGGCAGGCTACAATTGATGCGAGAAACAGCCCTGGGCCTAGACTCGACCGAACGTTACAGGACCCTTTCAAGGCGATCACCGAGCAGCGCCGCTCGGCAGCGGGAGGCAAGATTTCACAACAACCGTCACAGGGGAAGAAAACGTCCGTCATTCGAGCGCCTGTAGGCTCCTTCCCGACGGGGGCAGTTCTGCTGCCAAAGTATCAGGCCATCGGCCGGGTTGGATCAAGCATCCTCGCGCCAAATCGCAAGACCGCCAAGCATTGGGCTTATTCCGCCGAGGACGAGAACGACCCGGACTCGGACAAGAAGTACGACGACTTCGAAAAGCATTACATCATCGACTTTGAAAGCCTCAAGGCTCAACAAAAGTGCCAGGAGCTGGTGTGGCGGTGGAAACCTTGGATGGAAGAGACACTGGCCCGGATCGGGCTGCGGAATACCGACGTTCTCTACTTCTTCACCTACTTTGCTTTCGAGACTCGGCCGCAGGATAGATGGCAGCAATGGGAAAGCTGCAGCACGTGTGACCTGGCGGACGTGGAGACTCGACGCAATCATTTTCGGAAAGAAACCTTCGACGCATTGCCTCGTCCCGACGACCAGACTCTCCAACTGGCGGCGTTGGTGGCACGAGCCTTTCATAACGTGGCCAACATCAGCCTCTGGCACATTGCCGTTGGTGGTCTTCTCCGGCCACAATACCCAGACGACCAAGACGCGACGGCTCAACAATCAAACCTCTGTCTGATCTGCTTTCGCCATCACTGTCCCGATCATGGCTCGTACGAGGATCCCAAGGGGTATATCGCTGCCCATGAAGGACAATCTTTCATCAACGACAGTGAGCAGGACTCCAATATTCGCAGATATGTGACCCTACCTGATCGGGGCCGTCGAGACGAGGACAAAAGGCATGTGTGTGGGGTGTTCTGTGTGGAGCCGTCGTTGAATGTACGCGGAATCCTAGGACGCCAAAGTGATGGGACGGTCAATGGGGATTGTCGACCGCCGAAGGAACAAGTCAGGCACATCCTAGCGGACGATTACTTGTGCTGCCCTTCCTGTTTTTGGGATGTAAACAACCGACGCGACATCAAGGCGTCAGATGTGAAATTCCAGCCCTTCCTATCGGCATCGCAGAAGCTCTTGGTAGACAAGCTTATGCCCTTCTACCTCAACAACCCGCGCGGCCCATGCCTCATCTCACGCGTCATCAAGGATGTGGACTGCCTGATGGTTTTCCACCACATGATCTTTGCCATATTCGACACGCCTCATCCCGAGGAGCTCTCGAGCAATACATTTGACGGTGGTGGGACCAATCCACGTGACTCCGGTGCGGTGGGAAAGAAGGGAAAGCCACTGACGGTGAGCGAAACTGCAAAAAGCGCAGACCTGGTCAACCGGCCGCCCTTCCGACCGTGTTTTCATGCAGGGCCTTGTCTCAACAACCCTGCGTGTACCTGTGCCGAGAGCAAGGTCCATTGTGAACGGTTTTGTGGGTGCGACCAATCCTGCAAACGACGTTTCCGCGGTTGCATTTGCAAGGCCGGCGGCGCCAAGGTGTGCTTTGAAGATAGCCGATGTGAGTGCTGGATCCACAACCGTGAATGTGATCCTCATCTTTGTGGCAAATGCGGCGTCGTCGACGTCCTCGACTCCTCAAACAAATACCGGGACGAGATTCGGACGGGCCGCTGCAGGAACAACCGCATCCAATTGGGCTTGCCGGCTCCCACGACCAGAGCACCGAGCCAGGTCCAAGGCTACGGACTGTACAGTCGAGCGGAGATTTCCATGGGCGATTTCATCGGCGAGTACACCGGTGAGATCATCAGCAGATCCGAGGCAGACCGGAGAGGGACGATCTACCAGTTGATCAACCAAGAGTACCTGTTCAACCTCAACCGGGAGCAGGAAATCGATGCCTCCAAACACGGCAACAAGATGCGGTTCATGAACAATTCTCAAAAGGAAGAGAATATCAACGTGGTGGCGAAGAGCTTCTTTTGCAGCGGCCTGATCCGCATCGGGCTCTTTGCAAAACGCGACATCCGAGCCGGTGCAGAATTGCTGTGGCAGTATGGCTATTCGGCCGAGCGGGTCAAGTTCTTCTGGGAGCCCGGAGAAAAGCCCGTCACTGCCAGAGCGTTGATCCCCTTCTCCAACGAACGCGTGGCCAGAACCGCCGGCAAGAACAAGCCGGCCGGTGGGGAGACCCTACGAAGGGCCCAGGACAAGAGCACCCCGTCTCCCACGGTGCATCGGGGCCAAAAGCGCAAAAGACAAATAAGCGAAAGCCCCGAGCAAGACCTCGGCGAGACCGTCGCAGACAGTTCCGAAGAACTGGATGCGGATGTGGATGTGGATGTAGATGTGGATGTAGACAAGGAATCCTCGGCCGACTCACCGCTCCAAGTGCCAGAGACAGACGACTCGGCCGACTCGGATTACGTCGAACCCAACGGTCGCGTCTTTGAGGAGGGTGATACTGACGACGACGACGGCGGCGGCGGCGGCGTGAAATCAGACGAAGAGGAGGCCGAGGCCGACACCGACGCCGTACCGCCCACGACCGGTTTGAAGCGCGGTATTCCACGGACCCGTACTGATGCTGCTGCTGCCAACGGCGCCGAATCTCCTCGATCACAGGGCAGGGCCAAGGGCAGGAGCAAGGCCAAGGCCAAGGGCAAGGGCAACCCTGAGCAGCGCCAGCGTCCAGCAGCATCCGCGGATACAGCAACGTCGACCCATGACGACGACGCTCAGAGCGGTACCCGTAGTCGTGGTCGAAGCGATGCAAACTCAACAACGACGGGTCCGTCCCACTATGAGACCGACCATCGCCGCAGGCCACTCCGACCCAATGACAAGAGACTGGGAGGCAGATCGCAACAACGGGCGTGGGAGACGAGGAAGCGGAACAATGCCATGGCGCACGGTGCGAGGTAGGGCCGAGGGAATAGCTAGCCTCCAGATACCAAGATCCAAATTCAATGCTAGGATTCAGGTTTCATGTTCATGTTCACGGGTTGAAACGCAAATTGACTGTGAGTTGCTCGCGGCGCTCGAGTCACTGTCCAGCCTCGCCCAGCGCTGCCCAGCGCAGCGCAACGGCGTCTTGGCGATCGGGGCTGATGCGTTTACTTACCTGTACTCGTACTCCGTCCGTGAGAGGTAGACGCACGGAATCTGTACTCCGTAGGTAGTCTGTCATTTTGCGAGGCATCCAATCAATCGCGTCGCGAAACAACAATGGCAGTCAGACGTCATGTTATCCAGTAGGTAAAGAACCATTCCAAGTATCCCATCGATCGACCCAGATAAACGCCATGCTATGTGCCCAACCTGATGTACACATACTGTACCAAAGGACCAAAGGACCATCGTACTTCCACGTGTCGTACGCGCCAAGAAATTTTGATTTTAGCCCCTGCAACCGGCCCTGCTTGTGCGAGACGTCGAAACATGCATTGTAGCGCGTAAAGCCCGCTCGAGGGGCTCGCACAAGGCAAGTCGCGCTCGACCACGGCTTGGAGCTTTGGGCTTGGAGCTTCAAGCTGGATCAAAGCCGCTTGGAACAATCCTACTCGCCGTCGGTGAATACATGCGTGAATACCCCGTTAGCGGTCTTCGCATAAGTCTAGTCCCGTCAGGCACTGCTTGGCAGCTGAAATCAAGACTCCGAAGCAAGTCTTCGCCGTGCCGTTTTGGGACACAACTCGCAGTTTGTCTTTGTCCGGAACGAATCTTCGGTGCTCAGCTCCCAATGCTTCGCTCTCTGACGGCCTCGCTTCCGGCTGGATGCTGTGGACGGCGGCGCGGTTCTCACTCCAAGTAATTCGTAACTTCATTCCCCCTTCCCCAGGGTGGCTTCTCAGCTGACACCCTTCCGCCTTCCGGGCCCCCTAAACTTATGCGTGACCGTCTAGACACCTTGCGGTCTGAAAGGCTCATAGGCACTTCCCATGTGCGCGGGTCTTTGCGGCGCATAGCCTTGAGGTGGCAGCGTGTTCAGTGGCATACTCTGGTGGTCACTGGGTCCCATGTATGGACTGCCCACTCTTTCATACGTATACGGGGTCTTTTCCGCCCTTGTTCTCCGTGCCTCCTTGTTGCCAGGGTTGTAAGGACTCCTGCCACTGCAACAGCAGACACTCAGGGTCCAGAAGAAGCCTGCTCCGACGGCGAACGCCGTGCCAATCCAGGTCAGTTCGAGGACACGACTGCCGAGAGTGGAACTAATGCCATAATCGTCCTTGAGGGACTCGTTGAGGGCGGTCTTGAGGACGATGTAGACTGCCGAGGCGGTTGCCGAGGCGGCAATGATGAGAATCGACATTGCCGAGGCGCAGAACGTGGTGAAGAAGGAGCCCCATCGTGAGAATGCGGCCGAGATGCCGACAACGAGCGTAATGGCAGCGGCACTCAACGCGCCCACATAAAGATAGAAAATGGCCTTTGAGGCCGCGTGGTAGGCATCCAATCCATCTGTGAAGGTCTTGGGTAGATACGTGTCCACGGGGACACCAGTGCTGTTCAAACCCCAGATCTTGATCGGGTTGAACCAGAAGTATGCTTTCGGGTCGGTGCAGTTTGCGTAGACGTCGTTGCCGTTCCACGAACAGTAGCTGCGAAGGTAGATTGTGTAGAAGTCTTTCATGCCCAGGGTCTGCTTTGCGGCTTGGAGGGCACCGGCGAGGAGGGTGCTATTGTCGGCATTTCCGGCCACAACAGTCGAGGGACCAAGCGTCAGGTTGGTCAAGTCGATCTAGAGAAGAGACACGGGGTTAGCGATGCACATTGGAGCGGGAACGGGCCGGCTCACCTTCAGGAAGTAGAAATCGTCGACGGTGTGGTTGCGGTCAAAGGTGCCGGCGAGGAAGAGCAGGACCATGCATATCAGCACGGCCAAGGTCAGAAGAAACGGTGCTGCGATGCAGCAGATGCGGCCTGCGTTGACCATGTTGGCGGTCTGCAGAAAGAGTCCTTCGCCGAGAAGTAAGTGAGTCGCAGGTGATTTTAAACTCAGTTCAGCTGAGAATCTCAGGCGTTTGGAGAGAAAGCGTTTCAGGTGCGGGGAAAGAGAATACGAGTGTCCGAGATCTTGCTCGTCGTCGGGGCCTCACTACAAACGAAGGTACTTGGTGACAGAGTTTCGTCGGAGGCAAGAAGAAACAACATAGGAAGGAGAGGGTTTCTTGCGGCAGATCATGGTGAATATGTGAGATGTGTCCAGCGATGCGCCATCCGGGGGCTGTGAGATTATGGGGCCAATTCTTAAATGTCACTTGCAGCCCGGCACTTTTCGAGCTAGCTGTCGCAGGGTCCGTTTAGTATCGATACAGGCGGGTGGAGTCTGTCGCTGGAGTCGAGGAGAGGCGAAGGACGTAGATGGACAATGTAAGAGATCCAATTAGGAATAGGCCCTTTCACAGGACAGCACAGAGGACAGTGCGAGTCGAATCTATGGAGTACACAGGAGGGACATACGCACACACGCACACACGCACACACGCACACACGCACACACGCACACACGCACACAAGCCTCGTGCTGGAGGAGCACGCCAAGCCTTCAGGTGGCACAGCGGTACCACAAGTGCTGCCTTCGCGGCCTTTGGCATCGTTTTGAAGTGGCTCAGCCACTCCTCATTAAGCCCAGGATGCGTACGGAGGACTATCAAACGACTTAGTTGCGCGGCCGCCGCACGCACTCACTGACGATTGTCGACTTGGCCCGGAAGGCAATCGCGGGTCCGAAGGGGTACCTACTGTACGAGTATGCGATATTGTGCAAGCGGATCGGTTGTATGGTATTGTCCTCTGCTAGCTGCGATGGATGCATTATCAAACCGAGGAGACTGGGTTGAAATTTGCCTAGGAGGCTGCAATGCCCTCGCTGCGTGCTGTAGGTGGCATTTTCCTAATCGAGTCGCGCCCCAACGACGGGAGCTTACTAGGTACCTAGAGTGCCCCTGTGGACGGAGGATCGTGGTTCTACTGTCCTCCGTACTCACCGTGAGCAGCAGTTCATGTTTTCCGCATCGGGCCCAATGCTCGGCTAAACAGTTCGGATTCACCGCGAGGGCAGAGATGAGAAGGATTCAACCCGGCGTTGCTCCTAACTAGCGCTCCTAGACTCGAGCCTGGCGGTACGTACCCTCGTACAGTATCTCACCATCTGCCTTCTTGGCCCTCTCCGAGTCTTTCGGTTACGTCGCCCTGGTGGTGGTGCTGTCTGTCTGCCGCACGCTTGGATAAGCAAGTACTCGTGCTGTACCCAGTACTTGCCACGTTTGTGGGGACTATCCTTAGGCAGTGGCGTACTGCACTTGGGCCGGCCAGACTTGGGGTGCGTGGCGCGTTCTCTACTGTGTACGAGGTATAACACTGACCTGCGGCCCTCTTAGACCCCAGCCTCACCTGAGCCGCGTGTGGCTTGCCCACACCCATGCATGATGTTCGTGCAAATCGACCAGAATTTCATTATTATTATGGCTATGAGACAACGTGACACAGACGATCCTTTCTGTTTCTCCGAGCTGCTCGACGCTGCTGGTGTATTGTGGCAATGGAACAGACAAAAGCGCGCAGTGATCGGGTGACATCGATTCTCAGTCGCAGTCGCATACCATGTATTGTGGACTCCGATCTCCCTGCTGCGCCAATCAAGAGGGTATTCAAGGGGTATTTGTCCTTCGTCAGCCCAGTGTCTCGTGCCTACTCAGTCAAGACTCAGCCACATCTCTTCATGATCCATTCTCGGTTCTCGTACTGTGTTCGTATGCTTTCTGCGTAGGCTTGGACTCGATGGCGGGCTTAAGCTGCAACCGCATGTTGGCCTGGAGCATATCATAATCAGTTGAGTCACTTTCCCGACACATCGAGGCGCAAGCCACTTTGGGCAATCACTTACCGTTTGCCTGTTGTGGTCTCTCCTCTTCCTCCTCCTCGTCCTCTTCTTCTTCATCCTGCCCGTATTCGCCGTGTTGGCCTGCAGGAACCCAGCTGTCGCGATCGTTCTTGATTGGCTGATCTTGACCAGAAAGATCGACGCCCTCGTTCTTGATCGAGTTGGCCTTCCGCCTCTGGCTGAGATTGCGTGCGCGGGTGGACAGGTTGGACCTGACCTGGGCCGTAGACGAAACCCAGTTGGTGAGCGCATCTTCGCAGTCTTGGATGATCGCCTTGGAGGCCTCGTAGCCGTCGTACGCATTACGCGTCTCGCCAGGAGTGACAGGGTTGTCATCGATAAGCTCGAGCAGATGCTTTCCATAGCCGGCGATGATGGCGACTTTCTCGCAGTGCTCGCGGATCGCATCGAATTGGTAGTTGAATGCAGCCTTCAGTTTCTCTCGAGTGATGTTCGACAGTTGGGCTTCGGCAACGAGAGATTCGGCTTCGGCACGAACGAGTTCCTGCTCGAGGACCACGATACGCGGGCTATTGGGCTCCTTGTACTTCAGTTGGGCAATCTGATCCGTGATCTTCTGCTTGCGGTCCCTAGATGGTTGCACCGAGGCTTCGATGTTGCGGATCGACTTGATGGTGACGCGGTACTGGTCATAGCGGTCGACGAACTGATCCTCTAGCTCTCCAATCTCGTAGATCAAAACGCCGAGCTTGTCAGTCACATCACTAACATCTTCATCGCAGGCTTCCCCCCAAATCGAGAGTTGTTGCTTTACAAACGTTAGACCCGCACCCCAAGAGGGAACGGCAGGGACTTACCGCGACCTCCATTCGCTCTCGGCCGACCAGCTCCATGCTGCGCATGACGTTCTTCTCCATCTTCACGAGCTGGGAAAGCTTCTTTGCAAGGTCCGGGCCAAAGGCGCCGGCAGTTCCTTTTCGGAACGCATGCCCTGTTTCTCCTGGTCAGCACCATCTGAGCGTGTAGTATGTGCCCAGTATCCCTCACCGAAGTTACCACGGCCGAACAGGCGGCCCGTCTTTGTCGACGATGCTGGCGGGGGTGGGTTTTCAATCTGGGAGGCTGTAGGAGCGCGCGATTGGCGCATAGAGTATGTGCGATGCATCTTGAGACGCGGTCGATGGTACGCTTATTGGGAGAGAGTTATGAGAGGGCGTGCGCTCGTGCTCAGCCGAGACACAGCAGGCAGGCAACAGATGGACAGGTGTAGCTGTGTCCTGCGCGAAATCAGTTAGCAATTAGCACACGAACCTGAACTGCGGCAATACCGAATCAACAGTGGTGGTGAGGAAGAGCAGCAGACGTGAATAGAAAGGGCCAAGGTCAGCGCCGATCGAGAGTGGAGGGTGGTGTGAGAGTTATGAGTGTCTTGCCCTTCAGCCTGGGCGAGAGAATGACGTTCCGGGAAGGTGCGGGAGCTGTGGCTTCAACCCGAGCTCAGAGTTTCCTGACTGAGACACGGCGCACTGGGGACCTTCTGGCCCGTTCAACGATCTCAACTCAGAGGCCGCTGTGTATCAAATACGGGTATGCACTGAGCGATCGCTGGCTGCTGGTCGCTCACGAGATCGGTGGTGCCGTGATGCGCATCGGACCCGCCACAGCGTCACTGTCAGCTCCACTGCTGACTGGGGCTTCAGGCCGCTGTTTCTGATCACTCAACGAAGGCGATATGAAATTGTCGACTCACCACGCGGACAGGTGGATGACTTGACGAAGCCGGGATAAAATGTTCACGCGGCGCAGGTACAGCGACGGGAGACTGGACTTTGGAGATTCAAGCTTGGGGAAGCTGCAACCTTGGGAGCTGGAAGCTGGAGAGCGGGAGAGCTGGAGCTGGCCTTTTAGGGAAACGGCTGTGTGGCTGAATAAGAAGCGGAGTCACGATCTCAGCCGGTTATGAGCAGCTCATGCTGGTCGCGAGAGCAACAAGGCCACATCGCCAGCCGCTCACGTCATCGAATTGCAGCGACTCGGGTGGACACGACCCAGATGAAAGAAGGTGAAGGTGGCACGCAAGGAGACTCCATCGGTTTCGAACTCAAATGTCCCTCACTACATCATCGGTGCACGCTCACTTCAATATCCTTTGTTGCTTGTGTCCAGCCCGCATGGCATTATCTGCGCTTGGGTCTCAAATCGTTCCATGCGCAAGCTAATGAGGCCGGCTACTGCATGCTAGACGATGCAGACTCCAAGATCAGCAGTAACGCCGACGGAAACCTGCAGAACCTGTCGCCTCAGGGTCACTCAGGGTGTCATGCGAAGCTTCGTCGGTCTTCCACTCATGCTTCTCGAGTCGCCATTCGTTTGACTCTTCATGGTTCCTGAACTGAACCATCGAGACATCCGCCGCTAACACAAACGACTCGGGAAAAGCACCAGATCATGCCACTGCCGACTGCCACATGGTCCATCGAGGGACGGCGTTCTCTTGGCTACTTCCTGCCACGAGCGCAGGCCGAACGACATGCGTGATGCGCCTTTAACGCCTTTTGATATCCTGCTCCTCCTCTGTCTACCCAGTATGTACAGCCTTAGCCCTGTCCAGCCACAAGAAAGTTGATTGACTCCTCTCATGGCCCGTAACGCCCTTGATCGCCTAGCATCACTGTTAGATACCCCACCCTCTCTCGTCGGCCTCCTGCCCTCCACCCCCACTGGCGCTCTTACTTCCGTTCGCCTTCCCCTTGTCACTCCCTTCACCCTCTTGCGTCCCGATCCCAATAACCCTCTCTAACTCACCCCTTTCACCGCTCATCTCCACCATCTCCTTGAACGCGCCCGCTTCCCGCCTCATCAACGCCGCCGGGCTATCATATTCAAGTACCTTCCCCTCCCCTAACACCAAGATACGATCGAAATCCGCGATTGTGCTTAAGCGATGCGCGATCACAATGAGCGTACTATCCGTGAATTCTTCTCGGATACTTCTCTGTATGAGGGCGTCGGTTTCCATATCGACCGCCGAGGTTGCTTCATCTAGAACCATGATCTTCGGCCGGGAGACAATGGCACGGGCGAGGCAGAGGAGTTGGCGTTGACCCTGGGACAGGTTCAGCCCGCCTTCCGAGATTTTGGAGGAGAGAGAGCGGAAGATATTTCTATTGGTGTCTCTGGGAGCGTCTTGAGCTGGGGCGGCGCCGCGCAAGCTGGGAGGTAGAGGTGTTGCGCTACCGCTTGCTGCTCCGGATGTCGCCAATGATGCTGAGGAGATGAGGTGGACTCGTGCTAAAGCTTCCCGTAGCTCTTCATCAGTCTGTTGATCAAAGGGATCGAGATTACTCCGCACAGTGCCCGAAAAGAGTACAGGATCCTGGGGGATAATCGCCAGTCTCGAGCGCAGGTCGTACAGTTTGATCTTCGAGATATCCACCCCGTCGATGTGGATACTTCCGCTCCTGGCTTCCAGGAAGCGGAATAACGCAAGCGTCAAGGATGATTTGCCGGCTCCAGTTCGTCCAACGACACCCACGCGTTGATTCCTCGCCACGCTGAAGGTCAAGCCTCTTAACACAGGGGGCAGATCCGGCGCATAGCTAACCACCAGATCATTCACCTCGAGGTTGCCTTCTGTAGGCCACGCCGCGGGCGCGTCCACACCGCCCTGATTCTCGATAGTAATATTGCTGTACTCGACAATTCTCTCCGTGGCATTCATGTCCAGTTCAACGTTGGAGTATTGCCGCAAGAACCAAATAACGCCTTCGCTAAGGCCGAGTGCGAAACTGAGCGCGAATCCTGCCAGGCTCGAGTCGATGGTGGTGATCGAGACAATCAGGGCTGCTGTGATGGCGGCAAAGATGGCACCCACCATGTTCAATCGCCAGCCCATCCAACGATTGAAGAGCCAGAGATGCCAGTACGCACGACAATGCAAGTCAATTCTGGCATACATCTTGTCCAAGTAAGCATCGCACTTGTCGAAAGCACGGATAGTGCCGATTCCCATAAGAACAGAACCGAACTGTTCGAAAACGGGTGATTTGGCGTTGCTTTCCAATCTCTTCACCTCTCTGGCACCAGCGAGATAGCGCAAGGCGTAGTACATCGAGATCGAGAGAAGTGCGGCTGCAAAGACGATCATGAATGGCGATACAAACAGTCCGGCGATGACTACAGAAAGGACGTGCATCATGTTGTGCAGCATGAACGCGAGATCCATGGAGATGCGCGAATCCAGCATGTTGAAATCCGAGGTGAAGCGGTTGAGAATTCGTCCCACGGGCACAGTATCGAGCCAGCGTAGAGGCGCCCGGAGTATCGCGAATGCAAGTCGTTCAAAAAGGATCTTGGATGCACGAATCGAGAGGACGAAGACGCAAAAGTAGCGCACGGTCCCGATCAACCAAGCAACCAGGGAGATACCGAGATAGACGCCCAAATAGTATCGGAGGTTGGGGTCGATAGCGGCAGTGGATAGTCGATAGTGGAGGCGATGGTAGGCGCTCCCAAGTGCCTGCTGGAGAAGACTGTGCTGGAAAGCATGGTCGGACTCTGTGCGATATGATCTCGTCCACACGCTGATCCAATACGACCTCGCCAGATATACAGCGACCCAGACGCCGAAAATTGCCAAAATCCCCAACCAGTAAGTGAACCCGCCACAGGCTCGGATGTACGCTGCATAGATCCGATATTTGATCGCACCTGTCTCACGGCTTTCGTCCTCGGTGAACTTCTTCGGCGGATTGCCGTTGGGTTTTGCTTCGTTCATGCTCGCGTGTGACGGACGGCGCCTGA
The DNA here is from genome assembly GCF_000365165.1 of Cladophialophora carrionii CBS 160.54. Taxonomy (NCBI): domain Eukaryota; kingdom Fungi; phylum Ascomycota; class Eurotiomycetes; order Chaetothyriales; family Herpotrichiellaceae; genus Cladophialophora; species Cladophialophora carrionii. The sequence continues at coordinate 4,538,102 of NW_008481816.1, read as the reverse complement.
GGTCGTCGCCAGCATCGCTCAGGGCAGACTTTCTCCTGGAGCGTCGGGACTGGTTGGTTAGCAGTTTCTGGAGGCCGCCCCCGTCATCGACAGCGAGGTTTTGATTCTGCTGATTCGCAATGGCCTCGTCTTCTTCTTTTTGTTGCTCCTCGATATCTTGTGCGAGGATAGACTTGAGTTTCCCGCTCCGACGTAATTCCTCTGTTCTGCCTTCTACCTCAACGGTGCCATTCGAAAGAAGCACGCTGTAGTTTGTTCGAGGTAGGCACAGAGCGACGTGGTGCGTGACCAGGATCCTGGTCCTGCCTTGCCCAAGCTCACCAGTCAGTGCCTGCTCAAACAAGTGTCGTCCAACATGGGCATCTACTGCCGAGAAGATATCGTCGAGAACAAGAATTCCCGCTCTCGAATACAATGCACGCGCAAACGACACTCGCCATTTCTGTCCACCACTGAGATTGATACCGTTCGCGCCGATGTCGGTGAGCTCCCCGTCTTGTAGCATCTCCAGATCTTTTGTCAAAGCGCATGCAGTGAGGACTTTCTGGTAGCGGTCATTGTCCAGTGGGAGGCCGAAGAGGATGTTGTCTCGAATGGTGGCATTCTCGATCCACGGGATCTGAGCCACAAAGGCGATGGAAGAATCAATCGTCCAATTCTTGCGGTTGGCTTGAGCATCATAACGTTGAGCGGAAGATGGCGGCTTGGGCACGACGAGTTCACCGTCGAGAACGTCAGCCTCCCCAATAATTGAGGCCAGCAGCAAGCTCTTCCCAGATCCTGTACGGCCCGAAATCACGCTCAACTCCTTTTGGGGAAACGCAAGATCCAGGCTGCGTAAGGTGAACTGATTGTCTTCGTTCGCCGGGTCGTCTGATGGCCAGGCGATTGTAGTGTTCTTGAATGACACGGCCTCGCCTGGTCTGGTGCTTTCAATCCGCTCAGGCGCGTCAAGGTACTCTTGAACCCTCTTCGCTGAAACAATGGCGTCGAGAAGATCCGTGATCATCTCCGGGATTATAGCCAGTGTCATTTCGATGGCTTCAAAGACAGAAATCGTTGTGAAAGCCACAGATGCCGTTAGTTGCTTGTAGATGAGGACATACGTTGTCAAGGATATAGCTGCGAGCATTACGGGGCCGAAGATCCAAATGCTAATCAGTGTGGTGTCGTATACGAATACCTGCCACTGTGTCTTCAACTCCCTTCTTCGCGTTTCCAAGATCTTGTCATACCAGTTCCTCTCCAAGGCGCTGAACTTGATTTGACGAATCCCTTGCAGAGCTTCAGTGACGACCGCCATCTTCTGATCTCGGTACTTCATCAGGTCGTCTTGAGCCGTTGCGTATCGTTTGGCAGCTAGGATGTTGATCGGCGTGATGAGAACCGGAGCAGCCAGCCCAGCAAGTAAAGGGATTGGCCCTATCAGTTTAGACAGGAAGCTGATGGCGAAAATCAGTTTGATAGCCGACCCGAGGAAGATGTAGTTGAATGTAGCAAAGTCCGCAATGCGCTTAGAGTCCACCCCCACCAGATTGATCGTGCTCTGCTTAGACTTCTGGAAGTCCGCATCTTCATCTTCTTCTGGAACTCGATCTTCGCCCTTTTGGCCAGCAGCTTCATTCACGACTGTCCCGCCGTTCAAGGCGCCATCGCCGGTCTCTGCCTCCGCCTGTTTCTTGCCCGTGCCTTTGACATCTTTCCTTCTGATGGCCTTCCCAAATACCACAGCGGACAATTGCTCGTAGATTGGAACGCCGATTTTCATAAAGGTGATGAAAAACATCCAAGCCTCGATCCAGTTCGAAAAGGTGATGGCCAAGCCGAGACCGATCACCAATAACCATGATGTGAGAGCCACGTCCTTACCCTCATCGCGTTGTTCGAGCGTTTTGAGGACAAAATAGAGAACGATTTGTGGCAGGAAATCCGTGATGGAGCAAGTCGCTTGGAGAATCCACTGTTGAATGAATGTCCATTTGCGCGACCAGAAAATCGTCTTCCATAGCTTGTCTTTTCGACCGACAGCCTCGAACTCTCGCCTCAGTTCTCTGGAACGATTCTCGAAGTCAATCTCGTGTAGGTCGTCATAGTCGAGGCCTTTGTTCTTCGCAGCGAATGAAAGAATCGGAGCGGCCCACGAAAACGTCAGCTTGGACAAGAGAGAGACAGTGTTTTCGCGGTCGACAATCTTATCATTCCAGTACACATCCGGTCGCCGAGGGATACACAAGCTGCTCACGGCAAGGCCAATGCCAGCAGCGAACAGTATGATGGAGAAGGTGAGGTGGATGTTTCGTGGAAGTGGGCTGGATTCGGCTTGCCAGAGGGAGATGTTCTCCACGGCTACAGCAATGGCGATGGACAAGGCTGAAAAGCTCGAGAAAACTCCGAGTCTGTAGCGTTGAGTGGAAGATGGCGTAACGTATATGATGGCCGCTTGGGACAGCACAAGCAACTAGCAGATGTCAGACAAAGGAACCCGACGAGAGGCCGTGTAGCAGCAGAGCAGCCCTTACCCAGGTTGCGAACTGCAGCCATTGCTCAAGACTGAGAGGCAGCTGTGAGCGCGCAGTCGTGAGAATCGCAGTTGCCAATGCAACACCACAGGCGACAAGAGAGATCAATATTAATATTAGTCGAGGAATCTGATCGGAATATGACTGTTCTGACTCCTGCGTAGCAACTCCATCCTTGTCTTCGTAGCGCTCTGAGAGATGTGCATCCTGCTTCTTCCTCGACTGGACCCGAGTGAAGAGTTGGCCAACTGCTGGCGTTGACAAGACCGCAACAACAGCGAGACATGCTATTGAAATTGCGACTGACGTGGACGTGTGATGTGACGCCATGTCGTTGACAGCCGGCTCTTCCCCAGTTAGACCGTATTACAATTACAGGGTTGGGTAGTTAATCGAGAGACATCCTGTCCGTGGAAACAATTCCCAGTTGAGTACCAGGACGCGGGTGTTGAGGCGGTTGTCTAAAGACGTAGTTGCAGATATTTTTGCAATATCAGAAAGGGAAAGAAAAGCGGATATTTATGACGATCACCGGCGCAACTCCCTGCCGGTACGAATAAGAGTACCAGGTACAGATGAAACTGCAACCCGAATACGTTTCTAAAGGTCGGAGACTTGGTGCTGTGTTCGCACAGCTTTGAGCCTGCAACGACTGAGTGTCGTTGGCTCGCGTTGAGAGTTGAGCCTGGCGCCTGCCTTGATCAACTTGGCTTAACTACGCTTGACAGGTTAGGGAATAGTTAGAGGGTAGATGGAGGAGCTTGAGTCACACAGCTGAGCTCACATATTCATGTTGGAGAAGTGACTCGAGTTCGGAAGGTCCATCGTGAGCATGCAGACGGACATTGACGAGAGGGGGCTCCCTCTGTTGGCTTCTCCGCCGTCACTGCTTGGTCCGCTCAATGGCCATTGGTAGGTGGCCAGCATCAAGCCGCCGCCGGTAGCTTCAGTGCTCCACTCCTTCGCATATCTGTTCATCCTGCAGTCCCGATGACTCACTCGGAAATGCAGCTGGGGAAATGGTGGGAAGCTCATCGCACGAAAATAGACGGAAGAATCTCCTCTGGTTGAACATGAAGAAAGTGCGGGCAGAGATGTCGTGCATATGAATCCATTGAACTCCTCGCTCTACATAAAGTGCTCTACATAAAGTGCTCTATCAAAACATGGGCCAAACTTTCCAATTTCCCTCAGGACACAGCAGCATCGACAGTCGTGACTTTTACTCGTCGTTGGACGAACTGTCAATAACTACGACTTCCGCCTCCACCTCCCCTATGCTTTCGACGCTGAGCACGTCACCGGCATTAACATGACTAACATATGCACCATCTCCTTCCTTGAGAATGGCGTCTTCTCGGCCGTCCAGCCTAATCTTGGCCTTTCCACCCTTCGTTTCGGGAAAGTGAATGTACACTTTGCGGTCGGATTTGGACGTGACCAAGTCCCCGCCCCCGACGGTATAGTTGAATGCATTGCCGGTTGGGATGATACCAGCACTGAACACAAGATCGGCATGGATAGGTATGGTACCCTCCTTGGTCGGCACTGCTGCCTTCTCTTCTTCCAATGTCGCCTTAGGGCCCGCCTTGAGCGGAGTGATGATGGTGACGAAGCCCTTGCGCTTGTCTTCTTCAGCGAATGTGCTGGTATGATAGATAGGTGGCAGGTTCCTCTTCCACGGCAATGCCCAGATCTGCAGAAAGTGAACCCAATCCTTGTCGTGTTCGTTGTATTCGCTGTGAGAGATGCCCCTGCCACCGGTGGTAAATTGGACGTCTCCACGGTGTAACCGGAAGAATTTGTCCTTGTCATTGCTTTCTGCGCCCTTCTTTTGCATTGAGTCACGGTGTGTCAACTCGCCGGATAGAATGTAGGAAAAGATCTCGGCGTTCTGGTGGAAATGTGTGGGAAAGCCTTCACCAGGCATGACTCGATCTTCGTTGAGTACACGGAGGGACCCGTAGTTGTTGTATCTGGGATCATACCACCCAGCGAAGGAGAAGGTGTGCTTGGTGTCGAGCCAGCCATGGTTGGCTGCGCCTCTGGTTTTCGACGGGCGGGCGACAATCTTTGCGTGAGATAGATTCGACATGTTTCTGATGATGGAGGTTGCTTTCATAGAATCGTGTTGAATGCCTGCGTTGGTGCTGCTAAGCATGAATATTGCTGTGACTGCTGTGAGAAGTGCTGTTACTGTTGTGATGATGAGGGTGGATTTTTGATGGAGCAAGCGGGAAAACATTGAGCTGAAAGGAAAGCTATATACTTAGGCCTGGTGCTTCAAAAGAGCATAGTGGACGCATCCAGAACAGCCACCGAAATACATTATAGCTGACTTGGTCAGTAACTGGTCAGTGAACAAAATGGCAAACAGGGTGTAGTAAGAGAGTGGACGTGTTTTCCAATCCGTTGGTAAGCGGAAGGTAATGTGTAGCAGAGCGGAAATACCCCCGCCAACTGTCCAGTCAGATCCCAGTACACATCTTAGTCATCACCCAACGCGAACATGACTGTGACGTCACTGATCTCAGGAGCCGAATGGCAAGCTGCCCCGGGTTTCCCTTCTTTGGTCTCCTCGTCTTCAGGTGAACTTCTGGCCCAAGATGTTGCTAGGCTAGTGCTAATGAAAGAGCAGACGCCTGACACGCCTCGAGAGCACTCGCCTATCAAGCCCGAGAGCAAGTCTGGGGTAGCAAGTGTCTCCTCACCCGCCTCCCTCAAGAGAAACGTCTCTCCTCCTCCAATCAATCGCCGTCGTCAACATCACCGCAAATCCAGAACCCATAGTGGGCTCTCAACAAACTCAGCGACCAAATCAGATACTGCACAGGTTGAAGCTGGTGAAGTCGACATCGATGACCATGTATCATTCTTCTCCTCGAAGCTGTTGGCGGCTACCCGCCCGCCTGTGGAAGGAGGCCAACCGAGACTATCCCACTCCAGCTGGTTAGCCCTTTACCGTGGCAACCTGCATGATAGAGGCCATCATTTCGTCGTGCATCAACATGACCATCCCATTGCGGGAACTCATTATGATCTCCGCTTGCAATGCAATGCCACCAGCTCGATCAGCTTTGCCCTGCCGTATGGCCTTCCTGGCGACCCGAACAGTCGGAGATTGAACCGATATGCCATTGAGACCAGAGTGCATAATCTGTGGAACCATCTGATCGAGACTGCTTCTTACGAGACAGGAACGATGCTTCTGTGGGACACCGGTGAATACGAGGTAATCCCGTACGACACGTCTAACAAAAACGCCAGCACGGTCGAGGCCACGGCTACCGAAGGGTCAGACTCGGATACAGACAGCGAGCTTGTCGCAAGGCGAGAGGCAGAATCCGAACCACAGAAACTCCACCGGGCTTTTCGAAATCGCAAGATCAAGCTCCGACTCAACGGCACGCGCTTACCAAAAGACTACACCATTAGCGTCAGACTCCTGGAGGACAATAATCGCATTGGACAGCCTGACGCTCCGGCCTTCAAGCGACGAAGGACGACCATCATCAGCAATACCCCTTCGAACCCGGCGGTAAGAAGAAATTCACAGGTGCAGGAGATCGAAACCTCGTCAGATTCGAGCAGGCCATACTCTCCGTCTGCAGAGGCTGAGAGCGATGAAGCTTCTCTCCACAGCGGTGCCCCAAGTCCGACAGGAACAAGCTTCGACAGCCTCGAAAATTCCCTGACACGGAAGAGGCCCCCAAAACTCAAGCGAAATGTGTCCTCTCTTCTACGTACCGCGTCTCCTCCACCACCAAGACGAGGCAGTTCAATTGCCCATGTGCCGCGAACAAAGTCCCCACAATCATGGAATTCTACAGGCTCCTATGCAACTGCTCACCCGCAATCTCAGGTTGAAGTCCCGCGTCCGACCCTCTCAACTCATACCCGATCTACAACCCTTCCCAGCTCCATGCCACACCTCCCGAGTCCTTCAGCTGAAACCCTTTCCCAAAGGCAGCCCGACAACTTGACCACCGAAGCCAGAGAGGACATAACGATCCGCCAATCCAACGCTTACCCGGGCGCAACCAACACTATAAACTCCATCCATCAACGAAAATGGTTTCTTTCTCTGGACCGCGCCGCATGCGGCTTTCGACCTACCAATGAATTCGCGTTTGGGAGACGAGTCTGGAAGCGTCCGCGGCTCACGGGCACAGATACGAGCGGGGAACAAAAGAGCGACGTAGGAGGATTCAAACCCTTCTATGTTCGGGGAAGGGAAGTGGAAACTAGTGTTCTGACAGGGAGACTGGCCGCTGATGTCGCCCGCGATGAGGGATTGGTTGGATATAAGCCGCGAGGCGGCTGGAAGGGCATCACGGATTGAGGAATCTTTTGCTATTACCGGTGCCCGAGAAATCGGCTCGCCATCTTGGGTAGTGTAGCCTTTCTGCCGACCCGGGAGAAAATTGCAACTGAACATGTTGGCGGCGGGCTCTTCTAGGTCGATTTAGGTATCCGCTCCGAGAAGACTGTCCAGGAGGCCCTTAGAGAGTATGTCAGGAATCGAGAGTCGATTGCTCTACGAATGTCTCTTCATTTCAGGACGTAGGGACCAGGAGACCGGGAGTACCAGTCATTATATGGAATATGACGCCGATCCTCGAGTACCGCCAATTTAGCAAGTATTTTGTACTTCATTGTTCCTGTGATGCATGTGCTGGTAGCGCAACCAGATAACTACCACGAATACCAGCTGGACAGGTGGTGTCGATGGAGGTTGAGATCGACCGCAGCGTACGGAGTATACGAATGCACATTAGACAAGCCTAGGGTGTAAAAGACCAGGATGTAAGAGAGGTTAGTGAGGCCCCTAAGAGAGTTCACGACCCTTATCCGTGCAGTCGTTGGGTTTCTCTGGCAGGTGGCAGGGATGTTCGTCTAGTCAAGGCGATCCGCCCGCCATTGTGTGGCGCTCCGGACGGATTTCAACTCGACAACGAAAACGATAATTATGCTTCCCGCTTCGACGGCGCTCATACGAGATATTGGAGCGTACACACGGAGACACTAGCCCCTGGCCCTTCAGCTCGAGACCCTCAATCTCTACTCTCACTAGCTGCATATCCTCGGCATTGCACGTCACGGATTCTGCGGAGCATCGCATCTCGACATACGGAGTAATTGTCCTTGAAATGCGCACCATCCGCACGCTCAACTGATTGCGACTCGCTTACTCCTGCGCTCCCATCATCTATCTCTCGCGAGCGATCCTGAAGACGGAGGGCCGCGGCACTTTGACGATACTCCATATGTTATTCTTATTCTCGGCCAGTCGCATGACCTGCTTTCCCAGTCCGCGAGATTCAGCTGTCGCGAGGAATGCAAGCCCAAAGGACCAAAGCCGAGCTTCAGCAACATAAAGCCAAAGTACGAACTCTGATCGCAGCACATATACGTGCATTCAACTGACAGACCACCGACAGCTCGCCAACTCCTACTCCGAACTACTTGCGTACGCCTCGCCCTGTGCACTTCCTGCTCAAACATGCGCTGACAGCACCGCTTAGCCAATTCGCCTCGACAGACCTCAAGACCGTCGGAAACTACACGTTAGGGAAGCTTATCGGCAAAGGCTCTTTTGGCAAGGTCTATCTTGCGAGACATAACCTCACAAATGGCTCAAAGGTCGGGCTCGCAATAGGCTGGGGGCAAGACAAATGGCTGACGATGCGCCCGCAGGTGGTACTCAAGGCCTCGAATAAGAGCGATCCCAATCTGGCCAGAGAGATACACCATCACCGACAGTTCATACATCCACATATTGCCCGACTATACGAGGTTGTAATAACAGAATCCCTGGTGTGGTTAGTCTTGGAATATTGTCCTGGTATGACCTCCTCAGTCTATCCTCGGCCACAACACTGAACAACGCCCCAGGTGACGAGCTGTACAATTATCTGTGCAAGAATGGCGCGCTTCCCGTCGAAACTGTACAAAAGATCTTTACCCAGCTGGTCGGAGCTGTTGCCTATATCCACAGCAAGTCCTGTGTACATCGCGATCTGAAGCTGGAGAACGTGCTACTAGACAAGCACGATAATGTTAAATTGTGTGACTTTGGCTTCACACGGGAGTATGAGGGAAAAGCGAATTACCTGCAGACCTTTTGCGGCACCATATGTTACAGTGCTCCGGAGATGCTGAGAGGCGAGAAATACGCTGGCGAGAAAGTCGACGTCTGGAGCTTGGGAATCATCCTGTACGCGCTGTTGAAGGGAGAATTGCCCTTCGACGAGGATGATGATGCTGCGACCAAAGCGAAGATTCTGAAGGACGACCCCATCTATCCTGACACCTTCCCGGATGCCGCAAAGACTCTGATCTCCAAGTTGCTTTCCAAACGGCCCTTGCACAGGCCTACTCTTTCAGATATTCTGGCCGACCCATTCCTGGCCGACCACGCGCCCCAGCAACAAGCCATTCTGAAACTGTCGCAGCCAGCGGTGTTCTCAACACAGCTGGAAAAGGATACCCTGGAGCGCATGAAGTCAGCTGGAGTAGATATCGACAAGGTCATTGAAAATGTGCTTGCGCAACGCTGTGATGCACTTGCGGGATGGTGGGCATTGCTCATTGAGAAAGAGACGCGCAAGCAAGCACGCAAGGAACGCAAGCGAAAAGATCGCGACGCCGAAATGAAGATTCTCAGGCGGCTGAGTGGTGCCAGCAGTCGCCTCGAACGAATTGCCCCCACGCTGCTCGAGGTCGACGAAGAGCATTCTCCGGGAGATGTTGAACCCCGTCGGAGTAGCAGTCGTGGAAGGACACAGCGGAGGAGCACTCCTCAGATCCTAGTCAGCGACCTTCCACAACTTCCGGAAGGCGATGTTATGAAATCGCCCAAGTCCGGAGCTGGAACGCCGCCACCACCGCCGATCGACAAAGACTCCGTCCGCTCGAACAGTGGTTCTCGGCCACCCTTGCCCCCCAAGGAACGTAAACGCCGGAGCAGTACGCTTCAGCTTGTGACGTCCAACCCGGAGTTGCTGGGTCCTGTGAATGGGGTGAGCAAGCGACGGAGTGGAAGATTCCGCAACCGTCAATTCATGAGCCAGCTCACAGCCTTGAAGCACTGGTTCGTTGAGTCCACAAAACGGGCCAAATCACCTGTCTTGAACGGACATTCGAATAACACCTCCAAGGCGACCCTCCCCAGTAACGCGCTTCAGGCGAACAGAAGCAGCAGGAATGTCGCAGCTAACCTCAATAGATCATCTATGGGGTCGACATTGACGCCGACTGTGTCAAATTCAAGACCGCTGACCAAGTTATCCACCAACGCTCCCCTGGTCGATACTACTCGTGCCGGAGTCCACCGCAAGTCACTTTCACCCTCACCCATCACACCACGTTCATCATACCGACGCAGCTCCACCGGCCTACGTGGCCGCAAGTCCACCTCTTCGTCGGTTTCCTCGATCCGAAGCATGCCTCGACATGGCACATCACACAGCAAGGCTTCCTCGCAGAGCTCCAACAGCATCGACACCATCCATAGCCCGACGAGTCGGTCCGTCAGTATTGGTGGTCGCTCTCCTCACTCTTCCATCAAAGTCCTGCCCGTGACGCCCACAGCGAACGCTTTCCCTTCCAACATTCGCCTTGTCCGGACTCCCCGCGGCTCAGATGCTGGTCTTCCACCTCGACCACTATCAGGCATCGGTGCTGATCTACTGAGTCCTCCACCTGGTACACCGCAAGCTAACGCCTTTGGCTCTAATGTCATGTTTGCACGACGGAAGAAATCCCCTTTCAAGGGGCCCACGTTGAACTCTGCATTCTTCTCCGCGTCAACCATCCCTGCCGCATTCGGAAGTCCCGCTGTCTTGGGTGGTGGTGGGAGACAACGGGAAGGTTCAGACGGCAAACCAAACCTGGGGCTGAAAGATTTCATCGGCGGCGCACACCGGAAAGGCAGCTCTTCGAAGCGCAAGAGTCAGATTATTGAGGAAGAAGAGGAAGAAGAAGAGCAGGCCGTGGTCGAAGAGGAGGAAGAGGAGGTCGAAGAAGTCGAGGCATTCCAGGCCATTCACCTGAACAAAGGAGAACGGCTGGATAGTATCACGATCTGGAACGACGCTGTCACGGAGGAAGCAGAAGACTCAAGTGTGAAGATCCACTCTGGAACCAAAGCCTAGGTGTCCGGGTGTGCAAGTCCGGCGCCAACAAACATTCTTCTGCGCTAAACGAGGCCCTCCCTTCGACTGCATGCCGGCTCCGTACCACAGGATGAGGTCCTGATGGAATGTGATATGTCCACGGCGAGCGAATCGGTGTCATGCCTCTGCCGCTGGAGCGAGGGAGAGGGAGCGCGGAACAAAAAAGTCTAGCGATTTCAGCGAATGTCACGAACTCTTCTTTTTGTTTGTTTAAAATCTCCTTTGTCAGGTCGGGAGACATGGTGATGGGGAATATGTGGGATATGCGGGATATGAATGCGATCATCGCCCGCGATCACGATTGCCTCCGCGACCGCAGTATGCGCGTTGCGAGTCCACGCGTCGCTCTAATCAAATTCTGTACGATATGTGAATGTGATATGTGATGAAATGCAATCGATCTCCTGGCACTGCTGAGCGATTGCTTATGTAGCTACGTAAAGAGCACATCTGAGTATCTGGTCAGTGAGTCCGTGAGTGAATCCGCGAGTGGGTGAGGGAGTGAGCTGATCAGGTCCGGTCAGGTAGTCAGTGATGCGAGATTGAAATGTATCATATCATACGGAGTACATACATGGCCTTATGATGAGCCAACCTTGCCAGACAAGCGTGTGCCGTCGTCCCTCCACGCATGGATACGTCTACTATAGGTAGTGGACAGAGTACGGACGGAGTACAGTACCCAGGTAGGTAAGTTACCATATGGTATGGTATGGTGTGGTATAGTGTCGCGTGGCATAGTGTTGTATAGCTTGTGTTTGTGCAAGTGTACATCTCGTTGTAAGAATCATCGCCAGGGTATACCTACCTAGATACCTACTGTAGGTAGGTACTGTGCCTACCTTACACAGGAGATGGAGATGGATATATCTCTTGCTTTGAGCCAGAAACGAGGTACCTATGTTGACTAGCCGGGCAAGCGATCGGTACATAAGTCATCCTTTACTGCATTGCTCATTTCTTAGTCCTGTCCTCTTACGTCTCTCCGTGTACTCCGTATATTTAAGCCTATAATAAGCACACTAACTTAGTCTAGTTTCAGCAGCTTATAGCTTCTAGCTTCCTACCTCCCAGCTTCCCTACTTCATGTCTCCTGCTTCCTGCTTCATGTCTCCCGTTGTACTTCCACGTCGAGGTCACCTCCTTCTCTCGCTGGTATCCCTTCAGGGGCTTGCCGGGTCAGGCTACATTATGTGTGCTCTGTACTGTGTACTGTGCGCAATATCTCCTGACATTCGGCGATCTTGAACGTCGCTAACTCGCCTCGTTTACAGTGTCAATACTGCGTGATCAATAGCTCCACTTTGCCGTCCTTCGCTTCCCCGACTCGAATAGTCCTCACACATGCCTCGTGTTACCGCAAAGACTCCCATTCTCTCGCTTGGCGAAATGACATTCAAACAGCTCAAGTCATACCCACCAATTACTTGTTGGCGACGTTGATACCCTCGCTCAGGCTGGGACTTCTCACAGTAAGTACCGCTGTTGGCTGCGTGCGAGTCGTGGTTCGGAGATATGACTGGCGGTGAATCGTACGGGTTGTCTCGCTTACGATTTGCAGGTCATCGTCTCCATCACCAGCGTCGTCGTCCTCTTCTTCTTTGCCGTCTTCTTGGTAGTTTCTCTTCCTGCCAGCAAGTATTTTGCCAGGGCATCCGTTGGCTTTGGCGGTCTTCCTGAAATGATCTTGAATGCTCGTTTGCTTGCTTTGGCGACAAGCAGCCGCTGTCGGTGCTTTCGTCTTCGGTTTGCAGTTGGTCTTGCTTGAAAGAGCTCCGGTGAGTTTTCAGGAGCTCTGACTTTCCGCTGGCGGGGTGCTGCGTTATGCGTTCCACTGCTATGGTCGTCCTCGACTGTCAGGTCGATGGCTGAGATAGATTTTACCTTGGTGGCAACAGCGTCTGCTGGAGAACTTGTAAAGACTTTAGACCGGTGCCTTTTGGGCTTTTCTACAACTGGAAGCGGCGGCGGCAGCGGGCTTGGGCTGGGAATAGCTGCGTGCTGAAGTAGTTCCTCTATAAAAAGATTCATCTCTGGTGCGGGAGACGGTTGCTTAGCCACGTCCGGCTTCCGGTCGACTTGTTCAACTTTCTCCGCCCTTGCAGCGGTATGGCCATACTGAGTTCCTGTGTCGGCTGTTCGATTAACCTGCTGTGAGTCTTTTCGCTCTTGGGCCCTGGTCGAGTCTGGAGATAATGTTGACTTCGAAAGTAAGAAGGACTTTGATGTTTTCGAGGGTATTTCGACCGTGATCTTAGCCTTCTTAACCTTCAGGTAAGACTGCCGTGTTTCTGGTGATTGTTTGCTATTTCTTGGCGCGGTACCATCTGCCTGAACATCTGTCCAGTCCTCTTCGTCATCGGGGAGTAGAGAACTCGTCGTTAGCTGATTGAGCTGTCGCCTCTCGCCGTATATACCACGGATGAATTCTTCGAAATTGGTCCCCCTACTTCCTCGAAGATATCCGTCCACCTTGAAGCTGCGCAGGAGTTGATACGCCACGACACCTCGGTAAATGTCCCGGACTTTGTTGAGAGACTAGAAGTGTAAGTCAGCTGCGAGTATGGACGCCCGAAGGAAGCCTACTGGTGCCATCAGTTGCCCAGCTTCATAGTTTATCTCGGGTATCGCTGTCCTAGATGTACTATGCTTTTGCTAAGAAATGTAAGTGAGGAGCCATAGTGTATGAGGTGCACATTGTTCTTCGCGCTTACATTTCTTGGTGAAAGCATAGTATAAAGCCGTAGAGCTTCTCGATGATTTAAGATCGCAATTGGTTGGGTCTCGACAGCCCCCCATACCAAAAACTATACGTAGTGTTAGCTCTACTCAAAGGTTCAGCTCCCGCAGCTTGCCTCCCCAGTCCCGGTGTAGTCTTTCTGATTCCTCCGTTCAGACTTTGAAGAGCGATCGTCATGGATCCTAGTTAGGTTGTTCAACTTGTGGGCTCCATAGACGTCGGGGACAAGCCAAAGGCCGTCTCCTTCTCCGTATGTCTGCTCGATCTTCTCTTCTAGATCGTTATAATCGACGATCAATAATCCTCTTGGGATCCGGTTATCCGTGGCGATAATGCTCAATGCTCTGGCCGGACTCTGCGTCAACGAAAGGAATGGAGACTCGAAGATCTTGTCTTCACACAAATGTCTTCTTGCCAGATCGCGAAACTCGTTTGTTGTATAGCCTGGCGGTGGCGTGATCCTCGTGGATGGCGATAGGAAACGCCGAGCTCTGAGCCCATGACTTGGGTCAAAAGCTCTAAACAAGAGCCGCGGTCGTTTTCGCACGAATTTTCCTTGATTGTTGAACCGAAGACTTAGGCGCGGATTCATACGTGTTGCTGTTGCTGAAAAGTCATTTTCATCAAGACGCATGGTCACCTCATCTTCGCTCTCACTGTCACTCCTTGGGGCCCAGGAGCCACGGGAGCAAGAATCCGTTGAGATACTCAGCGAAGCAGAAGAATCCGTCATTGAATCAGAGTTAGAATCAGTGTCAGAATCAGTGCCAGAGTCAGGACCCCATTCATCTTGGCGTGCACGAAGCTCGCTCTTTAGCCATGCTGTTTTCTGCGTAGGCATCTTCGCAATTGACTTCGCCTACGGCTGTGAGAAGGACGCGGTGGAGATGGCTGGGCCGAATAGGATAGTAGCAAGACGAAAGAGATTGAAAGCTAGTGAAGCGAAAGGGAAGTCGAGGTGAGAGAAGTAGAAAGGTAGAGAAACAGCGAGTAGAAGAAGAGATGCGGTTATCCGAAGGTACGAGGTGAGGCATAATGATGGATCCAGTGTAGGGAGTAGCGTGTTGAAGTGTGGTGCTCGAGCCAACGCTGTAGGCATGAAAGCTGAGGTCTCTATAGGTCACAAGGTAGTCGATGCCAACGAGACTGCTGGCGCTCGGAGTGAGGCCTACCTAGTCTGGATAGAGAGCACCCGGAATACACAGCTGATACCTGATGATTGCGTGGAACTTGACCAACCCAAGTCTGAGTTTGATGCCGATGACGCAGCGAAGAGGAAGTGAAGGTGGTGAAGGGAAACAGAACGGATTTACATTGATCCGTCATAGTCGTGTCTGCCAAGCTCCCCTGAGACTCAGGTCAAGGCTGCAGCAGCAGATTCCTCACTGTTCGTCGTCACTTTCAGATTGGTTATATTCTGGTCACTGAGCATGTCGCTCTGAAGAAGCACCCAAACCGCTTCAAGATTGGAGACTTACTGTTCTCAGACTGACTTCAGATGGAGGAAGTCGAGGCTGCTCAATTCCTCGAGTCGCTCATTGGGAAGACACTCTATGTCACAGTTCCGGATGGACGGCTATTTTCAGGGACGTTCCGTTGCACAGACAACGAAAGCAATGTTATTTTGTCGAATGCATTCGAGTACCGAATGCCATCCCAGGCTGCGGAGGATGCTGCTGTGGAAAAGCTGAAGGTTAAGGGGCAAGCCAGCAGGGCAAATATGACGTCCCGCTTCGTCGGCCTGATTGTCATCCCAGGCAAGCAGATTGCCCAGATGGAGGTTGAGGAGCGACGCGAGTGGCCAGGTGGGCAGCCGTTATCGGTACGAACAAAGACGTGAAGGATTACATCTCCGCTTCAGCACGGTCATGCCCTGCTGTGGCATTTCAACACGAATGCTTTGCCGGTCATACCACGTGCAGGTCCCCGCGGCATATGCGAACGACGTTTGCCTCACTCTTATCGAACCATTGAGGATAAAAGATGTTACTGGCTGAGACGAGCGAAGGCCACGTCGGTCCAAGAGCACGAGCAGTTGACTCCGGCGAGAATAGGCAGGGAGGCCTCCGATCAATACCTTCCACACATAGTTACAATGATTCTACTGGGAGGAACCTGGAAGAGCCTTCACGGGGACTGTGCGCCGGTACCGATGAGTGATGCTGTCAGGCATCGTACCAGAGACGACATTGTTGCTAATTGGCTTACACCCTCATGAGTGATGGACATGAAGAACGGCCTCGTCGAAGGACTGCAGGGCAGAGACTAGAGTGAGACTGATGAATTCTGGCATCCTCAAAGTTAAGGGAGCGATGACACGGGACTAATTTCCCAACTACTCTGAACCCTCGGTTAGAAATGTATTTGCTGCAGCCAAAATAAGGGAGGAAGCAGAGAGCGAAAATTCGAGTCGCACTGCTTATCCAGCGGCAGGCCATCAGGCTTAGTGTACTCGGTACACAGTGATATACGGCCCCGAAGTCCCTTGTACTCGTAGTAAGCAGGGTTATCTCTGGTAAAGTCGCACCTTGGTGATTTGTGCGCAGCGTGACCTCATCCGGGGGGTACGGGCTTGGTGGGCTTGGGCATAACCGGGAGCCTGGCGGGCCCGGCGGGCGTTAGGGGTCTACCCTGTACTCGTACTGACGTGACTGGGTCCTTAGGCGGCCTTCAGCACATCGAATGTTCTGGGCCACGCAGCCGATATGGCCGAAGGTGCAGCCAACCAGAGCGGCGCAGCGAGTCTGGAGAACAACACCAAGAAAGCCGAAGCGACTAACTGCGCATGGACGAGGAGTTCACTTCTGTCGGTAATTCTGCTCTCAATTTATTATCAGCCCTACGTTGTCTTCCTCCACCTCGTCGCCTTGACAGTATCTTAGATGTTGTGATCTCCATGCTACCAGGCTTGACTTAGTTCTCAGTGTCTGTCAGTCGCCATCTTCCCGTTGAGGTTAGTCACCGTCCAGCCTTTCCGCCGCCGGTGTTGCGTCACCTGTTTCACGATCACAACCCATGCGACCTCTTCCCTCCCACAGGAGATGCAGTGGTTTACTTAAGTTGTCCGAGCTCGAGACACTTGTTTATCAGTCTACTGACGTCGGATCTCCGTTCTACCGCAGGCGAGACAAAGAAGTGAACCCCCACAAAAGACGTTCCATGCCCTACCAGCCCTTGTCACCTATTCCTACGCACAACACCGCTCGAGCTAGCGATATCGCGCCTTATTGTTTGAAGGTGGATTTGACTTGAGCATACGAACAGTGTGCTCCTTCCAGAACGCCCTCGAGAACAGTCGCCAAAACGCATTCCTCAAAGCGGCTGCTTATCTCACTCCTTAAACCTCCTTGACCCGCTCGCTATCTCCTTCGACCATCTGCCACGGCCGGGTCCATAGTTTCCCGCGAAGAATTCAATGGGTCAACAACAGTCAAAGGGCAGCGATGGTACTAGAACCCCATTGAAGAGCGGCTCCTCCTCCAATCTCCCCGAGACTTTGCAGCAATATCCCTCCATCTCTAAATCCGATACCAAGGAAAGCACTTCCAGGTCTATCCGGTCCTCCATTCGAAGCAAGATAAAGAGCTCGGGAGATGACAAGACCAACGATAGTCCTCGGGGATCAGCTTCGGCCCTCGCCGGCGTGGACGGCCCGAACAATGACAAAGGCGACGCTAGTTCGATTGCGAGTGGTCGTTCAGGTTCCTCACGGGCCCCTCGCGAGAAGGTCACGCAGGGGTCATTGGTAGAATCGCCCACGTCGCCTGCGGATGATGAAGACGCACCATCACCGGGCGCCAACACGCCAGCCAGACCGCCATCACCAACCCAGTCCAAGTCCGTCGGCAAGGGCCACAAATCGGTAGATCGTGCTCAGCGTACTGGCGAGGTTGGGGCGGTTTCGGAAGACGCACCTCATCAGGCTCATGTGCACTCGTCGACGCAGAAAGCTGGGGATTCAATCCTGGTCAAGCGGGAGAATCAGATCAATCCACGAGCTCCAGAGACCAAGGCTTCGCTGAGGGCCAAGTTGGCGGAACTACCAGGCGCATCTCCGGGCGGTGGCATGGGCATGGGAGACGTGAATGACATGGATCTGGACGACATGATCTCTCGGCTCCTCGATGCCGGCTATACCACCAAAGTAACCAAGGCCGTGTGCCTTAAGAATGCCGAAATCACGGCCATTTGCAGTGCTGTCAGGGAAGTGCTACTCTCCCAGCCAGCCCTCCTGGAGCTGACTGCGCCGGTCAAGATTGTCGGAGACATCCACGGGCAGTACAACGATCTGATTCGTCTGTTCGAAATGTGTGGCTTTCCTCCCAATGCCAATTTTCTCTTCCTTGGCGACTATGTCGACCGCGGAAAGCAGTCGCTCGAAACCATTCTCCTGCTGTTCTGCTACAAGTTGAAGTACCCGGAGAATTTCTTCATCCTCCGGGGCAATCATGAATGTGCCAACGTCACGCGTGTCTACGGCTTTTACGATGAATGCAAGCGGAGATGCAACATCAAGGTGTGGAAAACGTTCATCGACACCTTCAACTGTTTGCCGATTGCGGCTATTGTGGCAGATAAGATCTTCTGTGTCCACGGTGGGTTGTCCCCGTCGCTCTCCCACATGGACGACATCCGACAAATCGCCCGCCCTACAGATGTCCCAGATTATGGTCTGCTCAACGATCTCCTCTGGAGCGATCCGGCGGACATGGAACAAGACTGGGAATCAAATGAAAGGGGAGTGAGTTATTGCTTCGGGAAAAAGGTTATTGTCGACTTCCTCTCACGGCACGACTTTGACTTGGTTTGCCGCGCTCACATGGTTGTTGAAGATGGATATGAGTTTTTCAATGACCGGTTGCTGGTCACCGTCTTCTCTGCCCCCAATGTTCGTCAAGCACGGCCCCTCAACTAGTGCTTGCATATCGCTAACTGTAATCTAGTATTGTGGTGAATTCGACAACTGGGGTGCTGTCATGTCGGTGTCAAGCAATTTGCTGTGCAGTTTCGAACTGCTGAAACCGCTGGATTCGAGTGCACTCAAGAGCCACATCAAGAAGGGCAGAAATGCTCGTCAAAACATGCTCAACAGTCCGGTAAGTGCTTGTTTTTCCATCGTCCTGACAAAACCCGGCTAATGCGGTGCGTAGCCAGCACAAGTGTCCGCCCAGAGCTTCTAGGAGTTGCCCAAATTGTCGCGAAGTCCATCAATGCAAACACAACGGCCCGGCTCGTCCCTGCGTTGACTATGACCGCACTTTCCGCCTAGGGTAATGTCACATCAGCCCTGCACAGCAAAGGTTGATTTACAAAAGATGCATAAACTTCCTGCGGGGCCAGATAAAAGGAGTCTATCTATGCTACCCTGCTACTTCAGTGCTTTCTTCTTCCAAGAGGCGTCGGGGTTGGCGCAGGTGGATTGCTCCAAACAACCGGGGAGGAGCCGAAGTGCGACGAGCGCTACAGTGCTGGAAAAGCATATCCAAGTGTCTTCCAGAGTTCCTAGACCTCGTTTCAGTCGAGGCGAATCGAGTCGAGTGGATGCAATGCAGCCGAGGGTGTACTGGGTAGTTTGCTTGGGGTGTAGCGCTGCGGCAGCAGGGGTGGAAAGGAAAGAGGTTGTCTGACACACGGACACCGGCAGCAGCAATTTGAACTTTAGGGAGCAAGACGTCGACGTAAAATGACGGGCCAATGCGATGAAGATTCTCCAATCCCAATCGAGGTACCTGTTTCAGACTGAAAGCGGCCGTGAAGCTGAGGCCAGCCCCGAAGGCCAAATGGCGCTGTTCCATCTGGTCAGACGCGCGAAACGAGCACGAGCGCGTCGAACTTTGGCTTGCAGGCTCAGAAATAATGGGCGGGAGCAGTGCTCCACTTCCACACGCAGCCAATCCCGTCTGGCTGCGGAGCAGTCACTGTGCCCTCACCTCGAGCACAGTGTACAACTGACTTGCAACTGAGATCCTTCTGACTTTTTCCTCTCTCTCTCACCTCTGCTCAAGCCTTGGGCCAGGACAGCCTAAGCCGCGCCACGGCACTGAGTCGCTCAATTCACCTTCCTCCCACCACCGGACTGCATGTCTTGACTCAGCAAACCGACTCCCGCGAGGCCGTGTCGATCTTCCGCATTGCTTCCCAACGCAAACGACAGCTCCTGCTCTGCCGCCTGCCGTGCACCGCACCACATCCCGCCTCCTGACGAGAAGCTGCGGTTTGGACGCATTTTCCCCACGAGAGTTCCTCGTATCTTGATCTCGCCATTTTGATCCTCCTCAAAGCGGCCTTTGTGGCCACTCTCCGATGCCATCATGAAAGCCGGACCTCTCCTCATACAATGGCACTCCGAAAGCCAGCCCATTTACTCGGTCCACTTCGACCCTCATGGCAAAGGGAGGCTGGCAACGGCTGGAGGGTGAGTCCTCGCACTTCACATTTGAATGTCGTTTGCTAACGGGAATAGTGATAATCATGTCCGAGTATGGCATTCCGATCCCTGGAAACGTAGCAAATGGCCCTTGCTAACAACGGGCGCACAGATATGGAGCATCGAAGCTCAAGGAGAAGAAAGAAAAGTCACATATCTGTCAACCCTTACCAGGCATACTCAACCTGTCAATGTCGTCAGGTTCTGCCCGAAAGGTCAGTGGTCTGTCCATTCCTCTAGTATGCATCTGCTGACGAGGGATCAGGTGAAATGCTGGCCTCGGCCGGTGATGATGGCAATGTCCTACTATGGGTACCCTCCGAAACGTCGATGGTTCCCATGGGCGAGGATCATGCCGACGACAAAGAAACATGGCGGATCAAGCATATGTGCAGGACATCCACAGGCGCGGAAATATACGATCTGGCATGGTCTCCAGATGGCCAATACTTTATTACTGGTGGGGTAGACAATACAGCCAGGATCTTCAATGCACACACTGGTATGAAAAAGACAGCTACTCTTCAGATGAGCCCGGCTGACATTTGTCCAGGCAGCATGATCCGCCAAATAGCAGAACACAGTCATTTCGTGCAAGGAGTGGCCTGGGATCCGCTGAATGAGTTTGTGGCTACTCAGTCTTCCGACCGCTCCGTTCACATCTACGCCCTCAAGCTCAAAGACGGCACCCCTACACTCTCGACTCACGGCAAATTCAACAAGATGGACCTACCTGGACGCCGAATATCGTCCAACAGTCCAGCGCCAGCAGCACCTCCTTCAGAACTGACACATCGCACATCAAACGCCAGCGTCAGCAATCTCGCCATTGCCTCTCCTGCACCGTCAAATCCTGGCACGCCTCTAACTACTCCACTGCCCATGGATCCTCCTCTGCTGGCTTCAAGTCGGCGATCTTCGTTCGGCTCATCGCCTTCCTTCCGCAGATCAGCTTCACCGGCTCCTTCGTTGCCGCTACCAGCGGTAAGGCCAGAAATCTCATCACCTAGCCTCAACGCCGCCATGGGTCTAGCTGTCAGGAATACAAACCTGTACCACAACGAAGCAATGACGTCGTTTTTCCGGCGTCTCGCTTTTTCGGCGGACGGGAGCTTACTGTTCACACCTGCTGGACACTACAAAACAAGCCAAGCATTCGCAGGCGATCCCACCAAAACGAACGACGATATCACCAACACCGTTTACATTTATACGAGAGCTGGTTTCAACAAGCCGCCGGTGGCGCACCTACCGGGTCATAAGAAACCTTCGGTGGCGGTCAAGTGCTCCCCCGTCCTCTATACCTTACGTTCAGCCGCGAAATCGACGAGCCACATCACCATTGACACGTCCTCTGGAAGCGAGGAGATCCCATTATTGCCCGACCCGATTGTCCCTCAGACCCCTACCACGATCATGGAGCCACCGCCGTTGTCGGTCACGACTTCAATACCCGAGTCAATGGCCGCCCCTTCGCCGAAACCCTCGGCAGATGGTGAGCCGGCGAGTCCTGCTCCAGCCCCAGCCTTTTCGCTTCCCTATCGGATGATATACGCAGTAGCAACGCAGGACGCGGTGTTTGTCTATGACACTCAGCAAAGCACGCCCATTTGTGTGGTGAGCAATCTTCATTACGCCACTTTCTCGGATTTGACCTGGTAAGTTGGAACTCTGCAAGTTTTGTGACCGGGCTGACCAATGCAGGTCAAATGATGGACTGACTCTGCTCATGTCCTCTACCGACGGTTTCTGTTCAACACTGGCATTCTCGCCTGGTGAACTTGGCCAGGTCTACACTGGACCTCATCCGACCTACAATCATCCAGTCGTTTCAACGTCTATTGCTCTCCCGACTTCTT
Source organism: Cladophialophora carrionii CBS 160.54 (assembly GCF_000365165.1). Taxonomy (NCBI): domain Eukaryota; kingdom Fungi; phylum Ascomycota; class Eurotiomycetes; order Chaetothyriales; family Herpotrichiellaceae; genus Cladophialophora; species Cladophialophora carrionii. Next base: position 4,516,380 of record NW_008481816.1, on the reverse strand, counting down.
CGGCCGGATCAACACCAATTCCGACGCCTACTGCAACTGCATCGCCTTCATTGACCAAGGCTTCTCCTATTCCGGTACCACCATCTCATCCATCGCCAGCACCGTTTATCCTACGTCCTGGAAGCCCAGCCAGGTCCAACTCACAGTCGTCCATAGCAACCATGACGTCGATCCAAACTACTGGTTTTCCTAACAATCCTACACCTACCATGGGCCATGTGCCACTGGTTACTGCTGCCAATTCTGGCCCCCCGGTCGCCATTCCCCCAATGACTACACCACCGCAGACTCCTGCAAGTTTCCACGGGGGCCAGCACTCTGCAACAAGCTCGATTAGTGGATCGGTCTTGGGCAAGCGAGATGCGGGAGCGACGAGCGAGAGTGAGAAGGAAGAGAGCAAGTCGAAAAAACGAAGGATCGCCCCGACGCTTGTAGGGCCTACGGGCTCGGCTGATACCACGAAGGACGGGGAAGTGAAATGATTAGTTCCAAGCTGTATCTGCTTGTGGGGGCAGCCTTTCTTTTGTTCTGCAAACATGGAGGGCATTACTTGAAACCTACGATGATCTAGCGTGGCGTCGGGTAAAAGTCGCAAATAGGGACTTTATGGATTGCAACAGAGAGGCATATTCAGGAGGGATGAAATACCATATTTGCCCAAAGATCATCTGTCCTCACTGAATCTCAACTTCGTAAATTGTAGATCTCGACGGAGGGTCGTGGTGTTGAGCCTGAATCATGCACTTTGTTAGCAGGCGTTACAGCGGAGCATGTCCAAAGCGGGCATGTGACATCGCGTCATTGTCGTGCTGCAGAGGGACAGCGACGACTTTTCCACGAGTCTTCAATCTACATTCATTCCACTCTCTGCGCCGCTTGACCAGATTCTATCAGCCTTCTGCACAGGCTCCTGCCTCCACAAAAAGATGCCCCCAACTTCTTCACTGGCGCCCAATACCCCATCCGCCATCAGCCTGACGAACACCTCCATCATATTGCTACCGCACCATGGGTGTAACGGGCCTCTGGACAGTCGTCGCCCCCACCGCTCGTCCCACTCAGCTCGCCTCCCTAAACCGTAAACGGCTCGCCGTCGACGCCTCGATCTGGATTTACCAATTCCTCAAAGCCGTGCGCGACAAGGAAGGCAATGCCCTCCGCAACAGCCACGTGGTCGGCTTCTTCCGTCGAATCTGCAAGTTATTGTACTTCGGTATCAAACCCGTGTTTGTATTCGATGGCGGGGCGCCCGTGCTGAAGAGGGAGACCATCCGTAAGAGAGCGCGGAGAAGGGAGGGGAGGAGGGAGGATGCAGCCCGGACGGCTGGGAAGCTGCTTGCCGTGCAGGTTGCGCGCGCGGCCGAGGAGGAAGAACGGAGAAGAAAAGAGGCGGTAAGCAGGGATGACGATGAAGAAGAGTTGCCGCCGGAGCAGGAGCTCGTGTACGTCGAGGAGATTGGCATGAACCAGAAGGAACGGCAGGCAGGTCGGAGTGAGAAATTCCGCAAGAAAGATCAATACCATCTGCCTGATCTGGATGTGAGCATTGCAGCAATGGGCGCGCCCAATGATCCGAGAATCATGTCTCAGGCCGAGTTGGAAGAGTACGCGCGCCACTTCCACAGCGGCGAGGACATCAATCTGTACGACTTCTCCAAGATTGACTTTGAGAGTCCCTTCTTCTTGTCCCTGCCGCCCGGTGATCGCTACAATATCCTGAATGCGGCAAGACTACGCTCGAGACTGAGAATGGGATACTCGAAGGAGCAACTCGACGGCATGTTCCCGGACCGCATGGCTTTCTCAAAGTTCCAGATTGAGAGGGTCAAGGAGAGGAACGAGTTGACGCAACGCCTTATGCATCTGAACGGAATGGTCGAGGGCGATTTCCTCCTTGACGGCGGAGGCAGAATCGCGGGCGAGAAGGGAAAGGAGTACATCCTAGTCAAGAACGAAGGCGTAGAAGGTGGGTGGGCACTCGGTGTGGTGTCGAACAAGCATGGAACCAAGAAAGAAAACGCAATCGACCTTGACAAGGACGAGAACTCGGACGAGGATGCTAATCGTGCTGACTCTGCTGACGAAGACGAGTTTGAAGACGTCGCCATTGAAGGCTTGAATCGGTTACCGAAGAATTGGGCGAGGAAAAGGAAAGCTGAGGTTGACAATGGTATGATGTATGAAGAAGCCGCCGAGGTGATCGCGAAGAAGAGAAAGGCCGTGTACGAAGCCAGAAGGACTGCCGCCGAGACGCAGACCGGACGTCCTCAGGCCATTCCTGCTGTCCCACTTCCTACCCAGACTACGACTGCCCCCGTGGACGATGAATCTCTCTTTGTCCCCGACAATAAAGCTGACGATGAAGACGAGGACGACTTGTTTGAGGATGTCCTCCCGGTTGCGCCCGATATAGATGACGATGACGACCTACGACGAGCTATTGCTTTGTCCTTGGAGCAGATTACCGAGGACGATCACAGCACTCTCGACAAGGCCACAAGACCACCTAGCGAGAGCTCCGACGAAGACGAAGCCTTCGACCTACAAGCCGCGCTGGCAGAATCAAGACGGACCAAGCCCAAACCGAAGACAAACGTCAGAGACAGAGATCCATCCCAACCAAGGGAGGCTCCATTTCAGTTTCAGGGCCCCTTGCCGTTCGAGTCCCTCAATCTGGGTCAATCACTACTCAGAAAGAAGAAATCAAAGAAGATTGAGGAGGAGCTATCCGGCGGCTTCGATCGCGATCTGGGGGACGACGCTTTTCGAAAAGAAAGGCCGCCGCAACCAATGCCTGACTGGTTCGGTGCGACGCCTAATCCCAAGGATATGAAGTATACGGGAGTGGACAGGGACTTGATCGAGGATCCTACCACATATGGGCTGGACGACGTCGACAGAAGGGAATTCCTGCGTCGACGCGAGACAAAGGAGATAGTCGATCTGGATACCGATGAAGAAAGAGAGCAGAGTCCTGAACCTATTAACCTCGGAGCTGACGCTGAGAAGGCCGACCATGATCATCCGATTGACCTTGACCAGGACGAGGGTGATGAGAAAGATTTAGAAGTGTTGGTCCAGCCATCTCAGGACATGGATATCGATGCAGCTCTTCCAAGCCAAACAGAAGGGGTCGATTCGCCCAGGTTCGAAGAGGTCGGAGACCGTGATAAGCGCACGCGAGACGAAGAACGTGAGAAGCGCTATGAAATAGCTCGTCAGATTGCCGCCGAGACAGGGACCGGAGCACCAGAGGGCCAGCCGCATCCGACTTTGGGCGAGATGGCGGACGAAGTTCGAGCGGAACCCCCATTGCCTTCTTCCGCACCACAGTATAATCCTCGGCCGGCGGATAAGACTGCCGAAGACGGTGAGTTTGAAGCGGTGGACTGGAGCGAGTCTGATCACGACCAACCCGATCAGCCGGCAACTCCTGGCTCTCTCGGCACTGTCAACCCAGAGTCTCCAGCACCTCGACCTCGATCTGCAACGGCTGAAGTAGATGAAGATGATGACGAAGATTTCGAGGACGTCAATATGGAGCCAGCTCCAGCTCCACCTCATCTACAGAACACGAACATACCCAACGTATCGGCCCGCCGAGATCAGCCAGAGCAACAGCCTCCCAACCCAGCAGCCGAGCCGTTACCGGAAGACGAATTCGACTATCTCTCCACCGACGAAGAAGACCTGATGCGCCAACTTGCCGAAGAGGCAGAAGAACACGCCCGCTTCACCTCAGCCCTGCACAATCAGAGCACCTCAACTGAGCAAGCCATGCGCGACTTCGACGCCGAGCTGAAAGCCCTACGAAGCCAACAGAAGCGCGACCGCCGTGACGCGGACGAAGTCACCCAGACGATGATCCAAGAATGCCAGTCCCTGCTCCGTCACTTCGGCCTGCCCTACATTACCGCCCCCATGGAAGCGGAGGCCCAGTGCGCGGAGCTCGTGCGTCTCGGCCTCGTCGACGGCATCGTGACCGACGACTCGGACATTTTCCTCTTCGGCGGCACGCGCATCTACAAGAACATGTTCAACGCCGCCAAGTACGTCGAGTGTTACCTGGCCGCGGACCTGGAGAAGGAGTTCCTGCTCACGCGCGAGAAGCTCGTCCGCTTCGCCCACCTCCTCGGCAGCGACTACACCGAGGGCATCCCTGGCGTGGGGCCCGTGACGGCGCTGGAAATCCTTACCGACTTTGACGATCTGGACGAGTTCAAGGCCTGGACGGAGCGCGTTCAACTCGGCAGACCGGCCGATCTGGAGGGCCAGCTCAGCACGCCCTTCCGCCGCAAGTTCCGCAAGACGGTGCAGAAGAAGCTGTTCCTGCCGCCGGCGTTCCCGGACCGGCGTGTCGACGAAGCGTACCTGTTCCCGGAGGTGGACTCGAACGCCGAGCCCTTCCAGTGGGGGGTTCCGGACTTGGACAAACTGCGGGGCTTCTTGATGGCGACGATCGGGTGGAGCCAGGAGCGGACGGACGAGGTCCTCGTCCCCGTGATCCGCGACATGAACAAGCGCGAGGTGGAGGGCACGCAGAGCAACATTACGAGATATTTTAGCGGGGCTGTGGGCGCGGGTGCCGCTCGGGGCGGAGGGTTAGGTGGTGTAAGAGGTGGTACTGGCGGAAAAGCGCTCGCCATCGGTGGCGAGGGACCGTTGTTTGGTGCCGCGCAGGCAAAGGCCGAAGCTATGGCGCCGAGGAATCGTTCCGGCAAGGAGAGCGGGCGGATGAGGAACGCATTCAAGCGCCTTCGAGGCGAGGCTGAGAGGCGGCGGCGGCGTAGAAAGCACGACAACGATGAGGGAGACGAGCAAGGCGAGGAAGACGAGATGGATCCCAGTGACGGGCTGGGTGAGATTCAAGGCATTGATGGGGACGAGGAAGAGGACGAGGACGGGAACAAGGCCACAAATCCCGGATCAAACTCGGCGACTCCCGTCTCGGTGGATGGGAGTGGGTTCAGCGACGGAGATGTCGCCGGCGATGAAGCTGGATTGGACACAAAATCGAACTCGAAGTCGAAGACGAAGTCTAAGACAAAACCGAAGACGAAGGCAAGGCCGAAGAGCAACACAAAGAGTGCGACACAGAGGCGCGCCGCAATCTGAAAATAAAGAAGGAGAAAAAAATAGATCTCGACAAGGGGCTCGAGGAGAAGCGCTGTGGGAGAGGACTGCTAAATGATACTTTCGGGCCGGCTATGGCTTTGTTTGGGTGAGTCACAAGTGTATACATGATGAAAATGCATGATAAGATGAAGGAATGATGATGTTCACGTGGAGTAGGAGGCTAGATAGGGATACCTCGACGGGCTCTCGTAACGAGACGGACGTCCCTCCTAAACGAAGACTTTTGAGATGCGCCAGGGTCTAAAATGCTGGGGTATCATTTGACTCTTCTGCATTCTTCATTCTGTGTAGGTATGCCGTTTGGGCCCTTTTTTACACCTTGGCCACGTCCTGCGTGCGCATTCTGTGAATCTAGCTGCATGGTTCTGGTCTTCTCTAGTCTCCTGGACGGCGGCGATCTAGACGCAGGGTGCTTGATGCTCCCGCCGTCTCCGTGGTTCCTGTTATTGTAGAGACCAGTGCTTCCCGGGCATAGATTCCTACTGAGCCCGATGTGTCGTGAGCGCTGTTGAAAACAATGACTTCTTCGTGCGAGGAGCTAGCGTGGTATGCAAAGGATGGTTGCTCTGGAGTCGTGCCTCGTTGTCCTCGAGGCTGATAGATGTACATTGAACTGTGCCACGGTGTACATGCACGTTGTTGTTTCATGTGTGCATGTGAGTGGAGCGTACTGTAGATCATGCAAACAACTCGTCCCTCCTCCTCGTTGTCAGGGTCGATCAATCCTCCTGGTCAAATCAGGACACATTGACTGGGTCCTCGTACGCGGCCCGTTCTTTCGATCCTCGATAAACTGCCCCTCGCGGAAATAGGCCGTGTATCCCAAGATGGTGCACCACGGACACCGGTGCTGCTGGTAAGTTTGATCGAACCAGCCGAAGATATCGTACCAGTTGGCGTATATACAGTCGAACTCGGGGCTCTTCAGCTGCCTCTCCCAGAATGCAATGTCTCGGGGTCTGAACATGAAGCATGCGCGACATAGGTTGAGCGACGGTGGCATCCATTTGTTCTTCCGTTCGAGCAGGCGGAACAGGCCGTCCTTGTCACGGTAGCCGCGCCAGGGGGACATGACGTTCCTTTGAGACGCGATGCGGGCCATGGTCTTGCATGTGAGCGCGAGCGAGACCTGGAAGTAGGGAATCTTGACTTTCTCCAAGATGAGTGTCAGGATCTCGGGTGGCAGCTGCAGGATTTTGGACGTGGGTTGAGGAGAGACGGGCGCATCGAAGAGGATCGCCTGAGGAATGAAGAACGGATCGTATGGATCTGCCGGGGGCGGCACGTCTGGCGCGATTTGCTGGCTCCGTTGGAACGGGTAGATGGTATATTCTGGGTATCTTGCGATTTCGGCCGCGGTGGGAGGATGTTGCGTGAGAGTTGTTGGCAGACCACCGGTCCACGAGGCAAGAGTCAGTGGCGAGGTCGTGGAGGTCGAGGCAGGCTGATCTGAGGCGAGATCCCATGTCCGAAGCGATGTCGATGTGGATGCTGACGACCGCCGACCTGCCATTGCGAGCGGTTGTGTCGTGTTATGAACAACAAGCAGTGGTGTGCGTAAGGTACCTTAGGTTCGTACCAAGACCGCGAAACACGAGTTGAACGAAATCCGGGGAAGACAGGTGCAGAGGCGGATGCAAAATGCGGGCAGCGGAACAAATGAGGGGCCCGAGTTAGGGTACGAGATACGAGTTACGAGGAGCCGAGGAAACACTGGGGCAGCCAGGGCCAGCCACATGCGGCAGTGGGTTGCGAGGGTGCTGCCTAGAGCCTGGAGCCTGCTGGGGGAACTTCGGGCTGCTCGGGCATCACTGACTACCCGTAATTAGGTAGCTTAGCTACGGAGGAATTTAGGGCCACGGAGCCCTCACAAAAGCTGTTCAACGTCGACTCACATTCTCATACCTGCATCGCGCCGTAAACCCAACGTCAATTTCTGCGTTTGAGGATTGGAGAAAGTAGGCTCGTCCAAAGATGCTGACATAGACGGCTTTCAGATTGATGAATATGTTTTTCGACCTCCTGACACGAGCGAAGTCTAATGCATCAAATGTGTTGCGTGCGACCACAGGAAGGTTCAATGAATTGTGCAGACAACGAAGCATTACTCGCTCATCCCATCAGAGTTTTCTGCATCTCAGGTCCTCTTGGAAAGTCCAGAGGCCGGATTGCCAATCAGTCATGCTGCAACCTTCCTCTGCCATTATGGCTTTGGAGGCACCTGCTGAAAGATGAGCTTGCCCACTTGTTCCTGCCTCGTGTGTGTCTCCTTATATGCATCGGTCCACCCTTTGTCGAATGTTCCCATTTCTCCTCTCCACATCTATCAATACTATTTCGTGCACTAGCAGCTGTGCAAGTCAACCTTGCATCAGTATCTCGCTATGGGTAACGCCTTGGAACTCGCTTCGGACGGTTTTAGAATTTCCGTCCTCACCTTCGTTGTAACAATCCTGCTCACAATCTATCTGCACATGAGACCGACCCCGCAGCATCCCGACGCGGTCGTATTTCAAAAGGACGCTTTAGTGTTCCAGAGGGACACGCTCGCCATCCAGAGGGACACGCTCGCCATCCAGAGGGACACTTTAGCCATCCAGAGGGACGCAGTAGCAATCCAAAGAGATCTCCTCCGTCTGATTGCATCGATTTTGCCTGATCACGCTCGGGCCGAGCTCGAGAAAACTCCCCTCGAGACACCTCTTGTTCTACCACCACGAACTCCCGTCCCAGCACGGGCCACGACTCCAGCACCAGCACTAGCCTCTCCAGCCGGACCGACCACTCAAGCGCTCTAGTTCGTCCTCTGCTGGGGAGAAAACATACAGTTCGTCAGTAGTGTCAAGAAAGGTTTCGTGTTGGCTGTAGTTAGAGAAGGCCCCTCATTGCACGGCAGCCTGACTACACCCACTGCAAGGCTGAAACAGGCAACTCCCTCCACACCAAACCCAACTCAGCCTGGCCAAGTGACGTCGGTGGGGTTCCTTGCAACTTGAGTTCCTGGTGAGCTGCAAGTGAGAAGCGCCCGATCTTACACCAAACTAACAAGATCTAGGCTTTCACCCTCTGCCCCTTACCCTCCTTTCCCATAACTCTAAGCACGCCTCCAACGGAACTCTTCTTCTCCAAAATGGCTGAATCCCGACCTCAGGGTGCCCCTCCCGAAGAACAGCTAGAGTCAGAGTCGGAAGCCGAGGAACACGCAGAACAAGACCATGAGGGCACTGTCGAAGGGACCACCGCAACGGCAGAAAAGTCGAAGAAGAAAAAGAAGAAATCGAAGAAGGCCAAGCTAGTGTCGGCTCTTACTGGTAACAAGTCATCCGAACCTGCAGAAGCCTCCAAGTCGTTGTCCAACGACGTGGTAAAGACCCTTCTCGATGCGAATCCGGCACTCAAAGGCGAACTGGCTGGGATCCCCCGCGAGAAGGCAGGCGAGTTACTCAAAAAGATGGACGTGTCACAGTTGCTCAGCGGACTGTCGATAACTGGAAAAAATCAGAAAGACATGGCATCATACAAATTCTGGGCCACTCAGCCAGTGCCTCGTTTTGATGAGAAGCCTGAAGAGAAGCCTGACGGACCCATCAAAGAAGTCATTCCGGATCTGGTGCCAAAGACCGCTGCTGCTTTACCAGAAGGCTACGAATGGGTGGAGCTGGACTTGACACAAGAGGACGAGGTGAAGGAGGTCTACAAGCTGCTTTCATTACATTACGTCGAAGATGACCACGCAATGTTCCGATTCAACTATTCCGCTGTCTTCCTAGATTGGGCTCTCAAGTCGCCTGACTGGAAGAAGAGTTGGCATATCGGGGTTCGTGCGAAAGGTCCCAGCCGTCTTCTGGTAGCAACCATTTTTGGCATTCCCATCAAGCTGAGGATACGACAGAACGTCCTCGATGTGGTGGAAATCAACTTCATGTGTGTTCACAAGAAGCTGAGATCGCGGAGGTTGGCTCCAGTCCTGATCAAGGAGGTCACGCGACGGTGTCATCTGGAGGGCGTCTACCAGGCCATTTACACCGGCGGTGTCGTCTTACCTACTCCTGTTGGCAGCTGTCGATACTACCATCGGAGTCTCGATTGGCTGAAATTGTACGAAGTCGGATTCTCTCCTCTCCCTCCGAATATGACACAAGCAAAGATGATTGCTCGAAATCAACTGCCTCCAAGTACCAGCACGACCGGATGGCGGAAAATGGAAGAAAAAGACGTTGATGCTGTTCACGATCTGCTCTCGCGGTACCTGGATCGGTTTGACCTTGCACAGATATTCTCCAGAGAAGAAATAGTGCACTGGTTCCTCAACCGACAAAAACCAGCTGAGCAAGTAGTCTGGTCGTTTGTAGTGGAAGGAAATGATGGCAAGATCACCGATTTTGGCAGCTTTTACTGTCTGGAGAGCAGCGTCATTGGTGAGATGAGCAAGAAGCACGACAAGATTCGAGCGGCGTACATGTTCTATTATGCCACTGAGCATGCGTTCAACCCCAAGGAGAAGGGCCTGAAGGAGAGACTCCTCCAGTTGGGACAGGATCTGTTGATCGAGGCAAAGAAGGTGAGATTTTTCATACTGTTCTTGGTATTCTGAGAGGCTGACCACCCGGTTCTTAGGCCAAGTTCGACGTATTCAATGCTCTCACACTGCACGACAATCCCTTGTTCCTGGAACAATTGAAGTTCGGCGCTGGCGATGGCCAACTGCATCACTACCTGTACAATTGGCGGACAAAGACCATCAATGGCGGTGTCAACTCGAAGAATCAGCCGGATGAGAGCAAGAGAGGAGGCATCGGTATTGTGTTACTGTGATGAATGCGCGGGAAGTGGCACCAAAACGCTCAGAATCGCTCACGGCTATCGCTCAGCGGCTTGACTGGGTATTGGTTCACAACTTTCTGGCTGAGCGGACTCCTGCACGGTGTCTTTGAATGTCATCAGAAGGTGTGAGTGGAGGAGCATGATTGCATAGCTTAGATGCAAGGCTGCCTCAAGCGGATTCGAATTGACGAGTGAAGATTCTATGTCGTTGGAGCTCAGACATGCTTTTCCATGCGACACGCCAAGCGAAATAGAAAACAATGAACATGATGTCGACTTCCGTGGCCGATATATCTCTTCTTTTCCCTTCCAATCTGGCCACAGTGGTACACAGCTAGCACATATCTCCCTGCCGACGTGGCTTCGTCACCAAGTATGCTGACATCTTTCGATGCGACGGGCGCCGTGCCGCCAGTCGAGGACCACCGCATACGCTTCGAGCGGCGTCAAGCTTGCGTGTTTGCCATGCCGAAGAGGGCATTTTCCTTTCACGCCACTTCTTGCTGCAGACATCGCCAACATCATTTCGTTCTGAGGAGATAAAGTCGTGCAGGTAGATCCGGTGAAGTAGCCCTTTGCCTCGGGACACTTCCATCAACCACAAACCCTTGGTACTGTAGTTTCCTCGAAGGCGCCGTGTGAGGTCGCAGCTGCAGAGAAACTTCCAGCAGTCGCAGCTCTCAGCGAACGAGCGGCCAGGTCTCTAGTCGCTCCTAAGGGCGGTCAGCCCTTCCGCCAGTCTGCCATGTGTCGTCTGTCGTCGGATGCACCTCAAGTCCATGTATTTCTGTATTTCCCTATTTCCCTTGCCTCTGCTTATGTTTCGGGTTTTTATCGCAGATGATGAAGACGCGGTTCTTGCGGCGCACGGCCTGTATTATCACACAAACATCAAGCGTTAGCCTGGGAGATCCGTAATCCTAGTTCTCGAACCATCTTCTGGACGTGCTTGATAAGGGCACACCAGGCGTGCGCGGAGCGAGAGGGAAGCTACGTCCAATGCCGCTTCGCGCAAAAAGACATATATACACACAGAAAGAGCGGGATGTCTCATACCTTGCAGCTCTCGCATAGTCTCTTGACCGAAGAGCGAGTCTTCATGCCTCTTGTTTGCACCTGCGTGTCCAGAGATAATCTGACTTGTGGGTGTGGATGTGGGTGTAGGTGTGGCTGTGATGGCGAAGCTCGCGCAAGCCGGGACGGGAATATCGAGCTGCGAAGAAAGGTGCTGAAGCTGCTTTGCTGGGATGTGCTGGAGGTGAGCACTCTTTGTGGGAAGTGCGGGAAACGGGTTTGGGGGACGAGGGAGCGGAAGAAGGTGAGGCGCGTGGCGAGAGAGGGCAGCATCTTGATTGCTGTCGTGCCGAGGGCCTGGTATCTGGTGTTGATAGCTTGCAGATGTCGATTGAGATCACTTGATGGGATGGCCAGAATGGTTCGAAGCCGTGTAGTTTCGAGATCAGGAGGTCGCGGTGGGAGCCGTGATCCGCCGTACCATCTGCATTGCACTTTATGGCAATATGCTTTAGACTAGCACTCTCACAACGCGCCCGCGATCATCTTACTTTTATTGAACTTGCGAGCGTGGCATTGTGTGTTCTACTTGTACAGTTCGGCGGTCCATATTTTTGTGGAGTTGTCTTCGAAAGGATCAGACTTGAAGACGTTGCTCTCCGAAATACCGTCTTTGAACCTTGGGCCTCCATGAATCCTCTATGTGAGGAACCTTTCCGGCGACTTCAGGATTGTCGTGTAAGGTTCCAAACGAGAGAAGCGCTGCCTACGGAGTCTGTCCAAACGGCCCCTGCGGGCATTGCATTGTATCGTGGATGCCGATTCGCACTTGGTGAGTAGTTCAGTCAATATCTTCCGAATCCATTGTCTAGCGACATGGCCGAGGTCTCATACCTCAAGGAAGCCGTTGCCGAAGTCTGTCATCAACATCCAGCTGCCGTCGTCGACTATATTATCAGGCAGCCATCGCATCGGAGTTTCGATGCCCATGTTGACAAAATTTGATATGCTGGCATCGGCGTAGGGACTTCCATCTGGGCACAGCTGTTGGAGACTCACGCTGCCGTTATACTGATATGCCATACTGTTCTGTACATCAGGCGAAGGAGCTGAGTTTAGTGCCCGTCCTTGTACTTGTGGTTGTTGCGCAGTCGACGGGGACGCGTGGAACTGGAAATTGCTGCTGCTAACTTCTGGGGAGAAAGCCGGAAGCGAATTCGATGCTGGTGGTGCATGGGAAGGGGATCCCTCGCTCGTCTGTGCTGGTCCTGTGGTAGGATCGACTAAGACACCCGCGCTCGCTGCGCACGACCTCGATGGCGGCCTTGCACGTGGAGAAGCGACAATACTATGGCCACGATGGTCTCGCGAGCTCTGGATTGCGCCTCGCACCACCTTTTTGTCCGACCACTGTCTGAGCAGCTGCACAATGACTGCGGCACACCTTGCGGCTGAAGGTGTCGCACCGGCTTGTCGCAGCACCTCCAGGCCAAAGTTCAACCTCACACTTGCTTCTTGAGCCAAGACCAGGCCATCGCCGCTGCGTCGGTTACACGATTCGTTCTCCTTCAGGTCAAGAACGTTGATTGTGCAGGCAACAAACATGGTGTATGTCTGAAGGTACGTGATGAACCGGAACCCAAAACGACGCACGTGCAGAGTGAACAGCGAGTCGATCATCTGGGCAGCTTTTGTGCAGAGGTCCTTTGCTCTCGGGGACAGTGTTCGATAAGGGCGGCATAAGAGTATTATCGTTGCATGATATGTCAGATTGAGGAGCAGGATATGGATGGGCGGACAGAGAACGGCTCTATCTCCAATCGAGATGAAGAGACCGTCAGGAAGAGTAGTTGACCAGTCTTCAAGCTTCTGGATGGTGTTCTCGAGAAAAGCCAGCAGGTGGTCTTGCTTTGACCGATGAGGCCGGCAATAGAGACCATCCAACACGCCGTCGATGATGATGCACAACCTGCAGTATGCGCCAAATCGGGCACTCCCCAGCAATTTCTGCTCCGTGAAGGCTGCCATCGATTCTTGCTCCTGCCCCAACACTGGTCTCCACGGCTCATCGTCCATCTCTTGGCCGTCAATCAGGGTTTCTCTTGATGGAATGTCGAGCGTGTCATGGATGATTGGAGCCCTGCCAAGACATAAGCTCATGGTTTTGTCCCACGTGAAGCAGCTCCAAAACACCTGCTGTCGAAGTGCGAGCTCTTCCTCGGAAAATTGACGGGCCAGATAGCTCATCTTCTTGGAGTCAATGTGTATCCCCAGATCTCGCATCATTCGGAAAGCCATGCCAGAGTACAGCCAGCCTTGCGAGGTCCTTCCACAGCCACATTCCCGCGCCGAGAGGATAAGCAGACCTTGTACTGTGGGAATCGAGCTGCCTCTGTCGATATCATTGGGGAGCAGCTGCAACGCTCTGGCCGCGAAATGATTCCCTAAGCTTGGGGAATCGGGCCTCGTCGAATACCGTGCAGCTTGTGCTAGTACGGCGCATATCAGAAACGGTGTCACCCATGGCCCGGAAACGAACAGGTCCCCTGTACCGTGTCAGCCTTTCTCCGCGACATTGCAACCCGTTGAGACACGTACTCAGGAATAATCGCTTGTTGAGGACCAAATGCAGGTGATGTGCCCAGCACCAGTATGCGTCGAGCAGATGGTCCAGGAATTCACTAGGTATTTCAGACAAGACTTCCGGTGGCATAGGTGATTCAATGGGTGCATTCACGTCTGGCGTGGTGTATATCGTGGATGCACTGGACATCGGTTGCTGTTGGTCTGTCGTCTGCCGCTCACGCTGTTCTGTGCTGCGAGGCAGCGTACCTTCGTCGTCCTCATCCTCCCGAGGACCAACGTGGTAGTGGCTTGTCTTGCCGTAGAAGCAGATGCGCCCATCCACGCCTACCGAGGCTTCATCCGGCGGTTCACCCTGTATAAGTGGGGACGAGTCTGCGGCCTCAACATCCAGATCCTCGTCGAGCGTATCCTTTGGCTCTCGTGCGTCCGCCGAAGCACGTCTTGCGCGCTCCGGCTTGGCCCTCTCAAAGGGCATCAAGATCAAGGCTTGACGTTCTTCCGTGCTGCTACTCTGGCGAAGCCTCTCAAATCTATCCTCGAATGCTTTGAGGCGGTTCTCGAGCGAGACGGCATACGCAACCGACGGTCCTCTACTCGCAACAGGCCAGGTCAGCACCAATCAATCCGCGTGCAGCCGGTTCCTGACCTGTCATATTCACATGATTCACGCGAGGCAATGCACTTGTTGCATGTCGGGGTTGCTCCATCGCAACGTGCCTTCTTTCGACGACAGTTCGAGCATGCGAATCCGTATCTCCGCGCCTGGTGCCTTCTCTGCATTTTCCTGGAGCGCTGACCTGCCGCGTCCGGCCTGTGGTCCGTCATACTATGGCTGTGTTCTCCGACTGATCGCAAGATTCTGACAACATACGTCTGCTTCTCAGGTTTGTTCAGGGGTCCAGGTTGGCCGGCCCAGACTCCGGTCCTTAAAGCCGGGTGTGAGCGGCAATGTGTTCGGCCTGTTCAGCAACCCGTTGGCAGGCAAAGGGGCTCAGCCTCGTGACGTGTGAATGCCCGGAATGGAGGGGGAAGTGCGGGGATGGCCGGGTCGATCTCCCCGGCATCTCTCCGGCGAGGAGGAGGGAGGTATGTGTAGAATCGCTGTGGCGTCAAACAGGGGCGGTGGTGAAAGACACACCTGTGTCACGGTCGGGTGTGCTCAGGGCACAGCTACATATGAATGATGCCGACACTGCCGAATGCTGTGACTCTGCACTGCAAACAAGATGGCAGACCTCGAGCCGACACTTGAGCGATTTCGAACAGCATACGACAACCCGGAATACCAGAAGGGTCTTAACGTGGCGTTGAGGGAGGCACTCAAGCTATATGCCTCAGCTGCGCAGCTAGATTTTGTCGTGAGTGGAGAGTAATCCAACGCCAATCATGGCCTATTGACTGGGGAGCAGCAAGACAATGCTGGAAACATTCACGTCTCGCAGCATGGGCGTGATCCGGACTTGGCAGACATTGCAATATCATTCCAGCTGGACGAGCATCGGTCGAGGGCGGCGTGCCAGAGTGCGTTCCGGGTCTTCTACGAGCTACAAAGAGAGAACTTGCTGTGCGGTGTGACGCTGCTTGGCTGGAGCTCAGTCGGCGACGAGTACGTAGGACGACATCTCTGGGAGAGCGCTGGCCTGAAAACCCAGAATCGACCTTCATACCCCGAAGTCCAACAATTTTCAAATTTTGCGGATGTGTCGACGTTCCAGCTATCTGCGGTCTTCGAGGTCGTCGAGGAACAACAGGAGCAGCTGCAAGTGGAAGGCGCTACAGTCCTCGTCGAGCAGATACAGGAACTCGCAGACTCGCCCATCTCTGCCAGGCTGTCTCCGCGAAAGCAATCGCGAGCACCGGGGGTGTGTTTGAGAGGCCCAGGAGCGGAGCGTGTGGCGTGTGGAGCGATCAAGGCGTACAGCAGCTACATTGGAGCCCTGTTTGACAATTTCGACTAGCGGCCCTCCAGTATGCGCAGACAAAGGCCACTCGTACTGTATGCGACACGTCAAGTGCAGCCGTCGTCGGAAAGTCTATGTTCAAGAAATCTGACCTGTCACCCCCCCGGTCGCTCCTCGGTGTCCAGGCCTCGGCGGAGAAGCGCGGAGAAGAGCAGCCGATGCCGCTCGACGTCCCTGAGTTGGGAAAGGCCCTGAATGACTTCACGCGGTCAAATGCGGCGTTGGTCCGTCCACAGCCTGTCTCCAAACTTTCTGGTGCGCCGGGTATACCGAGCGCGTCACTCAATGGGACTGTCGTAATATAAAAATCTACCCCGGCCATGGCTGCGATGGAATACTTCCCTGAAAACTACGGATACCCAAGACCGAGCTTGTCCGAATACGAACCCAAGCAGCATGGCGTCCAAGTTGTCTGCCACGGGCTACATCTCGTCGAACGACAGCAAGTTGTACTATGAGACAGAAGGAAACCCGGATGGACCTACGATTCTGTTCATCCACGGCTTAGGCGGCACCACGAACGCCTACCAGCCCATCGTCCCTGATCTCCAAGACTTCAACATCGTGCGCTTCGACTGGGGCGGCCATGGGAGGAGTTCCACGCCGAAGACCACGAGCATCGAGTCGTACGTGGCCGACGCTGAAGGTATGCTTGTTACCTCGTGGCTTGTGCTGGCGCCGGGCTGACCAAACTCGTGCAAGCTGTGTTGAATGAATTAAAGCTGAGCAATGTCAACGTCGTCGGCCACTCGCTGGGCGGACTGGTCGCTCTGCATTTTGCCGCCAAGGTGCCCGACAAGGTCAAAGCTCTGGTGCTGTTCGGGCCGATCAGCCCACCTCCAGAGGCCGGTCAGCAGGCGCTGAAGGGCCGTGCCGCTGCTGTCCGGGAGAAGGGGATGGCCGGGATTGCTGACACCGTCGTCGGGAACGCCTTTGCCGTCGAATCCTACAAATCTAAGAGGGGAGAGGTCACCCTCGCGCGAGAGATGCTGACAAGGCAAGACCCCGAGGGATATGCGCTGGCTTGCGAAGCCGCGGCGAACAGCAGCGCGCCGGATTTCGGCAAGATCCAGGCTAAAGTTGTCGTCGTCTCGGGCAAGGAAGACAAGGTCTCGACGGTGCAAGCGGGCGAAACGACCACGCAGAAGCTGGGCTCGAATGCCACGCAAGAGGTCATCGACAGTGTCGGGCACTGGCATATGCTCGAGGCGAAGGAGAAGGCAGTTGAGATCATCAAAGCGACATTCTCTTAGATCCACGTTTTTTTAGACGTCTACAACAGGTTTTCCACGAATTCTATGGTTCCGCCCCGTTGACCCCGTCGGCCTGGTCCGTCCGCAATGTAAAGTCCTCGCCCTTGAAGGGTTTGAGACCGGCAGTGACACGCATTCCGGCAGCACACGCGCTCCAGTCCAGCGACTCGCCCCCGATGGCCTTTGCCGTCGTCAGATGATTCCAGGCTTGGTCGATGATGGGCGTCGGAGTTGCCGTCTCGGCACCCAGCCGGCGAATGTATGCGGCGTCCTTCATCCCGCCGGGCAGCGTGAAGCCCGTCTTGCCAGAGAAGGTGCCGTCGCGGATCTTCTTGCCGTAATTGACCCATGCCGCGGCTGGAAACCATTGTTCTGGGAAAAGGGGACAGAGGACTGGTCAGTGAATGATTTCTCCTTCTGCTACTCCATGTATAAGAGGAATATTCACTCACGGATGAAGTCGTAGAAGATATTCGTGTCAAAGCCCGTCTTCTCCGCCAGCGTAAAGCTCTCGGACAGCAGTTCGATCGTGCCCAGGATGCAGTTGTTCCCCAGGATCTTGAGCAGCGCTCCCTTGGAGGTATCCTCGCCACAGTCAATCACGGCCTTGCCGAGCGTCGGCACAATGTACGACTTGACCTTCTCCCGGGCACGCTCAGACCCCGAAAGCACGATCAGGAGGCCCGCACTCTTGGCTGCGGCAGGTGGTCCAAACACGGGACAAGACATGAACGATACGCCCGCCCGTCGAGCTTCTTTATTCAGAGTGGACGACGTGGTCGGAAACAGGGTCGAGTGGTCAACAAGCATCAGTCCTTCTTTTCGCGCCGGAAAGAGCTCCCGGCATATTGACAAGGCCACCTCGTCGTTGGCCAGGCATGTGTGGATAATGTCGCATTTCTGCGCCAGCTCGAGGATGCTACCGGCTGGTTCACAGTGGTTGTTCGTTGCCAAAGACTCGGCCTTGGCCCGTGTGCGATTCCATATCTGGATCTTGGGGAGGCCATTCGACTGAGCATATGTGGCGAGGTTATGCGCCATCATTGAGCCCATGTTGCCTAGGCCGAT
Organism: Cladophialophora carrionii CBS 160.54; assembly: GCF_000365165.1. NCBI lineage: Eukaryota > Fungi > Ascomycota > Eurotiomycetes > Chaetothyriales > Herpotrichiellaceae > Cladophialophora > Cladophialophora carrionii. The sequence goes on along the minus strand of NW_008481816.1, from coordinate 4,498,538 downwards.
AAAGCCGAACGTGACATTGTCGCTAGTAGTAGCCATGTTGGCCGTTCGAAGGCACAGTAATATCCCTCTATCCCTCCGTCACGGTTGAGTCTGTTGGTGCAGCGTCCCTGGTTCTGAGCAAGGAGGTTTACAGTGAACTGCCTGGATGTTTGAAACCCCGGCAGTCCATCTCGCGAGGACGCTGCTTCATCTGGCCTGATATGTATAGCCTAGGCAATCTCTGCCCTTTGTCCTCGATGCAAGAGCTTCTCGCACCTGGCTGATAACGGCATCCCACCGTGCCATAGTCTATGCATGATCTTCAGAAATGTGACGAGAGGGGTAACCAAGGGCGAGGCAGGACAGTATGTACAGGTCCATGCAAGATCCCTGAAACAGCCATCGGCATCTCCCCGTCGTTGCTTGCGTCCAGCTTGTTCAGCTATCCAGCGGGGACCCCCGCATTCATCGCCTCTACTATGTATGGCACCAATTAAGGCAGACGACGAGCCGATCACAGGCGGAGTATTACCAACGGAACATGATTCAAACGGCTGGACGATCCATATGCTTAAAGGGAGTCGCGCGAGGCCTCTTGCTCATATGGCATTCAGAAGCCCTGAAGTGAGCTCGCAGTGTCGGCTTCAACCAACGCTCGATTCTACACGACACAGATTTTCGGGCTTTAAGTATGGGTTCCATCGACCCAGCAAGGACATTCACTCCAGAGGAGCTGCCTCCTCCCTGGAAAGTGACACCCGCAGATATAACCATCGACAACCACAAGGACGGCGACAAAGGCAAGATCCTCTTCAAGAATGTCAACATCTTCGATTCAACTGGCGCGGACATCTATCCCGGAGATGTCTTGATCGAAGGCGAACGCATCAAGCAGGTCGGCAAGGTCGACGTTGCGCCAGACGACGACGACGATATACTCGTCATCGACGGCAAGGGCAAGAAGACTCTCATGTCTGGCCTCTGCGACGCCCATACACATCTGAGCTGGAACAACTCGCCGACGCTGGATGGCCTCACCGGGCTGAAACTCGAGGAGCACGTTCTGTTCACTGCCCAGTCGGCCAAGACGTACATCGACTGCGGCTACACGATGTGTTTTGGCGCCGCGTCGGCTCAACCGCGCCTCGACATCGTCATCAAGGGAGCGATCAAGTCCGGCATGATCCCCGGACCGAGGACCCTAGCAAGTTGCCAGGAGATCACGACCACGGGGGGCGCCATCATCCCCAGCATCAGCAAATACGCGGACGGAGAGGACGCGATGCGCCGCACAGTGCGCGAGTTCGTCGAGCTGGGCGCGGACAACATCAAACTCAGCATGACAGGCGACTATGTCCATCCGACCATGGGCAGTACAGAGACGTATTTTACCCTCAAGGAGACGAAGGCAGCCGTAGAGGAAGCCCACAATCGAGGGAAGAGGGTGTGTGCCCATGCCCGCTCCGCCGCGAGTGTCGTCCTCTGCTGCCAGAGTGGAGTCGACGTCGTGTACCACGCCAGTTTTGCCGACGACAAGGGGCTGGACATGCTGGAGGCGCTGAAGGATCGGGTCTTCGTCGCCCCCGCGATCAATTTCCCCTACAACACCTGCTCCGGCGACGCTATCCCGTACGGCATGACGCCCGAGATGGCCAAGAAGAAAGGGCTCGTCGAGGAGGTCGAAAAGGCGTGCAAGGCCATGAAGGAGCTGCACAGACGCGGCGTGCGAGTGCTGCCTGGCGGTGACTACGGATTTGCATGGGCCCCCCACGGGACATACGCAAGGTGAGCCTGCAGCAACAACAGCATCCCGGCGAACCGTTTCCGGCGTGTCCCCACAGAAGAAGAAGTGAAGCTAATGCCAGTGGCGGCCGTCCCAGGGATCTAGCGCACTTTGTCAACCTCTTCGGGTATACGCCGAAAGAATCGCTCATGGCGGCAACGGCCCTGGGCGGAGAAATCATGGGCCACCCGGACGTCCTGGGCAAGGTCCAGCCGGGATACTACGCCGACGTGATCCTGCTGGACGGCAACCCGCTGGAGGACATCGACATCTTCCAGGACACATCCAAGCTGCATGCCATCGTCCTCAACGGCCACGTGCACAAGAACGTGGCCGTCGCGGCTGCGGACGGGCAGAGTCTGACGGCCGACGGCCTGGCGAACAAACGCACGGTATATACAAATTTGCCGCTGGTGCCGAAGGAGGAGCAGGAGAGGCAGCAGCGCGATGCCGAGGAGAATGGTATTGGGGTCGAACCGCAGATTGTGTGAGTCGAGGAAGACCGGACGGTACTGTCTCTGCGGCGAAAAGTGCATCTTCTCTACAGTACTGTGTCGTCTCCAATGCAAGGAGGCGCGGCCACGAGGTTTACATAATGACCATGTACCTCGTCGTGTACTGTTTACCAGCACGGGAAGGAGTACTCCGTACTGTGTAGTAATTCGAAACGTCCACTGTATCTCAAGACGAGCACAGGGTGCGACTCCTGTCACCGGGGTGGGAAAAAAACAGAAAAGCCACCAACGGGAGACTTGCATGCAGCACATGCGGCGCCAGGTTTTCAAATGTTTATTCCGTATTGGTTTGATTGGATAGGTCATTAATCTGATTCTCATATACATTCTGGGGCTCGTGCCGGAGCACAAGCATATAGTATTCAGGAAGCTCAGCTTGGCCCAGTCCACAACCACGGCATGGCGGCGGCGACGACGCGCAGGATTAGGGTCAATTAGGAGGTGTGGTATATATATCTCCGCGATATATATTGTCCTCGGGACTTCTATACCGTATACCGTATAATGCATACGTACGTCCAAGAGACGCATTTTCCTGGTATCGAAAAGCAAGAAAAAGGTAAATGACAGCTCCGGCTTCCTCCTCGTCCATGATGGCTGTAATCACACTTATAGTAGCAACGTGGCTAGGAGGCTGATGATTGTTAACGCGAAAGCCGTGGTTTGGAATTGGTAGGTTCCGGCGGAGAACTTCAGTGCGCTTGCGGCACCTGTGAACGAGGACGGTGGTGCCGTCGAGGTGCCGGATGCTGCGACCGTGGCTCCCGAGGACCCACTGGATGTCGCAAGTGCCGAGATCTCCCCACTGGGAGTCACTGTCAGGGTTGTGGTATAGGTACTGGTGGTGGGAGAGGTGGGAAGAACAAGTGTGGCGCCTCCACTGGTCAAATCAGAGCCATACACGGTGGTGGTGCTGTTGGTGCCGACTGGCATGATGATTGTTATTTGACCCCAGGCGCTGCCGGAAACTGTGCGATGGGAGTAACTGGTGGTTACGACAGTCTCGGTTGTCGTGTACGGCTGGGTCGCCGAAGAGATTGGTGCTGGTGGTGTTGACGACGGTGATGATGTCGTGGTGGGGACTGTCGATAGGGTTGACACCGTTGCTGTCATTGTTGAGCTCTCTGAAGTAGCCGTCGTCGTTGACGGGACTGGTGTGAGCGTTGCAATCGTGACGATCGAGCTCGATGGGGTCGAGGGAGGTGGAGGTGCTGAACTCTTCGGCGTGACCGTGGTCGATATGGTTCCCGTAGCCGTGTTGACCGTTGAACCAGCAGCATTTGTCGTAGGTGTCGTTACGGTGGTACTTACAACAATAGTCGAGAACTGTTCACAGTAGTCGAGGAACTGTTGGAACTGCGGTGCGATCTGGACAAAACTGGCGGAGTCATCGGCCTTGTGGTAGTCAATGCATTGCTCACACTGCGCGAGGGACACCTCAAATGCTGAGCCTGGCACGCAGAGTTTGGACGTCTTCCCGTTCGACTGAGCCTCTAACAGACAGTTATTACACCACGGATAACAAGCTCCCGGAACGCTGGTCTGCGCTTGTCTCGCTGCAACGGTCGGACTCGGTGGTAAGAGGATAGTGGTGGTCCGGGTCAAGACTTCGTTAACGACGAAGATCTCATATGTCAGCCCAAACTGGGTCGGGTCCATGTTGAAGAAATGATCAATAGCATTGACACGAAGGGCTGGGTTTGTTGCAGGCGTAGAGTTTCCATAGATGTCCGCGTCCCAGGTGGGCAGCGTCGCGGGAAGGACTGACGCCGGGATACATTCGTTCGGACTGCAGAGGAAGTTTCGATCCGGAATGCCAGCTTCGAAGTTGCAGTTCTCCAGAACAGGTTTGCACAGCCAGCCTGGAGGACAGCCCCAGCTAAAGAGAGAGAGTCAGCACAAGTTGTGAATGATAACGGGGAAGGCAGGAATGACAGAGATCACGTGGTCGAGCCACACCGTGCCCGAGTAGAGTCTTGAGGAGGGTCAGGAGGTGGTGCTGAGAAGTGACACTTACGTCCAGTCCGTGGGATACGGCCCGGCGGCGGTGTAAGTTGGATTGGCTATCCGAGTTGGACATAACGTAATGCTCGTGGCCTGAGTTGTGATCTCGTATATCGAGATGATTTCTGTTGCCGTCGCGGTGGTCGGGGTCGTCGAAATTGACGTTTCTGTGAGCGTCGCTGTGGTGGGAGTGGTCACTGTTTCAGTTGTCGGAGTTGTCACTGTCTCGGTAGTTGGGGTTGTCACCGTTGCAGTCGTAGGTGTGGTCAAAGTCGTTGGGGTAATGGAGATGGTCGTCGTTGTTTCTGTCACTGTTTGGGTCTCCAAAAATGAGCTCCCCGGTGTAATACAATGCAAAAGAGCAGACTAACCGTTGTAACAATCGATGTAGAGATGATGGTCTGGTAGATTGTGATTGGAAGAGTGGTTGTGTCAGTGAAGAACTCGGAGGTGGTGGTGGTGTCTGTGAAGAACTCCGAAGTGGTGGTCGTATCAGTGAAGTACTCAGACGTAGTGGTTGTGTCAGTAAAGAACTCGGACGTAGTGGTGGTGTCGGTGAAAAACTCCGAGGCGGTCGTTGTAGCAGTGACGGGCACATACTCGGTCGCGGTCACGTTGATGAAGACCGTCGGCGGCGCCGGACAAGTGACAATCCAAGTCTTGTCAACTGTCGATGTGGTGACATACACCGGAACTGGAGGTAACGGCGGTGGATGACCTGGCCATGGCCAGACAGTGTATACCGACTGAGAAGACGCCGTAGCAATCGCAAACGACAGACAGGTCAGAGATCTGAGCGGTGAATGCATTTCGACAGAGCTCTGAAGCCTAGACAACTATTTCTCTTTTCACAGCGCACTCATAATGCAGTCAACGAGAGAGCCCGGGGGTGGAAAACGAATGATATCGAACGAGAGAATGTGCCTAAAGCGAATGGAAGTAGACAGAGTATTGAAAGCTTCGAAAGCTGCCAGACTCAATGTCAAGTAAGAGCAGGGGAAGAGAGAATCCAGGCGCCGAGTGCCAGACTTGCCGTCATTATTGGAAGCCTGTTCGGATAATGAGATGGCCAGGCGAGCTCGTCTTCAGCCTGGTACCCAGTACTCGTCGTACTCGTGCCATGGTTCTCACGCCACATGGCAATGGCGCCGTTCATCGCATCCGGCGTTGGGACGTTGAGGGCAACTGGATATGCAGGTCGGTGACGTTCCTGGCTTTCCATTAACGGAGCCCCGCCAGATGGAGATGGTGGCGTGCCAATCAATGACAGGATCAGCTATTCAAAAGGAAGCTCGCATTCGGGGCCTTTTCCCGATAGCAACTAGGCTCGTTGAAGCGGGAAGGTCGATGTGGAAGATCAAAAGCGGGCAGCAGTGAGCCGACAGTGAGAGCACAGTGAGAGCACAGTGAAGACGGAGTGAGGGAGCAATGAGCGTTGACGTTGAACCTGGAGGTTGTTTCCGCTGGAGGTGGAGCCCGCCCCAGCCCCGATGCCCGGCAGCGCTTGTCCTCTTCGGGGTTAACGTGTCTCCAAAACCGGTTTGTCGTTGGTGACGGCATAAGCGTCCCGCACGGCCTTGTCTAGCCTCGACACTTGTCTCTGCTCCCCCATGTCCTTGACGACTGAGGTGTTCGCTTCGACGCAAATCATGACAGGTTTTGTGCTTCTCGATAACGGGATGTCCATAGCCCAACGTTCTGCTTTCCCAGTTACGGCCACGATTGTCCCTGATTCATGCGCGGTTTCGCCTGGCTCACGGCTTGGGCCAGGGTCTACCCTTCGATTGCCTGACAGCAGACGCGCCATTCAGCCGCTATCATCATCGTCACCAAGACTCGGACTTCCAATACTCACTCCCACGATTACTATGACGCACCGAGCCAGAATGGATGTTCCCCCTTGTCGTGTCGGTTCACTGCAACCACAGGACCCTGCGCCTGCACATCGCGACCAGAAGCACGATCTTACCAATGACCTGAGAGCTCAATACACTGAGGTAGTGATTGCCGCTCAGGTGGCAAAATCTGGTCCAGATGATAGTCAGTAAGTATCAACACGAGGTTTGTCTCAGAACACACGGTTCTATCTCCCTGGAACCTTGAATGTTGTATAGTGCCTACACGCAAGCAATTGTTCGCCTTTTTCAGCGCTCAGATCGTGCAATATTTCAGCACTTAGGCATGACCGTCGCAGCCCCCAGATGACACCACGATGGTCGCATATTTGGAGTCTATAGTGCTCGTTGGGTTGTTGACCGCAACTGCACGAAGCATTTCAGTTGAGCAAAACTACACAATATGTAACTGGGCTCGCTTGAGGGCTGGAGTGGTACGAGATGCTGTTTACCTCGATGGTGGTCTCCTTTGGTGGCAGACTGCCTTCGCAGATGGAACTGCACCCGTCGTGAGCAGCGACGGGAACGTCGATGGGGATATGTTTGTGCTGAACTTTTCGACGCCTTTTGATACTGCCAAGACTAATGTATCGGGCCTGTTGAATCGGATGGCAAAAGCGGGAGGGGCAGGAAACAATATCGCGCCTAACTACGTGGATGGAACTATGTTCACTAATGATGGGGAATTATATTTATACGGGTGAGTTGGGTCCAGAAACGTTGGGTTTCAAGGTTGACTGAAAAACCTCGACAGGGGCCTACCTCGCCTGACCGACTCTGCCTCGCCGCAAAGCGAAGAGAGCATCCTTGGCTACGAGGCCTACCAGTATGGTCCGAACAGGGCTAGCTGGAGTCCTGGCTTCTACCAAGGGACTCTTCCCGATGGGGTTACAAGATACATAACCAACGGCGCAGGAGTGTCTGCTCCGAGTGAAAACCTGGGATTCTACTTCAGCGGAATGCGATCGCCGTCATGGGGACCAATTTACTACGAAGACTCCTCAGCGAATGTGACCGCAAACACTCTTATTGAAGTCGACATGTCCGAAATGAGAAGCGAGAAATGGACGAACAACACGCTTCCTGACAACATCCCGCCGCGCGCAAACGCCGAGTTGGCGTGGATACCTGTGGGCGAGCAAGGCGTACTCGTGGCAATTGGTGGAGTCACCGCCCCGGAAGAGATATGGCCAATGGGTCTGAACGATTCACAAAGTTCTGAAAGTGAAGCGCAAAGTCCAGGACTCATGACCTCTATTCCCGTCTACGATATCGCTTCAAACACCTGGTATCTGCAGAACACCACCGGTCAGGCCCCGGGCCAGCTGACAGAGTTCTGCTCTGTCGTTGCGACAGCAAAAGACTCGTCGTCGTTTAACGTCTACATCTACGGCGGCTATGACGGCCTGAACGCCGCTGATGAACCATCCGACGACGTCTGGGTCCTCTCACTCCCAGCTTTCCAATGGATCAAGGCATACAGCGGCACTAAATCTCACGGGCGCTCAGGCCATCAGTGTGTCACTCCATACCCGGATCAGATGTTCGTCATTGGCGGTGTTCACCAAAACCAAGCCAACTGCGTCGAAGGCGGAATTGTCCAGATCTTCAACCTCAATACACTCGAGTTCCAAGATACTTATGACCCCGAGACGTGGTCGGAGTACGAAGTACCCGGTGTCGTGTCCCAAGCAATTGGAGGCAATGGTGCCTCCACAAAACGCGCCGCTACCCTGGATGGCGAATTGGCGTCCATCTTTGCCAAACCCTACTCCAAAACAATCACGCATTATTACCCATACCCTGTCAACGGCTCATCCGACGGCTCCTCTGGAGGCAGTGGAGGCTCGGGCGTCAGCAAAGGCGCCATCATTGGCATCAGCGTCGCCGCCGCCGTGATCGGTCTCCTATTAATCGTCCTCATCATCCTGCTCGTCCGCCGCCGCAGCATCATCCGCAGCGGCTCCTCCGACAAGTCATCCCATTCGAGCAACAGCCGGATCTCCCGTTGGCTCAACGGCGCCTCCTGCGCAACAGCAGGTCAAAAACGTCCTTCACCCCAGCAATGGCAATCCACGCAGAGCTCCCGACAAGAAGTCCAGCAAATCGGCCCCTATGCCTCCCTACCGGACGAGTCAACCCCTCCTCTGCAACCTGTCCGCCACGAAATGGCCAACACGACCGAACGGCCCAAGCCCCCGTTCGAACTGGCGACGGATTACAACAACCTAGACCATCCCCGCCACTCCGGCATTGTCGACTACGCCTACAACACCAACTACGGCCACACGCATTCCAACTCCAACTCGACCTCGAACTCGAACCCAACCTCGGACGAAACCTCCGCGTCCGCCAACCGTCCCTCCCCACCGAGTAACAACAGCCCGTCCCCCGCCATGGGCACAGGCGCCTCCCCGCTACGCAACATGCGCTTCCCGCCCGCCGGGCCCGCAAGCGACATCTCCCCTCCCAGCCAAGAAACCTCGAATTCCACCTCGTCGAACTACTCCTCCACCGGCACGTCCGAGACCCTGGCGTGGCCCCTGCCCGGCTCGCAGAACACATGGCGCGGAACTCGCGGCTCGAGACCAGCCAACGGCAACAACAACAACAACGCCGCGGGCCTCGGCCCAAGAAACCCGTTCGAGCGCGAACACGAGCGCGACCGTGACCGCGACCGAAACAGCGAGAGTTCCTCAGTCCAGCCGATCATGGAGGAGCAGGAACCTGACTCGCCGCACTATGCTCGCGGGTACCCCTTTGCGAACAATGCTCATGCTCATGCCCATGCTCAGGAGCTACCGACCGAGAGAGACGCGGACCAGGACAGGCGGTTCTCGTATCAGCATGGCAATGAGAGCGCGAGTAGTGGGATAGGCACGCTGCCTAGTCCCGTCGTGACGAATGAGGGGGCCATGTTGCCGCCGCAGGATGAGGGCACGAGGCGAAGTCTGTTTGAGACGATCAGCCCGGTGAGTCCGACGGTGGCGAGGAATTGGCATGGCCATGAGAGGCGAGGCTGAGATGATGGTTACGATGAAGAGACGAGCGAATAAAGTGTACGTATTCAGCCTGGATATCCAGACTTAGGTTGGGGCGTCTATAATCTTTTATGTATATCTGAAGACAGGCGTGCGTTTGGCCTTGTGAATTGTACTCTTTCGTGTATAAAAATGCATGATGAGGGCTTGACGATGCAGAAACACACTGCTTGTGAACAGACAAGTCGATTACTCCGAATTCTGTTGTAACAATTGTAGCTCGTAACGAAGGGGCCGGCGAGGCTCAAGTTCCTTTCTAACAGAACAAAGTTTTGAAATGGTACTGCTGTATGAGTGTGTTAATTGATGATCTCGCCCTCAACCCTCGGTCACGAGGTCCGCCGGCGCTTTGTGGCCGGCTCTGTTTCTGGCAGTCTCCGAGCAGTCCCCTTGTTGTTCCCATTCGAGGACGTCTCTACCGTCCATTCCTCGTCTTGAGGAACTCCAACGTCGCGCTCCACATCATGTGGATCTACATTGTGCGCCCACTCTAGTATGGAACTTCTGAGCCGCCGCAGAGGAACCGTCATCAGGGCCGCATTGACACTGTTTCCGGGCGCAAGGTCGAAAGGATACCCATCGGGTAGCAGCACATCAACTGCCTTGAGCAGCTCGACTCGCTCATGTTCATTGTACAGGTGCGCCACCCTCCGGAGGAGCTGTGGGACGTCGATAACTCGGTTCTTGAAGTCCTCAGTTATGGCCAAGATCGTTCTGTACACGTCTGGCTCGTCCGCGAATGATGGTTCGATATTTGCCACGTACGAATGCATGGCTTCGATGAATGGTTGCTCTGGCCACTAACCGCGTCTCGTATCACCAGGGGCCGATATAGGAAGTCCTTCGGGATTTGTAACACCAGGACCCTTGGTACTTTCCAGAACCTCCAGAAAGCCACCCACAAGGTGCAGACTCCCTGTGACAAAAGCAGTGATCACCGGTTCTTGGTCAGATGAAATTTTCGATTCCTCTTCGCTCGCGTTCTGCGTCTGCTCCTTTGCGCTCGAGGGGCTCATCTCATGTGGTTGCGAGATCTTGGTCCTCTCCCCAGTTGGAGTTGTCCGCTCTGCATTCTCATCTCCCCTTTGTTGATAGAGCCTTGCCAAATCTCGGACTATTTCTACTGCTTCTTCGATCGCGCGCACGACTTCGACCTTGGCCGTAGGGTCTATCTTGGCCCATGTCTCAGCCAGACGGCGCTGAACTGTCAAACCCTGAACATCTGACGCGTTCGAGTTAACGAAGACCAGATCCGGCTTGAAGCCGCTTTCTTTGAAGGTCGTGTTAGTACAGAAGATGACGTGGGTAAAAGGCCGTGAATCGTCCAGAGCCTTGGAAAGCGTGGTGAACAGTTCCTCTGCAAAGGCGTTTGCATCCCTGGTCTGCTGATTGAAGATCAAGACGCGGGGTGGTGGATGTAGAGGTTCCGATGATCCGTGGGTCGGTAGTGATTTCGTGACGAGTTGAGACGCAAACCACTCGCCAGCCAGCCTAATACTTTCCAGTGTGTGCGCACCATCGACATACCATTTGATCCCTCTCTCCGTTCTAGTATCACATCGTCCGGGCCACCGAACATTTTGCAGGCCGTTTCTCACCTTCAGAAAAAACTCACGATCGTGCGACTTGAATCCTTGATCGCGAAGCCACTTCCATGCAACCTCAAGCGCGAGAGTGGCATTGATTTTCTGGAACTCTCCTTGGAGCCCAAGCTTGTAATCTCCAGTCTCGATCTTCGGCATCGGCTTGACATACTCGAGGTGGCACCCTTTCTCCCTTGCCACTTTCTCCATAACCTCTTTCGCCTCCTGCGGCTGGCTGACAGGCGTGAAGCAATGGACGCCGTTCTTCATGATACCGGCTTTGTGCCAAGCAATCTGGCCAATGGTATCACCAAGCATACCGACATGGTCAATTCCCAGGCTTGTGATTGCCGTTACCACCGGAGATTCCAGGACGTTTGTGCTGTCGTAGGCGCCACCTATGCCGCATTCGATTACTGCAACATCGATTTTCTCGCTGATGTAGGTGTGAAAGGCCATCAGGGTCAAATACCTAAAATAAACAGGTTTGGCCTTCGTCGACACCGGATCTTCCCCTGCATCTCTTGCAGCATTCTCGAGGCGGTCCCAAACCTCGAAGAAATACTTTGCAAACAATTCCTCAGACAACGGCTCGCCATTGATCTGGATCCGTTCCCGAACAGATGTCAAATGTGGGGAGGTGAACAGTCCAACTTTTGACAAAGGTCTAAAACCGGGCTCATCGCAATCAATGAACTGTGTGAGGATCGAAGAGGTGAAGGCGGCCGTGGATCCCTTGCCCTTTGTCCCGGCGATGTGTATAGCATTCAAGGCATCGAAATCTGAGGGCTGCGGGAGGCCGAGTTAGAGCAAAAAGCAATGTACCGCAGCCTCGAAGGGTTCAGACCTTGTATCCGATCCTGCGGCACCAGTCGATCATTTCAGGAATGGCTTGTTCGTTCAACGATCGCCCCGACTTACGGATGGCGTCGACAATAGCGAAATTGGACTGAAGGGTGTTGAGCGAATTCACGGCATCCTAGAACCCTGTCAGAGTGTTCCACGTGAAATTCTTCTGGGCCGGGAGACTTACATTGTATGTGCGTGACATGGCCGGGGTCGTCGTCGACATTCCACGGACGACGATTCTGACCTGAGCAGAGGCTCTGAGAATCCATCTCTGCATTTCAGGACAGGCATGACTGGGAGCTGACTTACTGCAAACGTTCTACACCAAGGTGAAGGTCTGATAAGATTCGCGTGAGTATGCACCTGCGCGGACGTAAACTTTGCTGTAACGTAATGCTACGGGAGGAATATGTGCAGCAAGGCGTACATCTAGGCGCCGTCGTATGACTGTCATCGAGGTATGTGAACGGGGAGTCAGAACTCTAATCATGCCATGAAGTGAGAAACCGAATGTGAGAGGCGGCCTTTCCCAGCCCGAGTCTGTTATGTGATGGAATAGTTTCGCATAGTGGAAGTCGCCATGGGTCAGTCGCACTCGTCAGAGCCGCCAAAGGAGGTTCCCATCGGTAAGTCGATCGTATCAATGACCGGAAGAGCGGGTTGGCCTGATACTGGGAACTTCATCCAGAGCATCTGAGCCACGAGCTGGCACTTCGCTTCGCCAGCAAATGCTACACGCATTTGGAGATAGCTCACTACAAGGACAACTTCAAGACGCTTGCAGACCACCAGGAAGATGTGGAATACTGGAAGGAAGACACATTATGTCGCTTCCTGGCCCTGCCAGAACCTCTCAAAGCAGGCCCTGTGCTCTACCACATGTGCAGCTACCTTGGGGCGTTTCCATTCCCGAGTCTGGCGCCGTGCATACTGACCCGAGAAGCCATGCTCAAGGTCATCACCATCATGACAGGTAGGTACAAGAAGGTCTTGAGGCGTGGTGACCAGGACAAGGTCAAGCTCTTGTTCCGGAGTCTGGCTGTCTTCGATCGCCGGTCTAGTATGCCTCCGCCAAAGGAGCAACCCACCATGGAAGATGTTGTCAAGGACCAACTACCGGACGAGATGCTGAAAGAGCGAGAAGTCGAGGAAGGCGTCCGCTCGCACGTTGCTGGTTTCGCGATTGACGAGCCGCTGAATGATGACGAGGACGAAGATGATGATGACCTTGCCCTGGCAGCGCTGGATGCTCTTGATGCCATTGAAGTCTTCCAACATGATCAGAAGACCGACCGGAAGATCAACCGCGCAATAATCCCAGCACAGAACCTCAAGAACCTGGTCATGCTCTTGCTCCTCATCGCAGGCATCGAGCCATTGACGCCCCTCGGCGTATATGGCGAGAGCCTGGCCCAGAAAGAGCGGTTCCAAGGCCTCAGCGACTCAGCAGATGCCATTGTAGCAGCCTTCGACCCAGACTCGCGTGGCGAAGGCATCCGATATTCGAATTTTGTGAAAACCATCACAACCACGTTACCGGATCTCTTCGTCCCGTTCAGCGCCTTGTTCGAGCACTTCCTTTTCAGCAAAAACATCAACCTCAATAAACACCGCGACGCGGCCGTCCAACCCACGCCCGATACCCTCGAGATGAGACCATCTCCAATATACAAGTCACCAGAAGATACCACCTTCAGCACCATCCTCACCGACACGCTCCTGTCCCAGCTCTCCATGTCCCTGAAACTGTCCACCTCTCCTACTTCGTCAAGTCCGTCGCTGCAAAACATCTTCTCCTCCAACGCCCGCTTCAATCAACTGTATTCGACCTCGTCGCACGGGACGTCTCTCTCCTCCTTTCACCGCCAGGTCCTCTCCTGGACATCCAGCACCATCGTGCTCATCAGCGGCGCAAATGACAACAAACCCATCCTTCTCGGTGGCTACTTCGCCGAACCATGGCGCGAGAAACCCACCGCCCTCACCCCCGAATCGCCTGCACGGTTCTCCACGCTGTTCCAACTCCTCCCCCGCCACGCGGTTTTCCCAGCAAACATCTACAACCGCACCATCCCGCCTTCGTATTTCAACTCAAAAACAGGTATCGCCTTAGGTTGCATGATCCCTCCTCCGACCTCGCGCACCGGTCCACCACCGCCACCGATTCTAGGCCCCGTGAGCATCCTCCTCGACGGAGACATGGAATCCGTGACATTCAACCACGACGGCTCTTCCGGCTCCGGTGCATTCGTGACCGATCCCGGTCTGGAGGTGGCGCAGACTCACCACTCCGACACTGTCCAAGCCAAGAAAATCACATTCGACCTGGACACGCTGGAAGCCTGGGGCGTATCCTTCCCGCTGGCGGCCCGCTCGGGATCCACCGCTGGGGAGGAGGAGGACGATGAAATCACAAAGCAGAGGAAGAGACTCAAATGGGAAGAAGACGAGGCTGCAAGGCGGAGGGGCGTGAATTTCGGGGGGGACAAGGACGGGGCGAGGGCGTTGTTGGAGATGGCCGGCCTGGTAGGCGACAAGGCTGGCCATAGGAGCGGAGGGAGCGTATGAAGGAGAGATCTGGGGAGAAGGGAGGGCTATTGAGGGGCACAAAGTGCACGGAACGGAGCAATTGGTGGTTTCTAGGCATTAAGATGTTTCTGGTCAATAGGACGAAAGCCGGACCGCCCGGCGTGCTGATACCTGCTCTCACAAACGCCTGTGGTTCTCCCCGGCATACTATATCACAGTGACAGAGAGTCTGATCGGGGGTGTCTGGGTTTAGTCGGCCACGTGTGGACTGACTCTCTTTGAATGAAATCTGGGGTTCTTCCGTAGCATTCTTCCCTCAGACGGCCCTCGACCTTGACCATAGCGGACCGGCAGATGTCCTGACTTAGGCATTGCAGAAATCGAGCACACTTATCCAGCATCCTCCCGCAATCCCCGCCGTCCCTGCGCCTGCTAAACCCATACACGGAAAAGGAGACAAACTCGGAGCCGACGCCTCTTGCAGCAGACTGCTCAAAAATCAACACTGGCAATTTCCAGCAGCGCCGGCTTGGGTCGCCTCCGGTCTCAAGTCCACGCCCGGCCTGGGATTCGCCCTCAAATTCCTGGGCCCTGCCTGGTCCAGCGGCAACTTCTTGGCAATGGCAGTGAACAATTCTTTGACATTTGTCGAGGTCTTTGCGGAGGTCTCGAAGAACAAAAGGCCAGCTTCCTTTGCGTAGGCTTCCGCATCGGCCGTCTGGATGGCGCGCTTGTCGGGGTACTCGTTGACGACGTCGACTTTGTTACCGGCGAGGGCGATGATGATGTTCTCGTTGGCTTGTCGTTGGAGTTCTTTGACCCACGACTTGGCTTTATCTAGAGATGACTGGACATGCCGCTCATTAGCATCGCAGCATCTGCAAGGAGAGGAGTGTAGCGTACAGCTTGTGTGATATCGTAGACCACAACGGCACAGTTGGCATTCCGGTAGTACATCGGGGCCAGTGACTTGTATCGCTCTTGACCCGCGGTATCCCATATTTCGAACTTGACCGTCGTGTTCTCGTCTAACGATATTGTCTGTGTGAGGAAGGCGGCGCCAATGGTGGACTCGCGGTAGTCGTCGAATTGGTCCTTGACAAACCGCAGGACTAATGAGCTCTGAGGGCAGCGTTAGGATGGATGCGACGTGGTGGCAAGGCAGCGGAGTCGATGGAAACAATACCTTTCCTACAGCCGATTCACCTGGACTGCAATTAGCGGTGCGATATGGCAGGCAGAGTGGTCCTCAACATACCCAGAAGGACGAGCTTGAATTGAGCAAACCTGCCGCCTGCGCCTGGTCGGCCTACGGGAGCTCGAGCCGCCATATTGTGTCGTGCTGGCCTCGAGAAAGGCACCACTGAAGTGGACAAGTGTATTTATGAGTAAGAAAGGGTGGAATGCCGGATGTTGGGATGATGGGGTATCGGTGGTGGTATTGTCTCTACCTGGAGTTGAGTTGCAGGAGGGATGAATGATCTGGGCCAAGAAGATGACGATGGCCGCCAGTTACCGACACCGACGGACGCAGGCACAGGCACAAGCACAAGCAACAAGCACAGCCCACCGGCCTGCGTCACGCTCACAATAAAATCCCAGCACCCAGCTACCTTGTCAACAATGATATGATAGTGAAGATCGCGACAAAGACTCCGTAGGCTGTCATCATGGCCAACCTGCTCCCCTTCCGCGACATCAATGTCCACGCCTCCGCCAGTCACTATGCCTTTACATCACCCTCCAACTCGTCTGCGCCGACCCTCGTGGTCGAGAGGCCGTCCGGCGATATCCGGCTCAACAATGGCTCTCTGCTGGGCACGAAACGGGTCTCGAGCATTGCCGGCATTCTGGGCATCATCAAGCTGAAGCTGGACAAGTACATTCTGGTCATCACAAAGGCGCAGCCCATGGGAAGACTCCGCGGACACATGGTGTACAAGGTCGTTGCTACAGAGTTCCTGCCCCTGCGAGAGCGACCGGTGCACGATCCCGACGAGGACACTTATCTTTCCTATCTCAAGTCCTTCCTCGCTTCTGGACCCATGTACTTCTCCTACTCGCTCGACATAACTTCCAGTTTCCAGCGACAGTCCAGCTCGGATCTCTCTCAGCCACTGTGGAAGAGAGCCGATGACCGCTTCTTCTACAACCGCTTCATCCAGACAGACCTGATTGACTTTCGGACGGGCGGCGGCGCGGCAGGTGGACTGCGCGGCCAACAGCAAGCTGGCGCCGACCCATACATCCTTCCTGTCATGTATGGCATGTTGCGCATTACTCCCGCCAAGGTCAAGAACACCGCCTTCACGTTCGCCCTCATCACCAGGCGATCCAGGTTCCGCGGAGGCACAAGATACTTGTCCCGTGGTATCGACGAGCAAGGGCACGTCTCCAATTACAACGAGACCGAGCAGATTGCCTTGTTGAATGACACTTCCGGCCCGACAGGCTATGCTGGCGGCCCGGGGGTTGCCAATGGAAAAGTGGGCGGCCAGCCTTCTGAAACACAGGTTCTTGCCTATCTCCAGACCCGAGGCAGCGTACCCGTGTACTGGGCCGAAATCAATGATCTTCACTACACACCCAAGCTGCAGATCCGTGGCGTGGAGTCTGCAGTCGATGCCGCGAGAAAGCACTTCGACGAGCAGATCAGAATCTATGGCGACAATTACCTGGTCAACCTAGTCAATCAACGAGGCAGAGAAGAGCGCGTCAAGAAGGCCTACGAGCAGGTGGTTCGAATCTTGGTCAACTCTCCAGAGGAGTCGGTCGAGGCCGACCGACGTACGGATGAGAAGTTCCGAGACATTGAAGCCCATGAGCCGCACCAGAGGATGGACAGACTACATTACGTCTACTTTGACTTTCACAATGAAACCAAAGGTCTCAAATGGCACCGGGCCGAGCTGTTGTTGGATGAACTGATGGACGGTCTAAAGAAGGGACAGTATTTCCGCGGTGTGGAAATGCCAGGAGATCCATCGGGCGCGCTTGAGGTCAGGAATCGGCAGACTGCCGTCGTGCGTACAAACTGCATGGATTGCCTAGACCGGACCAATGTGGTCCAGAGCATGCTCGGAAGATGGGCGCTGACCCAGCAATTCCAAGATGTTGGCATCCTGCAACCAGGCGAGCGTGCGCAAGATGACAGAGAGTTCGAATACCTCTTCCGCAACATATGGGCTGACAATGCGGATGTCGTCTCCAGATCGTATTCGGGGACCGGCGCCCTGAAGACCGACTTTACCCGTACCGGAAATCGAACGAAAGCCGGAGCTCTGCAGGATCTTCAGAACTCTTGCACGCGGTATATCCGGAACAACTTCCTGGATGGGCCTCGACAAGATGGCTTCGATCTCTTCTTGGGAACCTATCTGCCTTCAACGTATGGAGTGGGGTCGTCTTTGATGTTCACCGATCGGAGGCCACTCATCATCCAGGCTATTCCATATGTGCTGGCTGCTTCCTTGTTCATCGTCCTCGTCTCGATCTTGACGCGACGACCTCCAGAGGCGGCTATTTGGCCTCTCCGATTGTTTGTGATAGTGTGTCTCGTTGTGGCAGGTTGGTCATTCCAGTTCATCTATTCGCACGGGCTGTTATATGTCAACTGGCCGAAACTCAACACGCCATCTTTTGCAGCTGAAGGATTTTCGGACGCATTGTCGAAAGCTCACAAGGATCCGGTAGTTGGCCCGTTTATCGCCGCGGCGAGTGGCAAGGATAGAAGAGCCCGGAATATCAGCACGGCGAACATGGGATTCATGGAAGAAGGCAAGAAGAGGATAGAGTGACGGCGAGGCGAAGATGATGGTCTGTTGTGCTCTTAGGCTTGATCTTTTCGTAGACTTGTTCCTCCATAGAGATAATGTCCCTGAAGGACTGGCCAGTTCTTCCAGCGTGGTCCCAGTCATGAGGGGAAGATAGTAAGGGCTGTCGAATGGCTCGAAAGGACGCCTCTTTCATCCCATTCAGGACAATTGCCGGACGCCACCCCTGCCAGAGCCATCGGTGGTAGTCTGTAGCAGCAAGCCAAGTCATATATTGTATGTGTCTCCAGGGACGTTGAAGTCTCGCGCATCTGTGGCGGGAAAGACGGGACGGGGACGTGGAGGAGAGCACGTGACACGATTCGCTAGCCTGGCTTGGCAATGGCCCGTGCACCCACTTTCCTCATTCGCACTTTGGACTTTCCCGCTATTTTCGACCTTTTCGACCTCCTCGACGTTCTCTGTCATGAAATGCAGTAAATGCTCCCGCCTTCGCATGCGGTCAAACCTCCCATGCCGCGTCTCCAGCTGGCATGTTGTCTCTGTCTGATTCTCGTCAATGGATCACCATCCGTCCAGACGGGCTGAGCTTCAGCACAGCTGCTCCAGGCGTATCTATCGGCTGTGTACCTTAGTACAGCTTTTCCCTTCTTCATCAACTAGTCTCATCTCGTCCCTGCCACGCCCAGTTACACCCTCCATTATGCTCCGTGTCACTCCGTAGGCCCTATCTCGTCACGAAGAGCAGCCATGGATCCTCAGGTTGCCGGTCATATCACGGGGCAAGCTGATCTCTACTTTTGTGCGTTTTGTTCTCCGAACGTGTGCGGATCGTTTTCTTTACACGAGGATACTCTGAGCGTTCCAGGCCTGCCCTTCTAATCAAGCTTGTTTCGATTTCCCCTTTTTTCATCCATGATGGCCAGACAAGAAGTTCAAATCGGCGACTTAAGAGAGGGAGGCACCTTCGCGCTCTTCTCTCTCCTTTACGTCCTGCAACCATTTTGCAAAGAGACCCGCGGTAGTACAGATGGTCAAGATGGAGCGACAACCTACAAGCGAGCTCGACATGTTCGCTAGGAAAACGCGAGAGTTGATGAAGAGATCCGGCGTCATGCAGTGGTACTGTACAAGCAGACGTAGCTCTGACTTGCACTATTCCACCCTTCCTTCCACTTTCTTGGCCGTCAGAGCCATCCCTTCTTCTCCCGCCATTTTTTTTTTTTGGCTTCAAGCCGCTCCCTTCTCCTTGACAATAGCCAACAGAAAGCCATCAAACATGTCCGCCTCACGCCCCTTATGACCGCTCACGAAACTCACATGCGTCGCCTGCACGCCCTCCATCCCGCCCACCCTGTCGACCAAAGTCTCTGAGCCTCCGGTCTGCTGCAGCGCCGCCCTCACCACATTATCCACGTAAATACACCCGCCAGGCCTGACAAGTCGCACGGCCCACTCGAAATACTCAAACTGCAAATCCCAATCCGCGTCGATGAAAACGAGGTCAAATGGCGCCCGGGAGTCGCCCGCAAGTCTAGGCAACGTGTCCATGGCATCCCCCAATATGATGTCCACACTGTCGGCGTACCCGGCGTGCTGGACGTTCTCGACCGCCACGGCGCGATGATGCCCGTTGATCTCCAGCGAGGTGACGTGCGCGCCGGTGCTCGCGAACCAGATGGTCGAGTAGCCTCCCAGGGTGCCGATTTCGAGCACCCGCCGCGCCGAGATCAGCTGGGCTTGGATGGCCAGGTATTGACCCTGGAGCGGAGAGATGGTGATGGGGTGCAAACCCTGCGCAGCGGAGTTGGTGAGCGCGTGGGTGAGGGCATCGGCGAGAGGGGTGTTGTTCGGCAGGAGGGCCGTGTGGGCTTGCGAGTCGATCTGTTGGATGCGTTGGTACAGGGTCGTGGGGTTGGACATGATGGGTGAGGTTCGCGTGGTGTGGTGTGGTGCGGTATGTTATGCTGTATTGATCACGGGCGATGGATATCTCGTACAGTAGGTCGTGATGGTCGATGATGTTTCGGAGGTACCTCGAGGACAGGACAGAACAATACCTAGGTATACGTACCTTGTGTGGTGACTGCGCTCACAAGGCTGCGATGACTAGGGGCAGCCTGCTACAGTGCGAGTGTATGAAGAATGGCGGAGACTTCGCCTCTGCTCTATTAGACAGGATGGCCTCAGGTTCTATATATACTCCCACATTCCCTCCTTCAGCTTGAGCCTTAAATCCGCCTGAGACCGCGACTGCGACCATGACCGCGATATCAGCGATATGGCCGAGCCCGGGCCTGCTCGGGGATATCAATCAAGGCTGCGAATCATGTCTGCCGTGGAGAGTAGGATGGAGACATTAAAGTGCGACTACCCGCTACTGTATGTACTCCGCAGGAGGTACATTACCCGTACTAAGCAGCTTGTGCAGTACATCTTACCAATCAGAGCCCGTCCAGCGTACAGGAACCCCTTTTTGATCACCCCTTTGTGGGGGACTAGTAGCGGCCTAGGACACAGGCACACGTACGGAGTAGTCCCTCCCTCCTGGTCCTCAGTCCAAGATGCAGGATGCGTGATCACAATCATGGTGGAGGTGGATTGATTCATTGATTGACTGACAAGTCACCATTGCCTCGGACATGGATCATTGTCGCATGTGTCCATTCCCCCCTATGGTAGTTGGCACTGCAGTCTTAATCGTCCGCGGCACTAAACACTAGGTAGCTACCTGGTAGTTAAGTATAACTGCTACGCTACGCTCCGCAGGATAAAAGTAGAGACATCTCTGTCCATGACACTCGTCCCAACAGGAAACCAACTTTGTTTCTCATATCCGTGATGGAGGGCATCCGCAGATGCTGGTCCCAAACCAATCTCACGAACCCCGAGAACATCCATTTTATGCTGATGGCGTTCACATCGACGGCATCGAACCATGTCCATTGTCCCTTCTCATTCGAGCACAATATCCACTAGCTGTGTGTCTTCGCCCACCGCCTCACCGTGCTTGATGCCATGCACGTACGCTTCGCCAAGGAAAACAAAGTGTCCGGTCCGGAGTGGTCGCAGAACAAACGGCAGTAGGACAGCCCGCGAGGATCCACACCTCATCTCTGCCGCGCATGCTCGTCGGTCCAACCCCTAACAACCCGTGTGTCGTCCTCATCACCGTCTCCGGCCCGAGCACAAGTTGAATTCTCGTCGAAACTGTGCGAGAGCCTGCGACCAGTCGACGTATCTGGAGCCGGACGACGCGTGCTGGATTCTCACGAGCTCGTTGCTGACCGAGGAGCCATGGAATATCGAGCCCCCCGGCTCATCGTTGATCAGTTCGAGCCACGGCCTCGTAAGGGCCGTGAAGTAGCGGTCTGGCCAGTGCCAAAAGGATCGAGCGAGCGAGAGTTTCAGGCTCATTCGATGGAATTCTCTGAGCCACCATTTGATGTTGAGATAATTGCTCCATCGACTCCTAGGCGTTACTGCTCCCCTGATGGCTTCGCGGGCCAGCTCAGTGCAGATGTGTGACATGAATTCAGTGGCGCATTTAGGTGGCGTGGGGTGCTGCGTCATGTAGGTATCTGCAACGAGGGTCCGCATGAGGATATCCAATCTGCTGGTGTTGATGGTCCCGTTCCTATTGCACTTGAGTGTTAGAAAACGTCGAGATTCCTCGACATGTCATATTCGGCAAGTGACACGGGAATGGAGAAACTCACTGCGACTCGCTCATCGGATATGGCATAGGGAGTTCGTTGGCGACATCCGCCAGGCTGGACCAGAAGTGCGTCATATCGTCGACATCGGCTTGGACAGGATCAGCGGCCAATTGCTGCACAGTGTCAACCCGGGACCCTTTGGACATCAAGACACGGCGAATCGAGATCGCGACTGTCTGCTTGTCATTTCAGATCGCATGCTGCTTTCCACTTGCAGGATGAAGTCCGCCGTGAAAGAGGATCAGGCATACATTCGACAGAGTAGTCGGGAACCCAGGATGGCAGGCCGCTAACCTCGGTTGCGAAAGTGCCCTCATTGTGGGAAAGGAATGACAAATCCTCCCAAGCGCGCAGAAGTGATCTCGCTGTACGTGTAAACAGACGTTGTGCCGTCATGGAATCAGAATATTCGACTTCTCGCAGGTGAGGCTGTGTGTCAAACGGACGGTGGTTCTTCCTCGCAATTCCCAACAAGGTGTACACCCGATCTCGCGCGTCTTTGCTCTTACAGTAGCGGTGGTTCAGCAGAAGCGACGGTAGCGTCCAAGCCTTGCCAGTCACGACCATCCCGTTTCTGGCATGGAAGAGATGCCACGCGCTTTGACCGGCATGGATTTTGGCCTTCATCAATTTCTGGTAGACCGGAATATTCTCAAGCACCACATTGGCGACGGAGATCTGATCGGTATGGAGGAGCAGAAACCACCTGCTGTAAGTCAAGAAGGACAAGGCGGCCGAGACAGTCTCCCAAGTGTACACCCTCGTCCCGCAGATGAGAAAGATCTCCTTTGCAGCGACCATTTCCTGAATGATCCAGACTCGCTCGGAGAAGGGGCGACACAAAAAGGCCACAAGAGCGAGCCAATGCTGATAAGTCAGCGGCGAGATGTCGAGTTTCGATGGGTAAATCTCTGGCTTCCATAAGTCAGCCGCCGTGACGGCAGTGTACCTGTCGCGCGGGATCGTGGACAAGCTGTCAATGACGGTAAAAACATCAGGAGTTGTTTGGTCTTCCGGTCCTAGCCAGCCTAGTACCTTTTCTGCGGCTGCGAAGATCTCCCCCATCATCCTCACTTGAGCCGCCTTCTCCTTATGGTCTCCTTGATTGATACATATAGCGTCCGCAAATAGGTACTTTGACACAGATCGACCGAACCGGGACAGGTCCAGATCACGAAGCCTCAGTAGCGCCCTGTGCAGGTTCCCCTTGATGGGGATCTTTCGGCCACCACACAACAGATTGAACTTTGCTGTGTCTGTGAAGTTGCTGCTATCATCTATAAACTGTGAGAGTGGGTTTTCCCAGGTGTAAGACAACGCGTCAAAAGCTGGAGCATTGTGCAGGTCTGTAACGATCAGCCTGATGGTGATCGAGTCTTTCAACTCAGGCTGAAGTTCCAGGAGCTGGAACGACTGGCTGGTGGGCAAGGAAGAGTGTATATCCATATTTACGCAGTCAGTCGCTGCAAACATTCAGGGAGCATCGCCTTCAGAAGATCTCGGGACTGTAGAACAGGAGGGGGTGGCTTCAGAGAGTACACAGTTATACTCCATATGCAGAAAAGGAGTCTGGACTGCCAAGAGCTCGTCGCCTACTTCCTTGTCCGTGGCTGTGTTGGGCTGAGACTCAGGCGCCATCGAAACCTCTTCCTGAATTCCATATGGTCAAGTCTTGTGATTCTCGGAATGATGGCTGACGTTCTTCTTAACAGAATTTATTCCAAAAGCGAATGAGATATCGGCCGGAGTTGCTGCTCCGAAATGTGAATCGACACGGAAGACCAGTGAATAGACATGTCAGTTGCTTTCGGCGCTTGAATACCTCCTCATCTAACCTAGACAATACTTGAGCTGAAGACCAAATTCCCTGAATGATGCTTCGTTCTCGTCAAGTCGGCCTGTCCTCATGGTTCACTATCCATAGAGCGAATCCGGTGTGCTGGCCGACCTAGCGCAAGATAGGATACGACTTTGAGACGATGCCATGCTGGACGGCCAATATGATTTGTCGGGGGTGCTTTCGCAGTCACTTGGTCCTCGCGTGCGAGACGAACCCAAAGTCGTTGCATGGCGTCGCTTGATGCCCTGAGATGAAGGCAGTGTGAGGAAGTTCACGCAAGACAAGTCCCACGGGCTTTCTGCACTAGCCCAGAGAAGCCTCTGGAAAATCGGCAAATTAGAGCGCTCGGGTGCTCTTGCATTCGCTTTTCCATAGGAGAATCACTTGCGTCTGTGTGGCTTTGGCGAGAAAGGACTCTGTATCACTGTCGTTTTACCAGATGCTGGAGAGACGCGCAATTAACGAAGCCTTTTGACTAGCCAATCAAGTTTGGGGATCGGCGGCTCGGCCCCACCGGCGGCGCGGTTGAGCTGCAAAAAAAAGTTCCCCGTATTGATAGTAGCGAGCGTTCACTCGTACCTCAGATCTCAATCTGAGGCTAGAAGCCTAGACGTCGTTCCTTTCGTCAAGATGAGTGCGTCGCGAGCTATTGGAGGCTCTTCGAGGCTTCTCAGCACCGTCGTACGCTCGCAAAGCTCAGTTGCTGCGCGTCAATGGATTTGCCGGCGATGCGCGTCGACGGCTGTATTGCAGAACCTGTCCGCAGGCCACCGGTCGCAGGCAGTGCAATGGCCGCTAGATCGTCGGTGGCAGCAGAGACGAGGTGCTGCCGCCGCTGCAGCTGCCATGTGAGATCGATGGAAATGCTTGCTCAGCTTGTCGCTAACGCCGGACAGGCTCGAAGAAGCACAGGACGATCCCGACTCACTTTCTCAGGAGACCATTATTCACAACTTATCACCCGAAGAGGCCCACCGTCTCTCAAAAGTGAGGAACATTGGTATTGCGGTGAGTCGGCGCCTGCAGTTCTATGCACCTGAGCGTCTCCTGATCGCAGCAGGCACATATTGATTCCGGAAAAACAACGGCCACCGAAAGAGTTCTCTTCTACACAGGCCGGATAAATTCCATACATGAGGTCCGTGGCAAAGATGCAGTGGGTGCAAAGATGGACTCGATGGAACTCGAGAGGGAAAAGGGAATTACCATCCAGTCCGCAGCCACTCACTGCGACTGGGTCAGGAAAGAGAATGGCGTGGAAGAAAAGTACCACATCAACTTGATTGACACTCCCGGTCATATCGACTTCACAATCGAGGTGGAGCGTGCCCTCCGAGTACTTGACGGTGCCGTTATGATATTGTGCGCCGTGTCAGGCGTGCAGAGCCAAACCATTACCGTCGACCGACAGATGAGGAGATACAACGTCCCCCGGATCAGCTTCATCAACAAAATGGACAGAATGGGCGCCAATCCCTGGAAGCCCATTGAACAGATCAACAAGAAGCTCAAGATTGCTGCAGCTGCTGTGCAGGTGCCTATTGGTGCCGAAGATGATTTCCGCGGGCTGGTCGACCTGGTCACGATGAAAACAATGTACGCGGAAGGCGAGCACGGCGAGATCATTGTCACCAAGGACGAGATTCCTCCGGAGGTCAAAGATCTGGCTGAAGAGAAAAGGGCAAAGCTCATCGAAACGCTTGCTGATGTGGACGATGAAATTGCCAACTTGTTCCTAGACGAGCAGGAGCCGACGACGGAACAGCTCAAAGCTGCCATCCGAAGAGCCACCATCTCCCTCAAGTTCACCCCTGTCTTCATGGGATCCGCGCTTGCCGACAAATTCATCCAACCCATGCTGGACGGTGTTTGTGATTATCTGCCCAACCCATCTGAGGTTTCAAATACTGCCCTGGATCGAAGACAGAAGGAGGCTCCTGTCAAGCTCATCCCTTACAACTCGCTCCCTTTCGTTGGCCTGGCCTTCAAGCTCGAAGAATCCAACTTTGGTCAACTCACTTATATCCGCGTCTACCAAGGGAAGCTGAGGAAAGGGCTGAACGTCTTCAATGCTCGAACTGACAAGAAGGTCAAAATCCCACGTATCGTGCGCATGCACTCCAACGAAATGGAAGAAGTCTCTGAAGTCGGCGCGGGAGAAATCTGTGCCGTGTTTGGAGTCGACTGCGCATCAGGCGACACATTTACGGATGGTCAGTTGGGCTACAGCATGTCCAGCATGTACGTGCCTGAGCCCGTCATCTCGCTCAGCATCAAGCCCAAGAACAACAAAGACCTGCAAAACTTCTCCAAAGCCATTGCACGGTTCCAGCGCGAAGATCCCACTTTCCGAGTCCACTTCGATAACGAAAGCGAGCAAACCATCATCTCAGGTATGGGTGAGCTGCATCTCGAAGTATACGTCGAGCGGATGCGTCGAGAATACAAGGTTGAATGTGAAACTGGCGCGCCCCGTGTCGCCTACCGGGAGACCATCACGAAACATGTCGACTTCAACCATCTCCTGAAGAAACAAACCGGTGGTGCAGGTGATTATGCGCGCGTGGCGGGCTACATGGAACCCAAGGGTAATCTCGAGGGCAACCACTTCGAAGAGCACATCATTGGTGGCGCCATTTCTGAAAAGTTCTTGTTTGCTTGTGAGAAGGGTTTCCATCTATCATGCGAGAAAGGCCCCTTGATCGGACACAAGGTTCTCGGTGCAACTATGGTCATTAACGACGGTGCAACTCACATGACGGATTCCAGCGAAATGGCCTTCAAGAACGCCACGCAGCAGGCCTTCCGCAAGGCCTTCATTGAAGCCGAGCCTGTCGTGCTCGAGCCGCTGATGAAGACGGTTGTGACTGCCCCGACCGAGTTCCAGGGCAATGTCGTCGGCCTGTTGCAGAAACGTAATGCCACCATCACTGATACTGAAGTCGGCGTCGATGACTTCACCGTCTGGGCAGATGCGAGTCTGCAAGGCATGTTTGGGTTTAGCGGCAATCTGAGAGCTGCGACCCAGGGCAAAGGCGAATTTAGCATGGAGTTCAGCCACTATGAGCGAGCACCGATGCAGCTGCAGAAGGAACTGCAGAACGAGTACCTGAAAGCACAGGCCGAGCGGAGCAAGAAATGAGAAGGCGGCGCTCCGCCACGATTCCAACCTGCTGATCTTGACCTGCTAAGGAATGGGCGACATGTGACGATTCTGTGCCCGTTGTCATATCTCTCAGACCTCGCGAACAAACGTCATGATCACGGCGCCTAGCAGCTCGTTGATGCAGCCTTAGCACTCGCGCAGAGTCGGTGTGGACAGATACGTGACAGCTATCAAGCGGGTACCGTTGGCGATACATGAACGCAGAAGGGACGAAGGGAAGAGAATGAGTGGTGTAAACATCATCTCGCGACACACTCCGTGCCGGCGAGCACGAGTCCGCATACCCGCAGCCAGAGTGCAAGGGGCATTTACTGCACATCTGAGGCCGCCGATGCCTGAGGTGAGGCAACCGACCTGTCCGATACTAGGTACCATTCATCCCATGTCTTATTACCACTCTACTCTCAAAGTTGATGTCGATGTCGACGTCGACGTCGACGGCAAAAGCTACAACGTCCCAAGTACGAAATCGGAGCAAATGAGTTTCCATATTATTCACGGATATCAATTCAGCCTTCCTGCCGCAAACCATGCATGTGTATGTGCGTGCGTATCCCCTTCGTCTCTTCCAAAGCTTCACCCCTAACCTTTCTGGGCCCATTTCCCAACTCCCGTGTCCGGCAGCCCTGGCGAACGATGATATATTCCCCTGGCACTTCCCCCCCTTTGCTCGTTTCGTGTGATCACGACTAACGTACTCTGGCTCTGGCTCTGCCTCTGCCTCTGCGCACGGTGCTTGATCTGCACTACTCGTATCCCTCTGGAGCGAAAGCGAGAGGTCAGTCGCTGTCGGCAACCGTAGACACAGCCACTATTCACGACGAGGATGTCTGTCTCTGTCTCTACCGCGCGAAACAGGGGCTGGAAGGTACAGGTACGGGTAATTTACACTATAAGGAGGAGGAGCTGGGGACGCAAAGTCGGCACAAGCACGACGGGATATTGTGGCGGAGCTACAGTAGAAGGAAGGCATCTCTTGCTCTGACTTACACAGTACGAATACATGGAAGGTACAGTCCCAGTATGTCGAAGGAAGGCTAGATGGTCGAAATGTAAGTGCCCGATGCTGTGGAGATATAGCCCGGTTGACAAAGAAGTGTGTGACAGGGAGCTCGTACTGTTTACTGTATGTCCTCGAGTCGAAAGGTTGGGAAGAAACTCACAACCAGGACCTGGACTTTGTACTTGGACTCAAGGCGCGGCATGCTCTGGAGGGCGGTTACACTGCTCGCTCGATCACAGCGACGAGAAAGGGGAGATTGCCGAGGAATACTCCGTATGATGTTTGCAGTGTTCCTACAACCAAAATCCTTCTCATCTAATCATGACTGCTCAGATGTCCTTCTTGATCAGATCAGCACCCTTCTCAGCGACAGCATAAGTAGTCGCCATGATGTTCCTGTCCAAAAACACCATTAGCATATTGCGCTCACACCCCCGAGAGAGAGAGAGAGAGAGAGAGCACCGCCGACTTACCCAGAAACATGGCCGGGGAAGATACTCGCATCCACGACCCTCAAGCCCTTGACGCCTTTGACCTTTAGGTCGTTGTCCACCACCTCTCCTAATGCGCATGTCCCAATCAAATGATACTGGGTACTGATATGATTCTTCACATAGTCGATCCTCGCCTCCTCGGTCTCCAATGCCTTGCCCTCCGGTGGTAACTCCCGTTGCGCAAGACTCTTCGCCAGAAGGGGGTGTTTGGACACCTTTTCCATCCACTTCATACCAGCGGCGAGGATCTTGGCGTCGACCTCGTTACGGAAGTAGCCGGGATCAATTTCCGGTGCGGCGAGCGGATCCGACGATTTGATGTGCACAGTGCCGCGCGAGAGAGGATGTTCTAAACACATCAAAAGGGAGAGCTGTCGTTTCCCATTGTGTGGAGCGTCGAAGAATTGCGTTTGGTCAGACCCCTTGCCAACGTCAAGGCGGCAGGGGATACAGAATGTTTGCAGATTGGCGAAAGTTGGGTCGCGGAGTTGGTCAACGATGACCTGGATCACATACTGTCAATCAGGGCGACAGATAAAAGCGGGCTGTAGACGAGGCTTCTACTCACTTTTTCCTGTGCCTTCTCGAAGTCCGTCTTCGCCAGCGACTTTTGCTCGATCTCCTTGATCGTGTCTTCCAGCTCTTCGGGAGATGCCACGGATGCATACGACACGAAACCCATCATCATGCCAGGACTGGCGTACGGTCCTTTCTGCGTCTTCTGGTACACATCCTGCTGCATTTTATTGAATTCTTCCTCGTGGAGAGCGTCCATTGAATCGATACCGGGTTTCAAGTCGAAGAGGAGTCCGCCGAGGACGTGGTCCTGGAAGTTCGCACCCACGCCTTTGTTTTCAACGACACATTCAACTCCAGCGGCCTGCAGAACCTCGGGGTCACCAATCCCAGAAAGTTCAAGTAACTGCGGGCTCTGGATGACGCCAGCTGACAAGACAACCTCCCTTGTGGCCTGCACGGTATGCTTCTTTCCCTTGTGCACGAACTCCACGCCCGTTGCTTTGTTCCCATCCAAAATAATCTTTGTAGCTTGCGCCTCGGTCAAAACTTTCAAATTCTTTCTCCCGAGATTTGGTCTTAAATAGCCTGTGGCCGCATAGCTCCGCTTTCCGGGGTCATCGCTCCTGTTGACGGCGCCTAGACTGGAAAAGAACCCTAAATGGTCGCCGCTCCACGCGTCACTAATGGTTTTTGGTGTGCCAGTGACTTCGTGCGCGGCTTTGGCAAAATCGACCTCAAGAGGCATGTACCAGTCGTTGAAAGACGTGTGGATCGGGCCCGATGTGCCATGGAATTTATCCCCGCCGGCGATGGGCATGAATTGAGGATCGTCGTGTAGTTCGGTCCTGTCCAGGGTTTGCGATTTCACAAAGTAGCGCGCCAGGCCGTCCCAGCCCCAGCCAGGATTCCCCATCGCTTCCCATCCGTTTAAATCATTTCGGCTCGGACGGACATACATAAGGTACTAGCGTGAGATCGCTGTTAAATACGCCGACGTCGTGGTGAGTGCAACAGGGGGTAGGATCTGAGGTGCTTGGAGGATTGAGGAAGTGAGCTCACATTGATACCAGAACTGCCGCCGAGGATTTTGCCCCTGGGCATCGAGTAGATCTTATTGCCGGCATTGGGTTGTGGGATGGAGGTCATACACCAGTCATATTGGGGACGGCCGATCTGACCTGTGTCAAAATATGCCTCGCAGATACCGCTGGACACTTTGACCTACCAGAGTAGGGTAGAGAGACGGGGTCGACACACTCGGGTCATCCATGCGGTTCTCTCCGGCTTCCAACACAGCCACGGAAATGTTCGGATCTTCAGTCAGTCGAGCAGCAACCACGAGGCCGGCCGTGCCCCCTCCGACAACAATAAAGTCGTATTGTCGAGAGGTGAGGTCCTCCACAGAGCAGAGTGCACTAGAGGTGCCATTGACGTGGCCATTGACGCCGTTCGTGACTGACATATTGGCTTGATGGTTGTTCTTCGATCACCAGTTCGATGGAAGCAAAGACAGCGCGGAATTCAAACGGCTGGGTGTCCTTCTAAGAGGCATATCAATACCAGATGCAAGTCATCTCCGGCTAGACACTATACCATGTCGGCGTTCCCCCGCATAATGCCGCCGGAGGTGATCAGCCCGAGGAACCAGATTTTGCGGGGTGCAGCCAATCGCGAGAATCCACGGTTGTCTCCATGTCGACCGAGCAATGAAACCCAGAGGAGGAGAGGCCTGCGGACTTTGTCTTCGGGTTTTCATCTCGGAATCATGGATAGCACTTGGTTGCTTCACGGGAATGTACCCGCGGCAGAGCGTCCTGCAACATCGGAAGCGGTTGTACAGCAGGCTAAGCTGCAGGCTTCCCGTTGCGGAAAGAAGAAAACGTCAGGCGGACAGCAAGGACGCGAGGTCAAGTGCATAGCGCTGGATTGCAAGGTAAACAATGATGCTTTGGGAAATTGTGAATTATGAAAATATGAAAGTGAGGTGAGGGTAATAGTGAAGTGAAAGTTGGATCACGTGCTGAAGTGCACGTGATAGCGCCAAGAAGCCACACCTAGACTGTAAACGCTGTACCGGGTGTGACCGGGGTACCTCCGTAAGCACTCCATGCTGTCTCGACTGTGCTCGTTGGCGATGTCGACTGAAGTTGAAAAGGCAAGCATTCCAACACACGCGCACACGGTTGCTAGAAATTTCTTTGCGAGCCAAAAATAGGGAATCCGGTTTCGGTTGCGTGCTGCTGAGAGGAGAAGAATTTTCACGTGAGGCTGCGGCTGGCTACTGGAATTGTTCGAAAAGGGCCAGCACATGCGAGTCGTGGCTCTTGCCGATGTCACCGTCTCGCACGGCACTGCCTCCCCCTCCCCCTTTCGGTAGCCGAAGATTTAGATTTCCGCAGCTCGACACAGGACAAGCGACTCAGTACACAGTACTGTGGTACTCAGTAGGAGCCACACAGTACGCGCTATTGCTTGATTACGGGCACTTAGTCACCTTCGTATTACCCAGTACTAGCAACGCTCGCCCTATTTGATGTCTTCGATCTTGTTACATCGAGGTCGCCTCGAACTGCTTTTCAGCGGCTGTGGCTCCATCAAGCACTGATGGTGGCGTTCAACCTTTTCAGCTGAAGCACCAGCTAACCGACGACGACGCAGGCGAGTGGCTCCCCGGTCTTGAACTCTTGGGTGCATAGCCAATGCCTTGGACCTAATTTGGCAGTACGTGCAGAACATGTGCATGAAGCTCTGGGTCTTTTGTCCTGTGCATTGCCATTTCGGACGATTCAGATGCCCACCTTTCTCGGCAACGGAGCGCACGTTTCAGCCTGCATTGCAGATATCCACTGCCACTGTCATGCTGGTGAGCAACACGTATGCAGGACCTGATCTTCTGCATGGAGGGCTTATGTATATCTCCTCTTCGTCGGGATGCTGATCACTTCTCTATTTTGGCTCTTGTGTTATCTTGAATCCACCACAGCTTTGTGGCTCGATCTCACTCTGTCCGACTACCACTTGTTCCCTTTGCACAAGCTGTCATTACAGCACCGACTCTTCAGTCCACGTCCGGGCCCGACTTACTCCTGGTCACCGGAACCCCCGGCTTTACGGGCATTCTCAGACCATCCGCACAGTCGACTTATTCAGCACATCCCACCTCAGACGACACACGTCATTCGGTCCACCTGCACGAGCCTGATCATCTTCGAGCAGAGACATTTAATTTACCATAAATCCTCTATCTTCGGCCGACTGCTATCAACCACCAGTCCGAAGTACAAGCCAGACCAGCATGTCTCACCAAAAGACCTCCAGTCGGTACTATGCCGAGTACGAGCGAGCACTCGAGAAAGCAGTTGATCGGTCCAAATCAACACCGCCGTCTACCACTTCGTCACGAACCTCATCCGCGACCTCACTCCAACCAACATCTCCAGTTGCAGAGTGGTGCCATCAAATGCACATGATTCAGAACCGGAAATACCAGTGGTGTGAAGGTTGCTATCCCCGGCCGCCACCACCACCATCAAACATAAAACTGCCCTCGCAGAGGGTCTTGCAACAATCAAGGAAGACGAACGAACCTGGCCACGCGTATCAATAAACTTTCGTCCGGCATGAGATATCGGCACCAAACATTTGCCCAAGCTTTAGCAGGGTGTTGGCGGCGTTTCGAGAAAGCCAAAGGCTCTCATTTAGATTTCAGACAAGAGGTTGATGATTTATGATTATTCTACTGTACAATCATTGGTTTCGATAGATGAATCTTCTGGTTACCGTCACGAACTGCCATTCATGGCCCTCGTGCTGGCAGCCTTCAGCTTCTCAATCTGGTCTTGGAATCTCCGCTCATATGCTTCCTGCTTGAAAACCTGTATCCGTGTTAGGGACGCCACTTCCCACGTCTGTAGGGCTCCCCTCATGCGTACGTACTCTCGTGGCATCGAGTGCGGTGGGTTGCCCGATCTCGGGGTCGGCTCCAGCATCTAAAAGGATATCGATGACTTCCGGCTCGTTCTTAAACACGACACCTGCCAGGATTGACTGCCCCCTATCGTTCAGCCGGTTGGGGTCTGCACCATGCTTTACCAAGAGGGAGGCCAAGGGGGCGTGGCCGTGGTAAGATGCAAGCATAAGCTGAGCGGGTTAGTCACACCACTTGTGGGGAGAGACGCGTCTCAGTCTGGAGAAGTCCCCTGATAGGAGAAATACAACCAGTGCCTGTCCTTACCGACGCAGGGGAACGGAACTCACCAGGGTGTCACCCTTGTCATTTGTCAGGTTTGCAGGCAGACCACGCGGTAGAGCCTGCTCAAAGATCTCTGTCTGACCTGACCTGGCTGCATCAAAAAATCTTCCGGCTAGAGCGATTGCCTCGGGCGGGAGTTCGTCTGCGGAATGTGAGACAGCTGCTTCGACAGGCAGCGTGGAGTCCATTGCCGGACTCAACTGGTATTATTCTATTGCTGACAGTGGATGAAGGTCCGGTCTGGCAAGTGCTTGGCCAGTATATATGCCTGGTTCAACATCCAAACTCCTCCCGAGCCGGGGATGTGTAAAGCAAGGCGCGCACGGTGATTCATCGGGATGACGTCGATATTTGCTCGTTTCAACGCGCTTTGCTGACAAGTCCCGATCTGGTGAATGCGCGCATACCTAGATTCGAGTGAGTTACTCGTACAGTGCCGGGCTTCCCGAGCCCGGGCTATAGCAAAGCCGCGGGAACTAGGGCGAAGCCTTCTTGGAAAGTGATCTTTATACCAAGCACCCGCAGGTAACATGGAGCATGATAGAGCGCTGATCGTATCCACTCGGTGCAGCCTTCCACGTGAATCTCAAGGCTGAAGACGCCAAGCCGCTGTGCTGGAATGGGAATAGCGCATTTCAGATTGCGTGCTCAAGGATATCGCTGATTGTCTGGACTGAGCATGGGTGGAACCTTGCTTCCCACCAGCTCACTTGCTCCCTGCGTAGAAGAGCTCCTCCCATGGGCTACTCGTGGGCGGCACCTTGCTACTGCTGATGCCATAAGAGCTGGAGCATGCATCATGAGGGGCAACCCATCAGCACGTCTTTGCTGGTCCCCTGCCCCTCACTGGGTGGCAGGGATTTGTCCGCCAAAGGCGTGAGTGTTGTGATCGAAGAAAAAGATTTGTCGTCGCCATATGAGCCCAGATTTCTTCGCGAGACTTCTTTTTGCGACTGACATTTAACCCATCACCTATATAACCACGCTATCGTTGCTGGTCTAGATCCTCGCTGCCTTTCTACGCTGCTCCTCACAGGATACTACTTCCCACATATTACCACACACAACCCAACACAACAGTCAAAATGGGTTCTACTGGCCGTCCTGAACCGTGAGTGATTTCCACAGCGCTCAACGGCGCCCATTACTGACGGTCACTATAACTAGTCTACGCTTGGGTTCCGTTGCCCCCAACTTCCAAGCCGAGACCACCAAAGGCCCCATTGACTTCCACGAGTTCATCGGCAACAATTGGGTCGTCCTGTTCTCCCATCCCGAAGACTTTACCCCCGTCTGCACCACCGAGCTGGGAGCATTTGCCAAGTTGGAACCCGAGTTTACAAGAAGAGGCGTCAAGTTGATCGGTCTTTCTGCAAACACCATCGACAGCCATGGACAGTGGATTCAAGACATTAATGAGATCAGCGGCAGCAATCTACAATTTCCGATTATTGGCGACAAGCAGAGACAAGTTGCGCTGTTGTACGATATGTTGGATCAGCAGGACGCCACCAATGTTGACGAAAAGGGCATTGCGTTCACTATCCGATCTGTCTTCGTGATCGACCCCAAGAAGACCATCCGCACCATTCTCTCCTACCCTGCCTCAACTGGTCGCAATACGGCCGAGGTCCTCCGCATTGTCGACTCTCTACAGACCGGCGACAAGCACAAGGTCACCACTCCCATCAACTGGGTTCCGGGTGATGACGTGATTGTGCACCCGAGCGTCAAGACCGAGCAAGCAAAGGAGATCTTCCCCGACATGAAGATCATCAAGCCATACCTGCGGACGACACCGTTGCCCAAGGACAAGACCAGCGCTGCTTGATGATGGTGACGGGAATTTGAGGAACGTCGTGTTATATTTCCAGAACATGAAAGTCGTTCCCACCAAGATAGCTAGCGCGTCGAGATACTATGGAAACTACGTTATTCCGAATTAACTTCACTTATCTTGAGACACGCGACTGGTGATGAAGTACGTGATATTGCACAGCGCGTATACTGCCATCCAGCGCGTGCATCAGTGGCCTCCGTTAGCATCGGAATAGAGCCACCGTGCATACGCCACCGATCGTCTTCCTGCGTCATGTGCTGCCAGATCTCACGGATGCGACAGCGACGGCATTGCTGCCCTTGACCCTGGTCTCAGAGGGACCTGACTCCGGAGAAGGAAGCAGAGGATTTGTGCGTGTCATTGGCTGACGGACCTTTAAACGCGTGCTAGAAGCCGGCTTGGCATTCGGCGCACTCCACCGCCACCGCTGCCGCCATGCTGAGAGACTCGCGGCCATCTAGACCTTCGGGGCACTATCCTCGCTACACAACCCCATATCCCATATCTCATATCAGAACCCTCCCACACTCACCGACAGCGTTGTACAGGCCTCTATTGCTCTCCTCTTCAAAGCAGACTCGGGGAACCGGTGCAGCACGCTCTGTACCCGGCCAGTTGTTGTCGCGTTCCGCCCGCAGATTTCTTCAAGCGCCCCCTTTTCTTTTGACGTCGGCTGAAGTGACACGGGGAGAGGACAACCCTTCACGAAAACAGTAACATCCCGAGACAACTTCTTTGTCCTCTCGGTAAGTGACCTGCCTGATGACCCTCAGCTTGCATTGGCGCTTGACGGCGCCTTGGGGGACCCGATTCTGATCTTAGCTGTTGGACCGGTCGCCGCGGGCGAGCGAACTCGTGTTCATCCCCTCTACACCCTTGCTGAAAGATTTGAAAGAGAGGACAATGCAATCATGCTACTTTGCCGCCTCTGTCGTTTTGTATTCCTTGCGCTTTCGTGTGCGGATTCTGCACCATCGCACTCGTTATCATTGTGTTTATCTCTCCCGTCCGTCTTGGAATCGAGCTGACGATGATGGCTAGGTTCCGACGGAAAAGTACTGGGAGGCAAGGCTCTATACCGTGGACGTACAGCAAGCGCTTCCTGACTTCGCATCTTGACCCGCCATCACCAGAAGAACACGATTGGCCGCCTACTCCGCCGTCGACCACTGAGGCCGACTCGACATCAACTATCCCCAGCGTCTTTTCGGACTGGCACGACCCCTCCTCGCTTTCCTTGTTAGTGCAGGGTACAGCTAGCAGCCTCAAGCAGCGACACATACCCATCGGCATCTCGAAGTATCGATTGACGAAACTACCTGTTCATGAGTATGTGCCATCCCCGGCCACGAAGTCTCCGACCTCAGCACGATTGCCACGATATGTACCCATAATCATCCCGGATTTTGCGCAGCCATCGGTTGCCAGAGAATTTGACCCTGCCGTCTCGAGGTCCGACTTACAGACCGTCCGAACGACTAATTCATCACCAACGACACCGACCTTGAAGAACTGTGCCAAGAGATTGAGAGGCTCGGATGACGCTGATAGTCTTAGCACATCGACGCAATCACATACGGAGAAGATTTCCAGACCACTGCTGCAGATAGAAATGAACAACAGCCAGGTAAGCCTCGTTGCTTCAGAGGCAAGCAATGAGGGCGCGCCGGGCTTGAATCAGCCCGTCAATGGTGTTGGGGGCAGTATTGGCATACCTTCTTCAGCCCCGCAGCAAAGCTCTGCTCCCACCAACTTATCAGGGTTGGTGTGCAATGTGCACAGAACCACTGGTGAAGAGCCCCATGCATTGGTGGGGGCAACCACAACGATCCTGGGCGACAAACTATACGTCTTTGGTGGGCGCATCCACTCAAGGACGAAACCGCAGTTGACTTCAGACCTGTATGAACTGGACCTCATCCGCCGACATTGGACCCGGCTTGAAGCACTTGGGGATATACCACCACCTCGATACTTCCACAGCGTCTGCGCTCTTGGAGATTCGAAGTTGGTGTGCTATGGTGGCATGTCCCCTGCTGCACACGCCCGAAACGGCATCAACGCCCAAGTTGCCAAGTCAGCCGCTGAGGGACAGCCCGAGGTCGTCGTCATGTCCGACATACATGTCTTCGATGTGCCGACCAAGAAGTGGACGCTGATATCCACGTCTGAGAATCCTCAGGGGAGATATGCCCACTGTGCAGCCATACTTCCATCTTGCGCCGCATTCACCTCCGCTAACGCGCCGCTTTCGGCCATCCAGCACAACCCCCCGTCCGCAGATCCTCATTCAGGTACCTTGGGAGTACAGCTAGATGGGACTGGCGGTGCAGAAATGGTCGTGGTGGGTGGTCAGGATAGCAACAACAATTACATTGAACAAATCAGCGTCTTCAACCTCCGAAGTCTGAAATGGACGAACACAACTGCGTGGGATCGCAAGTGCGGTGCATACAAAAGCATGGTGTCGCCTATGACTGGACTGTCGGCCGAATTGATTGGACGCGGTGTACCGTTGAACGACCCACACATGCAGACAGCAAGTTCGCGACCTGGGACTTCTATGTTGATATATTCCAACTACAATTTCCTAGACGTCAAGTTGGAGCTGCAGATCAGGTTACCTGACGGATCGATGGTCGAGAAGCCCATGACAGGCTCAGTTTCTCCACCTGGACTGCGATTCCCGAATGGAGGCATCATTGACGGCCATTTTGTGGTGAGCGGGACTTATTTGACATCTTCGAAACACGAGTACGCTTTATGGGCGCTCGATCTGAAGACCTTGACCTGGGCGCGCATTGACACCCACGGGTCCATCTTTTCTCAAGGCAGCTGGAACAGGGGCATTTTGTGGAACCGGAGGAATACATTCGCTATCCTGGGCCATCGAAAGCGGAGCCTCGTTGATGACTACAACCATCGGAGAATCAATTTCAGCCACGTCTGCATGGTCGAGTTGGAAGCCTTTGGTCTCTACGACAATCCGAGGAGAGAGGCTGCTACTTCAGGCTATGTGTCACTCTCTGCTCCAGCTGTTCCACCGTCCATGCAAACGGGTATGGTGAGTGTGGCTGCTGGAGGCCGACCACTCAATCATACTGCTGAGCAACTGGGTCAGGCAGCGCTGGCGCTGGCGGAATTCTCTGACATGGAGATTGTGGCATTAGGTGGTGAGAAGATTCCATGCAATTCCTACCTTCTTTCTAGGCGATGGGGTCCGTTTTTCAATCAGCTTCTGGTCGAGTCGGCAACGAATCACGACACCGTTAGTCTGTCGGACGGAACGACATTGCGGCCCAGCATACGGTCGCAACAGAGTCGTAATTCTTCTCTGACAATAACGCCAGCTGTGGCGAACGGGCTGTCCACTACGTCCACAGGTGAAGGCATCCTCGATCCGCAGCGTTCATTAAGTCGATCCACAACCAGAACGCTCACGGAGCTGCCCAATACCACGAACGTGCCCCCTTCGGGTCGTCCAAGGTCATTGTACTTACCTCATATGGCACCGACGATCCACTTACTGCTACATTTTTTGTACACGTCTTCATTACCCCCGGCCGGATCTCCAATGTGTACGCCGCATACGCTGTGCTCACTTTTGCAAATGGCGAGACCTTATCAGATTGATGGACTTCTGGAGGCAACGGTTGAGCGGTTGCATGAGGTCCTGGATGGCCGCAACTCGGCGGCGGTTTTTAATGCGGCGGCCATGGCAGCAGGGGGGGGTCGGGGCCTTCAAGGCACTGCAGGCGGTGCGTTGGCACAGATGGGTCGGCGGGAAAGCGAGGCAACCACAATAATAGACTCACTGTCCAACAAGGCTGCCGGACTCAAACTTGCCACCAATTACGAAGAAGCTAGCAGGAAGAGAGGCCATGGCAAGACCAGTTCCATGGACTCGGCATCGACGGCGACTTCAGCCTCGACGTCTACTGACATGTCGCACACGGACACCGAGAACTCGGCGTTTAATGAAAATGGCGATCCGAGCGGGAAAGGGGAAAGAGAGTCGCGAGAGATCTGGACGGGCGATCTCAGCTCGGTGATTGGGCTGCAGAAACGAGGGTTGAGAGGGTTGATGGAAGGACGACGGTTGAGGGAGAGGGCGAATACGGGCGGTGAATAGAGTCGACACAGCTTCTGCCATTCGAGGCCGGAAGCAGTGCGCTTACACAGTACTGTCCACTGCAGCCCGGAAGCACATTATCCAGTACACGATACTCGTAGTTAAGCCCCGGTTGCACACAGTAGATGGCGGGTTGCAGAAGAGAATCGCCGCAAGCACGTGCTCCCGGACTCAGATCTGTCCCTCCGTGGCTGGCATGTGATTCTCCTGTGACCTCGTACGCAGTACGGAGTACAATCGCAAGTGATGAGTGGCAATTGGAAGATGCCTCGGCACGTTTCAAAAGTGGCATTTGTCTGGATCGCCAGGAAACATCATCTGACCCTCGACAACGAATAACAAAGCAAGCATTACGCCTTTGCTCATTGGGCCCGGCGTCATCGAGCGTCCGGAGTCTCCAGTTCCCTCTTGTTCTGGGGAGAAGCGTGACCCGAGATTATGTGCCTGGCATGGCGGATGGATGCGTTGCCAGCTGGCATGTGAAAGCGTCTCAAGCTGAGGTTTGACGTCGGTGTTGCGCAGCTGCATTCCTGTCATGTTTCTCTTCCTCCGGTACTTCTACAAAGCCTAGATCAGGTCCCTTCTCTTGCCATCACTGGAATTCGCGTCTGGCTGCCTGACTTCTGCTGCTCGAGCGCATAACTGCCCTTCTTCTCTAGACTTTTATTCTCTAGGATCGACATGTCCAAACGTCTCTCGGCCGCCGATGTGGCATCTCACAACAAATCAGACAACCTCTACATTATCGTCGACGAGGATGTCTACGACCTGACCAAGTTTCAGGACGAGCATCCAGGTATGTCCGGCATTGATCCGCATGCTCCGGAGCGCGTATACTAACGGAAGCGCAGGTGGAAAGAAGAGTGAGCCGTGGCCCGCACTCCAGGCCGCATCAGCCCTGTCTAATGTCGCTGTGTAGTCCTCCAACGCGTGGC
Source organism: Cladophialophora carrionii CBS 160.54 (assembly GCF_000365165.1). Classification (NCBI taxonomy): domain Eukaryota; kingdom Fungi; phylum Ascomycota; class Eurotiomycetes; order Chaetothyriales; family Herpotrichiellaceae; genus Cladophialophora; species Cladophialophora carrionii. Next base: position 4,458,687 of record NW_008481816.1, on the reverse strand, counting down.
CGGCAAGGATGCCTCGAAACAGTTCTGGAAATACCACAATGAGGGTATCCTCAAGAAATACAAGGCGAAGTTGCAGGTTGGGTCGTTAGACACCAAGAAGGTCGAGGCACCGCCGACTCCGCCTGCCACTCCTCCGGCGGAAAAGCAGGAGAAGAAGGTACAGCCGCAAGCACAGCCCGGCACCGTTGCGCCTACGCCTGGTCCGTCCGCTCCGGAAGAGATCGAGGCGATGGACCCCTTTGGTTCTCTGATTCCGTTCGGCGACCCGAGTTGGTATCAAGGTGTAAGTCCAGCATAGGCACGTAGCTGTGCCTTTCGATCTAATCCGCTGCCTAGTACCATTCACCTTACTACAACGAAACGCACGCTGCCCTCCGTGCCGAAGTTCGAGAATGGGTCGAGAGCGAGATCGAACCCTACGTGACCGAATGGGACGAGGGCAAGAAGGTCCCGGATAAGATCTACAAGCAGCTGGGCGAGCGGGGCTATCTTGCCGGTCTGTTGGGCGTCAAATACCCGACGCATCTGGTCAAGAACACGGTCAAGAGCGTGCCTCCCGAGAAATGGGATCTCTTCCATGAGATGCTCTTCACGGATGAGCTGTCGCGGACCGGCTCTGGCGGTCTCGTCTGGAATTTGCTTGGAGGTTTCGGAATTGGGTGCCCGCCGCTGATCAAGTACGGGAAGAAGGAGCTCGTCAATCGCATCTTGCCGGGCATTCTCTCTGGAGACAAGAGAATCTGCTTGGCCATTACCGAGCCCGACGCCGGTTCTGATGTGGCCAATCTGACCTGCGAGGCGAAGCTGTCGGAGGACGGCAAGCATTACATCGTCAACGGCGAGAAAAAGTGGATCACCAACGGCATCTGGTGCGACTATTTCACCACCGCCGTCCGGACGGGTGGCCCTGGTATGGGCGGGATCAGCCTGTTGTTGATTGAGCGGACCGAGGGCGTCAGCACGCGCCGGATGGACTGCCAGGGTGTCTGGAGCAGCGGAACTACATACATCACCTTTGAGGATGTCAAGGTGCCCGTGGAGAACGTGCTCGGCAAGGTCAACAAGGGATTCCAGGTCATCATGACCAACTTTAACCACGAGCGCATTGGCATCATCATCCAGTGCCTGCGCTTCTCTCGCGTCTGCTACGAGGAGAGCGTCAAGTATGCGTCGAAACGACAGACGTTCGGCCAGAAACTCATCAACCACCCCGTCATTCGCATGAAGCTGGCGCACATGGCCCGTCAAATCGAGGCCAGCTACAACTGGCTGGAGAACATTATCTACCAGTGTCAGCGCATGGGCGAAACCGAAGCCATGCTGAGATTAGGCGGTGCCATTGCCGGCCTCAAGGCTCAAGCCACCACGACGTTTGAGTTCTGCACGAAGGAGGCCGCCCAGGTCTTCGGGGGTCTGGCTTACTCAAGAGGAGGCCAGGGTGGGAAGATTGAGCGGCTGTACCGCGATACTCTGGCTTACAAGATTCCTGGTGGCAGCGAGGAGATCATGCTGGATCTCAGTATGCGCCAGAGTCTCAAGGTGCACAAGGCGCTGGGGATGAAGCTGTAGAGGATGTGCGCTGTAACTTGTAGCATGAGTATGTTACGATTTATCTGGATGTACTGTGTACGACAGGTCACCTACCCAGTACTTGTGCTTCGCTTTGCATCTCCGGTGTGTCCCAGTGGTGCCAGGTTCTTCCGAGCTGACGACACCAACGATGGACGTTGGCCGCGATGCATGATGCTCTTGGTGGATGCCCGGCACCAACAGGCCGTATCCTGGTTGGCAGCGTTTCAGGCGGGGTAGCCAGAACCGTTTTCAAGCTTTGCCGTCATGCAGGTACGTCACCAATCGACCAACATCGCCGTGAGAAATTTTCTAGCGCTGGCTTCTCTGGCTGGATGCGAGCAAGTTCCCCTGCATAACCGGGCAAAGCGAGGGATAGCATAGACAAGCATCTGACCTGGATGCGTGTCGAAAACTCTTTCCTGTGGTGCCAGCCCATCATGAGGTCCAATGCCACCCACCCCTCCCTCTTTGGTGTCATCTCCAGTTCTTTTGCTCCATCTCAAGCCCTGCGCCTCGTTCTTGCCGCCACTCGATTGCCGGCCTGCGTAGAGTAAGTAACGTGGGACTTTTCTTGCCTTGTCGAGGGCTGTCCCCAACGTTCTGCAGACTGCGCTTGCTATATATCTCCTTGGTTCACCTGCGCTTTCCTTGTTTTTGCAAGTATCCGGCTGTTCGTGTATTGTACTTGTATCTGGTGAACCTCGGACCACATTCGTTACCAACACATAATAGCATACCCCAACATGCGTATCTCACCAATTCTCGCCCTTGTGGCCGCCCTTCCTTCTACACTTGCCGCCTACAAAGGCTTCAACTATGGATCAACTGGGAACGATCAAGCCGCGTTTGAAGGGCAATTCAACTCGGCAAAGGCGCTGGGGTTCGACTCTGCCCGATTGTACACCATGATCCAGGACGGCACCACAAATGCCCCCATTTCAGCCATACCAGCAGCTATCAACACCGGCACGTCTCTCCTTCTTGGCTTATGGGCTTCCGCCGGCGATGCTCAGTTCGCGAACGAGATCGCCGCTCTTAACGCGGCAATCTCACAGTATGGATCACCCTTTACCGACTTGATCGCCGGAATCAGTGTTGGCAGTGAGGATATTTACCGCATTACACCCATTGGTATCTCCAACAATGCCGGACTGGGCGTCGGGCCAGATGTGATCTCAAACTATATCGGGCAGGTTCGATCAGCGATTGCTGGTACCCCCGCGGCAGGAAAGCCGGTCGGCCACGTCGACACCTACAATGTCTGGACAAATTCTAGCCAGAACGGCTTGATCGGAGCCGTCGACTTCCTGGGCGTCGACGCCTATCCTTACTACGAGACAACAAAAGCAAACAGCATCGAGAACGCCAACGCTACTTTCTGGGATGATTACGACCAAACAGTCGCCGTTGCTCAAGGCAAGCCTGTCTGGATCACGGAGACCGGGTGGCCGGTTTCAGGTCCGGCAAGCGGTGAAGCTGTTGCGTCAGTCGAGAACGCACAGACATACTACGACGAGGTTGCCTGCACCGCGTTTGGTGACAACATCAACACCTGGTGGTACATCCTTCAGGACACCGGAAGCTCGCCCAGCTTTGGCGTCGTTGGCGCCGGCAGTCCTCCTCCCACCACGCCGTTCTATCCGCTTACTTGCTAGAGCGTTATTGAAATGGGGAAAGAGATGTGTATGCGTAACGAATAAATGGGATCAGGACATCGGGACAAAAGGATCCTTGGATAGGCCATGAATGAGTAAAGTTATTGGTAATGAAATTATAATTGAGTCCAAGAGTTTTGATCGGATGTTGCGACAGAACGCCGAATGCATCGAGATCAGGTTCTGAGTGAATCATGATCAAGTTTTTGAGTAAACTGTGATCAAAGGCTGAGTGAAACGTGATCATGTTAGCACGACGTGAGCTCATCAGCCAATCAAAGTGTCTTCCCAAGCACACTAGTCCTGGTTGGGACTTGTCAACAACCCTGGAAGTAAACAATCGAGGCTCGACTTCTTCGAATTCCCCGCATTTACTTTAATGCAGACAACAACGAAGCCTGTTGCATCCCAAATGTTTCCTTGCAACCGCAAATCGATTAATTCTTGAAACAAATCCCAGCGTCAGAACTTCGCGGCAACCAAGATGGCGCCTCGGAGACCTGCCAGCCCAGCGAAACCTCGACGGACCACGCGCGCTCGAGCTGGAGATGCCGACACAGTCAACACCACATCCGCGCAGCCGACGAAAACAAGAAACGTCAAAGCTGCGAGCATCCCCACGACCACACGAACTCAAGAGATGGAATCGAAGTCTCGAGTTGCGAAGAAGACGACGTCAACCACAGCACCTAAATCGAAAGCTGTGAGAAGTGCACGCGCCACTACTAGATCGACAAAGGCTACTGTCGTCCCCGCCGTGGACGTCGATGTTGAGAGCGATGGGGAAGAGGTAGAAGCTGCGGCTGAGGTCACGGTGGCGGAGCCGGCCATTAAGCCGTCGAGGGGAACGCGAACAGCTACGAAACCGACGTCAACCGCTACCGGTACCACAACACGAACCTCTGCCGCGACCGGACTCGCTGCGGCGCCGCGTCGCCGAATAAAGGTCACCCCTTTAATCGAACATGACCCTCAACCAGCACCTGTTCCCGCACCGGTTCCGGATGACAAGACCGCAAAGAAGTCGTCCACAAAGTCAAAGAAGGAGAAACCTGAAGCGGAGGTGAAGCCATCTAGCTCCATGCGTACGAAGAGAAGTGCTGCACAGGCCAAGCTTAACGAAGTTTCCGACGGACCAAATACCGTAGAGCCGGAGCCCAAGAAGCGAGGTAGAACAAGAGCTGGGACGGCAAACGTTGAGGAGAAGCCCGAGCCCGATGTTGTTGCCAAAACCGCAAAATCGCGGGGCCGTGGTAAGAAGGAGAAAGCTCCTACAGACCAAGCTGGACAGACTGAGCCTGAGCCGGTCACCACCCGCCAAACAAGAACCCGCGGTGGATCGGCTGAAGACCCTGCCGTCAGTGAGGCTAGAATCAGTGTTGTCGTCCCGTCAAGGAAGAAAGTCACCTTTGAGCCATTGCCGGAAGATGAGGAGGATGAGAAAGAAAACAAGCGGCCCAAGGCCATGGCCAAAACCAAGAGCAGCAAGGCCTCCGCCACGACCACCAAGAAATCCGAACCAGCGGCCACTGGGATGCGGGCCAAGCCAATTCGCAAGCCCGCTGCTACTCGAACGACTAAAGCAACTCGGACCGCTTCTCGTGTGACAGCAATGCCTGCAGCTGAAGAGATGGAGGTCGACAAACCGGAAATGAGGATGCCTCGAGCACTGACTCCAAAGAAGATCACACAAGTTGCAAAAGCTAATACCGTCGACAGTGAGGATGATGAGGACGAGCTTTCAGGAGCTAAGACTCCTGTTCGCGATCTCAGCTTGTCGCCTCGACGAGGTTTCACTCCTTCTGCTGCGCGTCCCTTGTCTCCCGTGAAGACGCTGGACTTTGCAACCGCCCTCAAACCCAATTCGCCTGAGAAGTCTCATTCAGGCGCACCGCTCAGCATGATGAGTCCACCTCGACGAATGCCGGCATCACCGATCAAGGACTCATTGAAAGAGTCCCCACGACGCGCACCTGAAGGTGTCACGATCTTCCGAGCCCAAATCCTAGATGCGGGCAATACAGGGTCGCGCGCGTCGAGTCCTCCAAAAAATCAATCTCTGCTTCAGCAGTCTCCTAAGCGTGCCCTCGCTGAACAGATCGTTTTCCCGCCATCAGCCATGAAATCACGGGCAACTCCACTGAAGAACTCTTTCCTGTCTTCTCCTGCGCGGCGACTCTTCTCAGCGTCGAAGCAGAGATTTCCCACTCGGTTATCACCTTCACCGAAGAAGGCATTCGGGCGAGAGAACGACACAGCGTTGGCTGAAGTGGCAGAGCCTGACGAGATCGAAATTTCGTCACACTTCCGGTCTTCGGTTTCGCCTCAGCGATCTGCCCGAGTCTACAGACTCAGTGAGGACGAGTTGGCTCAGGAGCTCGGAGCGGAAGTTAATTTTGATGAATCTGTGTTGGATGTTAGAAGTCCGCTGAAAGTTCACAAGATCAAGCCAGTTGTCACTGATGCGACAGCCACAATCACCGCCGCCGCAGCTCAAATTCTGCAGAATCCCGCCGAACGAGAAGACGATGAAGTCGAAGGGGAGACTTCTCTACACACCTTGCGCGACGAGATCGCAGCTGATGCAGATTACGACGAGACCATCGTGGACCCTGCACTTGAAGCCGAAGAAGCATCCGACGGAGACGATGAAGCTCACCATGGCGTTTCTCTTGATGAGGTCTCCGCAGATGAACCCATGATGGATAAACCCCAATACGGGCAGTCCACACACAACCCCAGAATGTCAGATACCCTGTTCAGCCGCATGCGTCAACTGGATGATGAATCCGAAGACGAACTTGCCGGAGAACAGACCCCAGTTAACCGCGTCCTCGGACCAACCTTTCGACCTAACATGAGCGCCACCAACACGAGAACCCGTCTGTCAACCGGCATCGTACCGCAGAGCGCCTCTCGACATCTTGGTTTCACTCCTCTTGTGGCTCAAGTTCAAGGCTGGCGAGCTGGAAGTCCCGAAAAGAGAACTCCTGGTGCTGCAAGGCCTCCTTCGCAGGGATTGTTTTCTCCTGCTGCTCAGATGCACGTCGAGGGCTTAGTTGAGCTGAACCGACCAGATACACCGGGCTCCAAGCGGAAATCATTGGGCACACGACTTTCTCTCGCTCCATCTTCAACTGGAAGTCCACTCAAGCCTGATTTTTTTGCTGACGGCATGGCTGCGCAGGACTTCGAAGAGCAAGTCGACGGAGGGCAGGATATCCCTCCAGAGCAGCATCAAGATTTGCACGGCCTTATTCGGTCAGACGTGGCTGAGCCAGACGCTGGCAGTGCAAGTGAGGTGCAAGCTGGACTTGCAGAAGGAGTGGTTGAAGAGAGTGTTCCAGAAACGGGTGAACTTACCACTGATCTCATCAACTTCACCAATGCCTCTGATACTGCCATGGTTGACTTCAAAGCTCTGGCAAATGAAGCCGAGGAGCTTGCCGGTCATGAAGACGACCAATCGATGTTGTCCAATACATCGTTCTCCTCGACAGACGAACAAGACCAGAGTACTGAAAGTGGAAAAATCCTCGAGGAGACGGCTCCCAACGTTGTCTCCGAGGTAGAGGAGGAAGAGCAGTCCATGCTTTCATCTTCCTCGACTTCAATCGGCGACGAAAATGCTGCACTGATTGTCGAACTTCCGGAACAGCCCGAGTCTGTCCAGGAAGCTGAAGCGTCTGCTCCAAGCGATGATGGTGAGAGCGATCATGACACCGGCGAGGAGGACGTTGGTACACTCCTCTATGAGAACGAGCTTACCATGATGGCACACAACCCCATATCTGAGTTGCCGTGCGAAACAACAGCAGCCAGCATCGAAGTCTCACCCTGGAAGGGTGATACCAGTGATTCTCTCGCAGAAATGGACTTCAGCGTCACTCCTGTTCGACCAGACCCTGCACTTCCCCGACAAATCCACACTGTGGTCTCTAAAGTACCGCTCCGCCCTGAAGGTGAAGTCCCCAATTTGTCACCGCTCAGGATTCCACGCAAGCGAGCGCGATCACTATCTTCTTCAACTCCACAGGGTGTTAAGAGACGCAGTCTCGGCCTTGACTTCCCGGCTATGGTTGCTGGTAATCCCCTCATGACGCCCAGAGCGAACAGAGGGGCCCCCCAGCGACGCGTTCGCAGTGCTGCGCCGAGTCCTGCAAATTCTGTGGCTACCAGTCTGATCACGCCTAGTCAGATCAGCTTTTCCATCGACGATTTTGGAGACAGCACGCTAGATGGTATTGAGCTGCCTGAGGATGAGCTTATGTCTGATGACGTGGGTGTAGGCGTGGATCAGACCGAAGTTGACGGCCAGGATGAGAGTGTCATGACCATTGGATCTGCTCTGTTCAAGACTCCCATTGCTCCGGCGAAGGGACACAGCATTGCTCCTGCTAGTACGCGGTCCACCGGCACGACCACTCCTCGCTACGCCATGAGCACAAAGTCGAGCAAGAGCCGTGTTGCAGCCACGCCGAGCATCACACCCACACGAGGAGCGACTCCTGCGGCGATCAAGTCGGCTACTGCGGCCAAAGCAAAGACTCCCAGCACGGCTCTTAAGAGCAAACTCGCCGCTAAACCACCCCAGACGGACCGCACACCCCTGAAAGCAGTAGGCAGCGGTGTCCTTCACGGCGCAATCGTCCACACCGATATCCATACCAGCGAGGGTATGGATGCATCGGCGTTCTACATTGACATACTTACGTCCATGGGCGCCCGCGTTGTCAAGGAATGGCGTTGGAATCCTCGCTCCAGCATAGTGACTTCCAGCGACGACCAAGGATCCGGAGAAACACCTAGCTCCAATCCCGGCATCACGCACGTTGTCTACAAAGACGGCGGCAAGCGCACACTCGAGAAAGTCCGCTTGGCAAGAGGTCAAGTCCTCTGTGTCGGTGTTGGCTGGGTGCTTGACTGCATGCGAGAAGGCAAGTGGTTAGACGAATCTGTGTACGCGGTGAACCAGAGTATTATGCCGCGTGGTGGGAGCAACAGACGCAAGTCCATGGAGCCCAGGATGCTGGTCAATGAGAATGGGCTTTTATCGGCAAGCAAGGAGCGACGGAGCCGAAGTGTCTCTATGGGGGTGGAGATGCACGGCCTGAGGGAGGAATTAAGGCAGGAGTTGATCAATACGCCCGTGAGAGGCAGAGAGATTCTGAATGCTGGCGAAAACAGAACAGACGGTGTTGAGGGCGACGGAGAGACCGAGATCAGCTCGACGTACAATTCCCCAACCGCAGCGACTGTGGGTGGAGGCGGGGATACTGCGAATGTTGGTCTCCTGATGGCTCAGCAGGATGTCGTGCGCACACCGGGATCGGTCATGTCCAGAAGACGTGCCAATGTCGACGTCGCGACGCCGCAGTCGACTTCGCTGGCTGTCGACTACGATCCACGCACAGCAGCGACGCCGTTGACGCCGTACCTAGTCGCCAAGGGCCGCGATTTGATTCAGATGAGTGCACCACCCAAGCAGGTCAACAAGAGTCTCTTCGATCAGGACGAAGAGGAAAACAGCGTCCTCGGCCAGATGGACAACCAGGCCGGTGGTGCCAAGAAGTTCCAGGTCAAGGGTGCGAAGGTGTTCGACGGCAGACGGAAGACGCTCGGTGTGCCGGGCATGGGATTCAAGCCGGTTGTGGGAAGTCCTCTACGGAAGGAGTGATTTTTGAAGCTTGTGTTTTGGTCTTTTGCTTTGTGGTTATTTCGAACCTGATGACGAACGTTGGGAGATTCATGCATTTGCTGGCGTTCAGCGAGCGCATGAAAGGCGTTTGGGACTTGTCGTTGGATTTCGACTGTAGTACGGAGTACAGTATACACTGGTGCTTCTGGCCGATCGGTCTGCTCTGGCTCCTAATTAGCTACAGTAGTGTCTGGGTGTCCGTGCATGGTGTTTTGGGTTAGATGATACTGTACCTCTGAGTACAAGACAGGACAAACATGCAGGGTGCTTCTTGCTCTTTGCTCTTGCGTCTTAGTACTTACTGTGCCTAAAGTCCACAGTACTTGCTTTCTCGATTCGGTAGAATGTAACGTAGTGTTGTGTACACAGCGTGCCCGTCCCTGGATGCGTACTGTACAAAAAGTGGCATTGAATGCAATAGACGTATGTACATACACGGTATGTCCATTGAACATTCCGCTACAGATGTACGCACACTCTGTCTCGCGCGCTCTCCCCCTCTGACTTGCGCCTACTGCCATCTATGCCATACCGGATCGTCCATCCTCATTCAACTTACTTACTTCCCTCCCACTACTAGTGCCACTCACGTCCCTGTAAAAGCCCGCGCGACTCAAAAAGCCAGCTCGAGGGATTGCCTGCTTCGCAATCTACCTACTTTCCACCACTCACGTCCCTGTAGAAGCCCGCGACCAGAAAAGCCAGCTCCAGAGCCTGCTTCTCATTCAGCCGCGGATCGCAGAACGTGGCGTAATTCAGGCTGAGATCCTGTTCGGTGAGCTCCTCTGCACCGCCCACGCACTCCGTCACCGCCTCGCCCGTCAGTTCCAGATGCATGCCGCCAAGATAGCTGCCGTGGGAGCGATGGATCTGCAGAGCTTGACGAAGTTCCGACAGGATGTCGCTGAACCGACGGGTCTTGATCGTCGTGGACCCCGACCCGGCCGTCGTGGAGCCGTTGATGGTCGAATCCGGGGGCATCGTCACCGTGGCGTTTCGTCCGTTACCGTGCATGGGATCGCACTGCCACACGACGGTGCCTTGGTGCCGCGAGTTTTGCACGGCGCGGATATGTCCCGGCAAGTGGGCGGCGATCTTGTCGCACCCGTACCGCGTGATGAGGACGATCTTACCGACTTCGCAGCCCGGGTTGAGGATGTCCAGGAGGGGCACGAGGTCCGAGGGCGGCATCGAGGGGCCAACTTTCACGCCGATCGGGTTGGCGATGCCGCGGAAGAATTCGACGTGCGCGTGCGTGAGCTGTCGCGTGCGGTCGCCGACCCAGACCATGTGGGCGGATGTGTCGTAGTAGCCTCTCGTCGGGGGTAAAGGCGGGGGCAGTTGCGTTGGCAGTGATGTTTTCCGACTCTTTGGTGGTTGCTGTGCGACCGGTGAGACGGGTCGAGGCACGTCACGCCGCTGCTGGTGGTGGTAATTCGTCGGATGTTTGAACTGCCGCGTCAGTGCCTGTTCATACTCGAGAAGCAGACCCTCGTGCGATGTGAACAGGTCTACCGTCTCCAGCCCGCCGCCGGTGTCGAGGCCGATCGTCCGCATCATCTCCAGCGTGTCGGTGATCCGTTCGACAATGACTTGGTAGTTGTCCCGGACCGAGGGGTCGCGGACGTGGCCTAGACTCCAATCCAGCGGGGCGTGGAGGTCGGCCAGCCCACTCGTCAGTGCTGCACGGAGGTAGTTCTGCGTCGCGGCCGAGTGGAAGTACGCGTCGACCAGCCTCTTGGGATCTGGTTCCCGAAGCGCGGGGTCCGCTTCGTAGCTGTTCAGAATGTCGCCTCGGAAACTGGGCATGGAGACGCCGTTGACGACTTCCATGGGCGAGGACCGTGGTTTGGCGTATTGGCCGGCCATGCGCGCCACACGGACAACCTTTTTCTTCGCGCCGTAAATCAAGACCAGGGACATCTGGAGCAGGAGCTTGACTTTGGCCTCGATCATATCCTGGGTACAGTAGTCGAAGAGCTCGGCGCAGTCGCCGCCTTGAAGGAGGAAGGCATTGCCCCTAGCCACTTCGCGGAGTTCGTTTTTCAGCTTGACGATTTCTCGCGGCGTGACGAGGGGTGGGAGTTTGTTGAGTTTTTGAAGGGAAGTGTCGAAGGAGTGTGTGTCGCTGTAGGTGACTGATTGGACGATCGGGCGGGTTTTCCAGCTCGAGGGCGTCCATGGGCCACCAGCACTCGCACCACTTGAACCATTGATCTCCATCCTGAGTTCGGCCTTTGCTTTTGTGTCGTGATTCTGGATACACCGAGAATGCGGCTTGTGGACGCTACTCTCCACAGTGATGTGTTTTGGCTGCTGTTACTCGAGAATTTCTTCGGTTGCACGGCCTCTTCACTCGCGCATTCGAGTATTTCTTCGAGGGGACTTGAGTCACGGTTGTGGGCAAGGTCGTCTTCGGAGAGAGATTCAAATGAGTATTTCAGATTGAAGTGAGCCCAAGTCTGCAGTAGATTGTTGCTCACCCAGGTATCGTGTTAATGGACGTGCTTCAATGCTTCCAAAGGACACAGTCATGAGTCAACACAGGGAAATGGAATGTTTCTGATACAGCGCCAATCCCTTCCTGGCTAGCGGGCTCCGTTGTGCCTACGGCGAGGCACAGCGACTATCCGGTGGATCATTCGCCTCCATCGCGCCAGATACTGTGTAGTTGCATTGAATTTCAGCGAGTCGCTCCTTGTATTCGTGTATACATTGACAAGGCACAACACATTACGACATGGCGGAACCGGTCCCCTCGGCGTCAGCGGCTGCCGCAGATGCAGCCGACGATGAGGCTTCTCAAAATCTCCCCAAGAATGCCGAAGACCGCAAAGCTGCGGTGGCGCTCAATTCTCTGAATGCCAACGAGATGTCGACGGACAACGGCGAGACCGGTCCCAAGCAGCCGTCCGCAGCTGACCAAGAGGCGTTGGGCAAGGCCATGTCTAGGCTCGAGATTGCCAGTGGTGTCAGCAAGAAGAAGGAGGACCCGACAAAGGCAGAGACCAAGAAAGAGATCGAGGTGAAGAAGAAAATCAAGATCGCAGCCGAGGATGTCAACTTCCTGGTGGGTATCGCGGGCCCGTGTCTATGCTACAGTAATTGACTGATGTCTTTTTCCAGGTGGAGGAGCTCGATCTTTCCAAGAACAAGGCCACAGAGCTGTTGAGGTCGCATGACGGAAACGCTTCGCTCGCCATCAAAGCCTTTATTACTCCTGCTGTCGGGGCTTGAAATGCATGCCACTCTATTGGTGAAATGCTGGTCTGGTGTGCTTGGCGATATACCAAGCTGCAGCTGTCCACAGCCCGCTCGCAGTGTCCCCAGTTCACGCGGAGTACAGACTGTTGCCTCAAAGTGGGCGAAAGTATATAGGACCAACCGGTCTCGCTCCCTGCATCTCCAGCAGTGAGGTGTGCTTTGGAGCATGTAGAGCCAGACACAGGTGATGGCGGAAGAGCTCGACGGCCTACACTCATACGACCATGAAAACCTTGGTCCTCGAGAACTGGTCCCTGCTTGGACGTACGGGAGAGGTTGCTTAGAATAGCCTGCCGCGACACAGGACTGCATGACTGTAGTATGCATGTCCGCTCATCGGATGTTCTTCAGGTGTTTCGGGGCAGCCAGTGGGTGCCCCCCCCTGGAACGATGCTTCAGACAAATCTTCTGGCTCTTGTATCACACCGGCCAGCATCAGAAGGCCTGACCCGGTGAGGGCTTGAGCCTCCGGCCTTGGTCCGGGTCATCCTCGGGCTGGACTATTTCGAATTTGTGATGGCGGTCGAGATTCTGCACCTTTTGCCTAAATGTTGAGTGCCTACGCCGTGCCGCAAAAGCCAATAGGGCCCTGTGGCTAGCAGCGTTGTACTGGGTAGGACCGAGATAGAGGTGTAGAACGACCCAGGTGACCGTGGGCCGAAAACGGACCCGATATAAATCATGACCTACTACCCGCACAAAACCATGATGTCAAGCGGCACAGGCTGTTCTTCCTCGATTAACCACTTCATCACCCTCCAGCCAGGGAAACAGACAACAGAAACGACATCACCGTCGAACCGTATTCACGATGGGAATGCAGGAATGGACTGTGAAGGAGGTCAGTCTTGGATATCTTCCGAAGTTACCCGCCTCCACTCACGGCTAATCGTCTCCAGGCATACTATCCGTCAAGGTGTAGTTTGGGCGAAGGACCTTATTATACAAAAGAGCGGCACGAGCTCCGATACATGGTTGACCGGCCGTCCTTGGTTGCCTCCTCGCGCTGACTCGCCAGCAGGATATCAACAACAAGAAGCTCTTCATCATCGATCTCAACAAGGGCCCTGATTCGGTCAAGATCATCGACACCAAACAGCCGATTGGCGTCACCGCCAACATTGAAGGCGTCGATTCCTCAGAGGTGATTTTGGCCGGGGCAAAGGATGGGGTCACGAAATTCAACCTGAAGACAGGAGAGCATGAATATGTCGCCAAGTACTGGACGGGGCCCGATGCCGAGGACAAGGCACAAAGGTATGCTTACTTTATAGGCTCGGGCGGATACGTATGGTCTTTGACTCACGTGGTTGGCACAGGATGCGCTCGAACGACGGTGCGGTCGATACTGACGGTCGCTTCTGGGTAGAAGCATTCGATGATCCCACCATCACTGAGCTGAAGGAAGAGGGTTGCCTCTTCCGCCTCGACCACGATGGGACGCTGCACACGGTCTTTGAGAACATGACCATTCCCAACGGCATTACCTGGAACCAAAGCGACAGCACGATGTTCCTGACCGACTCGCCGCCCCAGAACGTCTATGCCTTTGACTACGACAGGAAGACAGGAAGCATATCCAACCAGAGGGTGTTCTATCATCATGAAGAGCCGGGGGTGCACCCGGATGGCCACGCCATGGACGTCGAAGGCAACATCTGGCACGCCTGTTACGGCGGCTCCAAAGTCATCCGGATATCGCCCCAAGGTGCGGTCACAGGGGTCATCCACCTTCCGACGCGCAACATCACCTGTCCGACCTTTGCAGGGACTGAGCTGTTCATCACTAGTGCCAAGGAAGATGAGCCTGACAAATTCCCAGAGTCGGCCAAATTTGCTGGAAATTTGTTCAGGGTGGACGTCGGAATCGAGGGCATGCCGAAGTACAAGGCTCGCTTGGACTAGGCGACCTTGAAGAAGGTCGTTTGATGCTTCTAGAAGGAAGACTGTCCATGGGACTTGCCCAAGCGAGATTGGATGTCGGGGGTCATGGTCTCAAATGGCGGTCCAACTAAGACTTTCATCCGTGTTCTCAAAGCTCTCCGGTGGAAGCGCACTGACGGCCATCTGGAACGTCAATAAAGTAGCCTGGTCCTGGCAGAAATAGTTCGCTGCATCCCCCTAGACGAGGATGACAATTACGTAGCACTGATGGAGTAGTGTCCGTTGGCTTAAATCGATACACCCTGATAAGCGATCCAGTAGTGCCTGCCACTACGAATCCAGGACTAGTCATGGAACAGAAGGTGTTTCTAGGATACCTCGTGCTCGAACAGGACTCCGACCAGCCGAAATTGGGGTTACCTTGTGATGTTCGACTTGAACGAGTCTGCAAGGGTCGTGAATACTCAAAATATTGAGATACTGACTCGTTGTTCAGCTGGCGGTGGGTTGGCTGCAATCTGCGCTCCTGAGAAACCCTTGCAGTTCAATGCAGCGTGCTGGACGATGATGCCGTCGACCGAGTCGGCCACAAACTCCTGGTTCAGGTCTTGCTCCGGCTCTCCAGTTCAACCTGTTATCTCGCTAAAGGGCATGAGAACTCGCATCGCCTAACAGGTAGGGAAGTCGTCGGATGTCCTTCCATGAGCGGGTACCCACGACTATCGCAGGCCGTGGCGGCGAGCTTGGGCGCACCCAAACAGCATGCTCAATCTGCCTTGGGAAAAGATCCTAGTTCATGATTTCCCTTTCCAGAGCGAAAGAATACGAAGCCGAGCGCCTCAGGTCGATTTGCGACGCATTACCAATGTTCTGTCGAGGTTCCCAAAATAGGGCTTGCCAAAGGTCAAGGCCTCCGGTGTCCAGGGTGACGAAATCGGCAAGGGGGGTGTGAGGGGGAGGCTGCAAATGGTTTTGCTCGGCAGGCGTCATGCTAAAGAGCTTTAGTTAAGCCCCAGGCTGCAGGCTGCAGGCTCCAGGGGCAAGAATGGCGCCCCCAGGGTGGCGCCTGTTGGACTTTCTGGGCATGGGTCCGGCCTTAACGGCAGGCAGTCCCACGTGGCCGTTGTTTTCGACCAGCCTTTTGAGTCTTGCCATTCCCACCATCTCGCCACCGGATGTTCACTTACATCATGCGAACAGTCACACTTTGTCGACTCTGGAAGGTGTCTGGCGCAGTGGGGGCGCATTCTCCTGGGCACAGCAGCACCGCACGAGTCGGGCGCATGTCCTCGAGATGGCGTACCTATCGTCGCTTGTCCAACAGGCCGTTCGTTCGTCCTCGCAAGCCTTCACCGTCTCCACTAACGGCCTTTGACGGCGAGTCGTGTTCAGCCCCATAGGCGTCCACGAAAGGGTACTGCACTGGGTAATACCGCTGCCTTACCGCCGATTTGGTGAAGACGGAGCGCCATGAGAAGGAGAAGAGCAGCAGGTGAAAAGAGGGGGATTACAGACACCGATTGTGACCTCTACCCTGCGCTCTCCAACACACCCTTTCTACACTCATCGTGGTGCTAATGGATGCTTTGAGTCCTTGGCCTGCATGGTACCACGAATCGACGCTGCAGCGAGGTGCATAGCCGACGAACGCGGCGTCAAAAGGGTTCTTCACCGGGCGCGGTTGGTCGCCATGCGTGCAGATCACGAGCGCGAATGTTCCCAGTCCCGTGGTGCCCATTTCAACCGAGCCGCATCCGTATTGGGGGAGCCCCTGAGATGGGAGATGCCACCACGACCGACGTGAACGGTGGTCGCGGTCGCAATCAGCAGCCTCGGGCAGAGGATCGCTTGCACGCCGCGTGGCACCAACATGTCACCTACCCAGGCTGGTGGAACGGGATCTAATGACGTAAAGCATTCCGAGCTCGAGGACTGGCAGGCTGATCATGATGGTACGAGGTACCAAGGTTGCCCCTGTGGATGGACAGCTTGCTCTCCAGACCGCCTGACCCATACCGCTTACTTATTCTTGTTGTTACGAGATAGTCTTCATGCAGGGCTAGCGAAGGTGCAGTTCCAGAGATCCGGCACCTATGTTCAGCGCGCAGGTCGCCTTAACTGTTTGCAGTTAAAGACCTTAACGCCCGTATCTGCAGTTGTCAAGTCCTGGTACCGTACAGGATGCATGCGGGTGGGGAGTTATGAGACTTTCTGGACGTTATCCTACGGATCCTAGCGAGAGACACTACAGCCAGCCCCCCGCGTCCATGGTCTGAGATAGAGAACAGTTTGTTGTCGTAGGACGTACGAAATTCTGTTGGCGAGGCTTTCCACGAATTGGAGGACATCTTGTGGTACCTCGATACCCCCGTGTCCGCTTATTGTCCACTTCGAGCTGAGCTTTGCCCCATACAGAGTTTGCAGGAGTAGTTACCAAGATGAGAGAAGGACCATTCGTCGAGCTAGATATTTCCTGTCACGACCTCTGCTGGCAGGTCTTGTCTGTGTGGAGAGTCATGTGGATCGAGTTGAACCATCCCACACAGATTCTACATGGAAATCCTCCAAATTGCCCCAGCTGGGAAGAACGAGGATGGGTGTCGCAGTCAAGGACCCCAAAGTGGAAGCGACAGGATCGCTTGATGGGGAGTTTGCAGCAGCCCGTGTAACCCTGAGAAATGACTCCAATCTGAAGTCAGGGCATGATTCTGTCCTGGCCTGCAGCTTTGACTCTATCGATTCCTTCTTGCCAGCGGGACGAGGGGCGACGCAGATATCGAGTTCCTGTCACAGCCCAGCATCGGAAGCCAGACAGTGAAGAGCCTGAATGTCTCTGGCTGCGGATATTCGCGGACAGGGCTGCAAGGGTTGGCCGAGACGCAAATTGAAGCCCAAGAGACGAGCCTCTCCTTGTGACTGGCCACATTGGGATCGATTATCCCGGAAATATCTTTGATATGCGAGCGAGATCAGGGGGACCTTTTCAGACCTAGTCCCAGGGTATGGATAATATGATCGACGTGATCGCCGAAGTGGACTTTTTCCCGGGACAAGCTAACCACAATTCCTTGGAACCTACGGAGTACGGACTATGTCACGCAGTAACCGAAGTGCAGGGAAGGGACGGCTTATGGCGAAGACGACGGAAGCTCAACGGTGTCGCTTTGCCTTCGCAGGACGTCGAATCCCCGGCACGCGGAGCAGACCAGCGGGAACAGAGTTTGATTGATTACGATGCACGGGGAGCAAGACAGAAGACCGGCCAGTAGGGGGCCTTCGTCACCTCGAGGACCGTCTGCCAGGTAGCTCGTACCCCCATACCCAGTAGTGATGGTAAGCCGGATCCTGTGCTACTTGCTTCACTTGCAAGGGCACGTACCAATACTCGAACGAGTCCATGGGCTGGACGTGCAGCGGGACGCAGGATCCTTTCCTGTGCCTCTCGCTCAGAGATGGTGCTATTGTGCATTGCGTCCATGGTCGATTGTCCAAATTGGACGACAGCTTGTGGCTTTCCTGGTCCAAAAGCAGAAGGATCGTTCGCATTGGACAGGGATAGAGCTCTTGAAGCCTGAACCCAGGCGAGCAGCAGATGAGCCGCGATCCAATAAGCGGCTACGGCCACCGAACGCCCTAATCGCCTTGCTTTAGCATTTCCAGCGAATTCCCGGGACGCCCGCTACGAGCTTCTGATCCAGGCAGCTGCCAACTGGGGATCAAACTGCACGGGGGAGCGAAGCCGACGTCGGCAGGATGCCAATGGGCACAGGCCAAGAAGCAAGGCTAACGCGCACTGCTGGTGGCCGTCGGCATGCCTGACATGGCTGCATGGCAGACGTTTCCTGCCCCTGGGCCTATGCTCAAACCGCCCCTACCACCTGCCCGTTGCGTTGCACCTTGCCCTCGGCCGGGAGACGAGAAGAGGATTACCTGCCGTGTGCGCCACCTCGAAACCCCCTCTTCGAGGAATGGAAATCTCCTCCTCCCGTTGGCCACGGGTGGCTGTCTTGCAGGTACAGGATGGATGGGCTGTGTGGAGCCGCAGTCCTCCCCCTGGCAAACCCTGGGCAGCTCTTTTCCACAGGCCCGGTGACAGGGCACAGCTAGCTCTTTATTATCTCCAGGCTAACGGCAAAGCTCCAAGTCTAATTAGCCCACCAGACCCACGCTGGTTGGCAGTCACCGACCCCCCAGGGCGTTCCGCAGCGCCACATCACCGCCGTGCCGACCAAGAGGCGCGCTACTATCACAGTTGCTGCCCAGCGATGCCATCATTCCGCCTGCCGATGCCATCACGCGCTTGTCAAGGCATGCTCGGGCGATGGGACTAGTTTTCCTCGCATCCCGGCTGCCCTTTGGATATCGAATCTGAATCCTCATCACCTGTGGCCGTTCCCCATCCGCCGTCCACCGGCTACTCGCATGGTTGACACCCGCTGGACGGCGCGACCCACTTGCCTCTCCTGCCTGCTGATGGGGACCACAGCCTGTCGGCGTCAGGCCCAAACGTCCCTGCCTCGAGGGCTCCTCCTTCGAAGCGCACTGCTCAGATCGTGACGAGGGCAGGCTGGCATCAACGCTACCACGCGCGCTAGAAGCCTGGAAGCATTTCGCTTTCGAACACCAACAAATAATGCCTCCCGCTTCCCCGTCCCAGGAGTTGCGGCGGGCCACTCACTCAAAGTACCTCTGCTTACGCTGCTGCCCACTCCGGACGGTGAAATATTACGAGCTGACCTCAGGCTAGTCCGTCACGACACTATTTGTTCTCCTGTGCCCGTCGACATCTGTGCGCTCGGCTTTGCCTGGTGCAATTTGTGCTGGTTGTTCGAACGGACCTCTTAGGGCCAGGGTTGTCGTTTGATGACTCTCATTTGCCGCATCCATTATTGCCCCCAAGCACGAATTATCTGACGATCCTGGCAAGGGAATGGAAGGCTTGCGCAAATGCTTCTGATCTGGGATGCGCAATCTGCTGTCCGGCTTTCTGGCCTTGGTCGTATCCCTGCTCTGACTCCGGATTACCGCGACCTCTAGAAGTACTCTTGTAAGTCTGGCCGCGCGCGAGCTTACAGCCACGCCCTTTCTCTGTCTGACCTCTCTGGCAATAGAAGGCCTTCAATCTGGCGGCGACTATCGACCCCAACTACTCCCCCTTCCAACAATACCCCAGGTCACCTCCGAACGCGGGATACTTTCAGCCGTCCTGGAACTACCAGTCTCGCCAGACCAGCCCGCCACCTCGCACAGGGCCTCAGGATCGTTGGAGGAGGGGAAGCGGAGGAGTGCCGCACGAGGAACATCCATGGTTGCGACCGGGGTATCCGCCGCACGAGGAGGCTCACAATAAGTACATGTCACACTCCTCGCCCCCGGCGGACAATCCATCAATCACCACTCCCACCACTGCCGGAGGACAGAATCCCTTTTCGCAGGCCTCTGGGGCCAGCGCCGAGTCGTCACGACCCAGCACGGCGAGTGCTGTCCGGACGGAGGCCTATGGCGGATATGGTGGAATTCCCCAAGGACGCGCTGTGACCGAGGTGGGACTGGGGATAAGCTCTCGTCGTCCGTCGGCAGAATCGACCGCGCAAACGCCCTCGCGGGCTTTTGGTGTGCACAGCATTCTGAACCCCCCAGTAGAGCCCGATGATAGAGAGCCCCATAATGTCAGTCACACCGGTCGGCCCGCCATGAGCCTCACCCAAAGTCTTCTCCCGGCGCCCACCGAGTCACCGCGGAGCCGAAAACGTACAGACCCACGATCACCCGCTCAGGAGCCAGCGCAATTACCAGGCAGTCGCGTGGGCAGGCGCGTCCTCACGCCGAAGTCGCCAGGAATGCGTGCTGCGAGCTTGGGCGCCAGAAGGAATCCGGCCTTTCATTCCACGATCCAGCCATTGCAGCCTCACCCGAGCGCCGGCGGTCGCACCTACACCGCAGAACCTGGACCATATCCCGGCTCGGAGATCCCACCTCTGCCTCCCTTGTCGATCGCGACGGCTTCCCATTTGACCAACCTGGCACCGGCCGAATCGGGCCAACCCCGTTCGGCGCACGTCCCGGAGAGCCCTGCTCGCGGATTCGAGCGCATTGTTACGCCCCAGACCGAGCGCTCCTCGACGTCTCAAACGTCGTATGGCAAGCTCGACCAGCCTTCTCCAGGCTATCGTTACGGCGCCATTCAGCCGCCATCTCAGGCACCGGCCCCTTTTAGAGTGATGCCAGCAGGGGGCGCGACAGGTTACAGTCAGGAGACCCAAGGTCATGGACCACACGAAGGGTATCAACAAGGCCCGGCTTCGTATCAGATGACGCTCGACACCGACCAAGGACCCATGAACATTCCCGTGGAGCTGGACCTGCAGCAGGCATCCAAAGTGGCGGACGAGAAGAGGAAGCGCAATGCCGGGGCGTCAGCCCGGTTCCGCGCACGGAGGAAGGAGAAGGAGAAGGAAGCTTCACAGACCATTACCGGGTTGCAGCAGGAACTGAGGGAATTGATAGAAGAACGCGACCATTATCTGTCGGAACGGAACTATTTTCGCGACCTGGCAGCCAGGCACGGTGCACAGATATTACAGCGCCCACAGTCCCCCCAGCAACGAAGACTGGCGGCGACGGCGGCAGTCGGCGGACCACCCTCAGGAGGCACGTTGGACGATCCCACAGTATCGGACGACTCGTATCGCGAGCGCACGGAGCCCGGGCCTTCACAACGTCGACGAACGGGTGACTACCAGCCGACCTTCACCGGGCGGCAAGGTCATTCACCACCTCCACCGACCTATGGAGGGGCGTTCCCGTCTCAGCCTCCTCCTCCTCTGACACTCCCTCCTCCGCCTGGTGGACAGAGCGCCTATGGCACGCCGAGGACTTTGCCAGCAGGGTCAGTGCCTCCGCCGCCGCCTCCCAACGTCACGCGCTCACACTCGTACGACGCCTTTCGGAGAGATCCATTTGACAGGACCTGGAGTTCCGGCCGGTGAATGAAGAAACGCCCCAAACGAAGCAGACTACACAGATAATTCTTTCCTTCGACATGACTTATTCCTAGAGAGACGACAAATGGGGGCGACCTCAAAACGCGACCATACTCCCATCGACCCCGGTGGGACACGATTACGACTGACGGTATATCCAAAAAGAATGGCATTTGCGCTTGTCGTCACAAGGGCTCCTTTCGTTGGCCCCGATTTTTCCATTTCTGCAGCAGATTTGGACACATCCTACACTATCTTGGCTGATCTTTTTCCTTTTTTTTTTTTTCCGTCTTCATATCTGTCGTGGCGTTCTGCTTGCAAGATACCCAACTATACCCCTTGTTGGATTAATATGTTACCATCTGGCGTTATGTCTGGAAGAGAAGCGGCAGGGCAGGGCAGGGCAGGGCCGGGCAAAGGAAACCAGGGCAGCAAGAGCGACATCCAGTTCCCAGGCCTTGCAGATTGGCAGCCAAAATCAGAGACACGGCCTTGTTGCATCTGGCTGTGTGGGCGGGCACACCGTATAGTTGGTGAATGTACTTCTATATATCTACCTACCTATCCACCTATCCGCGGATGTTGTGACTATGCTTCAGAAGCTCCTTTCTGTAGATGCCCTTTGTTCCGAGTCTGCTGTGTACGGCGCGCTTCATCGCCACCGTAGGCACGAGCAGGGGACCTCAGAACGTACGAAGACGCTGACCTGCCTTTCAACCACTGAGAAGGACGTAGCTTCCAGCGTGGCTCACCGACAACTGCTTACACGCTGGCTATGCCGTTGCCACCCTTTGCCGAGCTCGGAGCTGGGAACAGCGCAGAGCAGATGATCCCTAGGTACAGTAACTAGTTCACCGCGTTACTCACTTTCGCTCAGAATAGAAGTCGTTGACTACTTCCACAGCAAGCCAACAGCTAGCTACTGGCTCCCATTTCTCGAGCCTGCATTCACACGGAGCGCTAAGGATGGAGCTCCGTTTCCACTCTCTGGCTCTGACGCCTCTGCATTTTCATGGCCTCTCAGCTCCTAAAATGTGACGTCCGGGCCAATCAATGCGCAAAGACGGTGACCATGATTCGGTATTGGCCAGCGAGAGGCAGGACAGCTGCCAACCGGAGCCACGGTTTATCATCCTGCGGAGCGTCGCGTAGCGGTTCTCATACATTGATACGGAGTACATGGTGGCAGGTACCTGGTAGGCACAGAAAAGATATACGAGTCCTGTGGTGGCAGACCGGGATTTTCGCCCGAAACTTTTTCAAGTGTGAGTTGGTGAGTTGGTGACCTTTGGCCCGTGGAGGACGAGTTACAGTACGGAGCATCGTTCCCTACCGGTAGTGTCTGTGTGATGTCTGTCTTGCTCTACTGGTACTCGTCCTCCGTCCGTACCTTGCCACTCATCCACCCATCTCCGCCAAACCCCGTGTGCCCGTCAACCGCTGGGGCTGGGAGCCACAAGACAAGGTTCGCGGGATAGGGACTAAGAAGTACCCTCGCACTCCGTAGTATGCGCGTATGCGTGACTACTGTGCGTGTCCATGTAGATCTAAACAACGATCTCGGCAGGACGAGCTACTACGTCAAGCATACGGAGTACCTCGTAGTCGGGTGACCGCTCGCAGCGCCCGGACGCTTGCAGTAGTACGTTCAAACCAGCCAGTCGAGTCGCCTGCTTTCCGACCACCGCTTCCTCTTAGAGTACAGTACGATAATTGTGCAATCCTAATCTCTCATCTGTGATCTCTAATCTTGGGCCTCGATCTTTTTGCCAAGGCACGTACTTGTACAGTGCGGTAGATGGAGATGGAGCAAGTTACATACATTAGTACGAAGTAGTCCAAGTCCAATCTTGCGCGTTGACCACGTACGTATTATTGTATGTAGTCTTCCCGAATGCGCGCAACGGCGTCGGCACGAGTACCCTACTGTAAGTAGTACTCCGGACTTGACGAAACTCTTAACCGCTCGCACCGAGCGCCAGCCCAGAGTCTGTCTTTGTATGTCAGGCATGTCAGGGGGGCCCCCATCTTCGACTCTGTCGTGTCGGCGGATGCTCCACGACCGAGGACGTAAGGAGGACAGTATCCAGTACTGTATCTTCTTTTGACTTTTGGACCATCGTCTACAGAACTCCGTAACTCGTTCGCTGGACATGATGGTTCAGACTATTTAGCGAGCGGCGATCTGCTGGGTGGATTGGCTGGCTGGGATCATGGGACCGGCGCGAGAGGGACAGAGAGTACGTCCGAGGACGGAGCCACACTACTGTACGTACTAGTTACGTTCTGTGGCTTGATGCTGTGATGCTCTGATGCTCCATTTGTGGGAGATCAATGGTCAGGACCCCATAATGCATGAAAGATTGGTGAGATCCCGTCGGTTGGGTTCACCAGCTACAGGAGGACTGAAGGCTAAGTACTCCGTACATTATGGAGTATTACTACGAGGGTTAGTTACTTATGCCCGCCTTTGACTAGCACGACTAGTTACATGGTTAAGTCGCTACGGAGGACGCCCACCGGAGTCAGCGTCTTTGACCAGCACACCATCTTGGATCCTTTGCGTCGAATCTCACGGGAGTTGTATACGTATTGGCATTGTGAGTGCGAGGACAGGATGCCGGCCGGTTTTGAGGGCACTAAAGGCGACATGCAATGTCCTGCCAGCCTAAGAATACTGTATGGCTGGCATTCGACGCGTCACGGCGAGTGGAAGGGCTTTGCTTCGGAGTGCCAGGCAGTCAGGTGTTCGGGGGTCGAGTAGACGCAGCTGGTGCGGGCAATCCGACAAATGATGGCACCAGCACAAGAAGTAGGAAACAAGACCGTGGCTGGGGACGACCACTGGCAGGACTCGTCCATCACTCCCAGGACGTACTCCGTATGTCAAACGGTAGATTCACCTGGCCAACGGTGTCAAATAAGCCACACGCTCGGAACACACAACGTCCTGGCTGTACTCCGTACCCATTATGCAATATGCACAGCGGCCCAACGACGCATCCTGCATTGCAGTAACTCGCACAGCAGCCCCTAGCGCGACCGGCAGGGATCAGGGGGAGAGGGCGGATCCGAGCGAGGCATTCCACACGTGGGCGGGAACGGAGCCTCTCCCCCATCGCCATCACGAAAGAGGCTTGCTGGCTTGCTTGCTTGCTGGCTGCCCACTTTTATCGACGTTTCTCTCCCTGCACACCAAACTGCTGGCGTTGAAGGTGTGTGGCTCGAGGGACCCTTCCTTCTGATGTCACCTGGCGTTGCTGTGGCGTGGCGTCCATTATCCCAACCGCCATCGCAGCTTGTGCTGTGTGCTCGTACGAGTACGAGAAATGTGGACTGGAAAGGAGACCAGATGTCCTGGACGTCATTCGAGCATGCCGATGCTGATGATGATGCTGATGCGGTGGCTCAGCTATCGATGTGCAATCACCTCGTACAGTACCTCTGGCATCAGCAGCACTTTTGTCCATGGAGCTTCAAGCACCATCCGTGAGCACTAACCGGACAGTCCCAGGCTAGTGCCTGGCTCGTCTCGCGGGCTGCGCGGGCCACACTACTGTCACTGAAGATTTCACGCGCCGAGTCAGTGATGTGCGTGATGTGATGCAAGCACTTGACCTGCAGGTGATACGAGTACCTCGTGCAGGACATGGGTCGGAAAAATAGCTTGCGAGCCTGCATCCTGCAGTAGCAGCTTGCTTGCTTCCTTGCCGTGCTGCTTGCTTCTGCTCTGCTTGACCCGTTCGACCAGCGTCCGTCACTGGCGGCACGGCATGCTGCCTGTACCCAGTATCGTTTCTTGACATTACTAAATAGCGGCCCTCGCTGCCCGCACACCAACGCCAACGCCAATTGCGTGCTCTGAAAATCCTTCCGATCTGCCTGCTGCCAATTTCACCGTGCACGTCTTCCATCTTGCATTCCAGCCCAGCCAGAAAGGGATAACGACAACGCTCCAGGGCAGGAAAGATACCTCCCTCAGTCCTGACCAGTGCCCGAGCGCTTGCCGTGTGAGGCGTCATCCCGGGGCTGAGTGGGGGCATTGCCAGTCCAAAACGAAAGCCACCACACCGATCCTGCTGCAAGGGCACGTCCGCGATTCTCGGGCGGACACGTGGCTGCAGATGTGAGAAAGCGGAGGGGGGGAGGGGATTCCAAATCGTAGTCGCCCCCGCCCTCCCCTCGAGCAGAGTGTCTCGCATCTCTGAGTGGCTCGTGGTTAGCCCTAGAAGATTGCGAAGACAGGGATTCTGGCAGGTTCATGATCTGTTTCTGCGGTCAGTGTTCACCAACGAAGAAGTGGGTGGGGGAAATGCATTCTCATCCATGCGTGGTGCCATGCTGGTTGCGTCTTTTGCCTTTTTGCTTTTTGCCAGCATCGTTTTATGATTCCTTGGTGCCTCACTTCGACATACCTTGCAGGAGGCCCTTCCTGCGGGGGTTTTCTGACGCAAGACTGGCCCGTGAGAGGTACACAGTGCAGTCACTTTGCATTCTGACAGGGGTGAAGACGGGAAACGTACTCAGTACAGTAGCTTCAGCTGGTCACAGTCAACCACTGACCACTGACTGACCACCGGCCAGCCATCTACTGACGCGCCTACACAGTACAACTTCTTTGAGGCGACTCCAATCGTGGCCCGCCAATGGCAGGATGTCTCAGGCCTACCTTTATGCGTGCTACTCGTACTATGCAAGCACTGAGACAGCGTTCCGTACGTCCTGTGCTAAGTGTCAGCGACCTACTGTACCTATGACTGGGTCTTTTCTCTGTTAGCTACAATCACAGGCTCTGCGGGATGTTCTGCGTTACTCTTCCTCTCAGCTGCTACACACTACTTTGTGCACAACAATGCCCGCGAACCGCCTGAAAAAACTGTCTATTGGCGGACCCAGGGGTTGGTGGTCCATCACCGTGAGGTGGCACTAAGGGATGTCAATTGAGTTGAAGGTGTTAAGTTGTGGACATCCGATATCACAGTACGGACGTCGCTAGGTACCCGCTTTCTATACGATATCGTACTAGAGTTGGGTATGTTCTATATACGGGACATTGCTGCTGGTTGCTACAAGGATGTTATGGGTGACTAACTAATTAACCTTGGGAACTGAACCTTCTAAGACCACCCAGAGACAACAGACAATATTTGGTGAGAGAGGTATGATACATCCAGCTCAACAAGTTGTACTGGAGTTGGCTTCAAGAGACTTTCTGTTATAGACAAGTCCGAAGAACATCACCTCTCAGTGACAATCCAGCTCAGGAAGATGTACTGGAGTTGGCTCTAAAAGACTTTTCGTTGTAGACAAGTCTGAAGACAATCACCTCTCAACCACGCAGCTGTAAACATGCAAGTCAAGCTCAGCTCACACAAACCTCCGTTGAGATATCGCCAAGCTTTGTCTACCTAATCGGGAAAATAGGCTAGGCTTTAAATTAGACTTAATTAACTTTATTTCCCCAACCGCGACGCGCCTATTTTATATAGGCTACTTTGCGCGGTCATTCGTTCACCATAACCTCATTTCCCGCGACAGGCTGATCGTCCACTCAGTCGCGCACTCTTCTCACATTTCCGTTTTCTGAAAGTTCTGGCCCACTATGCCTCTCACAATCCAGCCGAGGAAGCGCAAAGCTGCGTCAAACCCTGGCGCTCCCGCGAAGAAAGTTCGCATTGGCTCTACCACAAACATACCTGATCCGCCGACTGTCTCACCTTCAGGGCGGCCCAAGCGTACCTCTGTTGGTGAACCCCAGTACAAGTTCACAAGACGCCGCTCATCTAGCACTCAGAATGTGAGCCCTGCTGTTGCGGAACTGAAGCCTGCGGCCAAGAGACGCGGTAGACCTCCCAAGGCTGCTGCTGCTGCTGCTGCTGCTCATACACCCACCGCGGAAGAGAATGTCACGCCTAAGAGACGGGGAAGACCGGCCCAGAATACCAAGTGTGAGTTGAAGCTGAGACTTCCGAGAATGACTCTGGGCTAAAAATCACATAGCAGCCTCAACTCCCAAACCTGCCGCCTCCTCTGCCAAACCCGCCCCTGCAGTGACGAGCCAGAAATCCCAGCCGAAAGCCTCCGTTACCGTCCCTGCTAGACGTGGAAGAAAGCCGAAGGCTCTGACCGAAGCAGTCCAACCAGACTCCGAATTCGACTCCGAGTCCAAACCCGAAGATCCCGTGGCGCGGGCTAATGGCGCAGCTACAGCGGTCGATGGCGACAAAAGCAAGCCGGATGACCTCTCTAGCATTGACCCCGACGTACAATACTGGCTGATGAAGGCGGAACCAGAGTCTCGTATTGAGAAGGGCCACGATGTCAAATTCTCTATCGATGACCTTGCAGCGAAGACGGAGCCGGAAGCTTGGGACGGTCAGTCATGTTTTGTCCTCCCTGCTTTCCGACGGTTGTTCTAACAGTGGTGACTAGGCGTGCGCAATCCGATGGCCAGAAACCATATGCGAGCCATGCGCAAAGGCGATTTGGCATTCTTCTACCACTCAAATTGCTCTGTTCCTGGAATCGCAGGCGTCATGCGGATCGTTGCCGAACATTCGGTCGACGAGAGTGCATTCAACCCTGACCATCCTTACTTCGACCCAAAGTCAGACCGCGCCAATCCGAAGTGGGAAGTCGTCCATGTCGAGTTCGTCAAGAAATTTGAGAACTTCATCACTCTACGAGAGCTGAAGACGTTCGCGAAGCCTGGTGGTGCCTTGGCGGACATGCAGATGTTGAAACTCTCTCGTCTCAGCGTCTCAGCCGTCAGCCCCGAAGCATGGCGGTTCATTCTCGACCTCGCTGGTGAGCCAACCACTCTGGGCCATGGAGATGGGATGAGTGGCTACGAATCAGAGATTGATGGGGAAGGTGAAGACACAGCCGGCGTCAGCGATGCAGATGGACTCAACGGTATTTCCGACGGCGAGGCTCTTGGAGTGGCAGGCGGTGTCGACCTTGAAGAATCAGCTGTCAACGTTGTTCAGGACGACAGCAGCTCCAATTCTGTCAATGGTGCCGATGTTGCCGATGTTGCCGACAAAGTCTGAAGGGAAAGGTCTAGCGGCGCATACGAAGGATCTGTGTCCACCCGCTGCTAAGCGGACAGAACTCTACCGGCGTACAGCTTTGGAATGGGCCATAAATGCCTGCGACCATATCTGGTACTGATCAGACTCCAGCAACTATGAGCTGGAAATCCCTGGGCGAGAAATCTGATGGTTGATAGACTCTGTCATCTGACGGCGACTGATGCCATCAGAAGAAGATGCAAGCTTGTCGCCACTAGAAACGCAATATCGACGGTGTCAGCTGAAGGCAACAGCACAGCGAGAAGTCTCATTATCTCACCCCGGTGCTTCCTTCGCACTGCTAGATAGCTGGACACACAGTACTGCAATGTGGTGGTGATTGGACGGATGAGACACAAAAGAAATGCTCAACCTTCGGACAACCATGAATGCCACACATATCTTGCAAAGATAATGGTCAACTTAGATCAAGGATTGTCCATCGTTATCGAGCCGCATTCTCCCGCTGTCGAGTCGTGAGATATCCTTAAGGCTACGGCATCCTCCTGTCGATCATCGCTCGTGGAAGCCACCCTCCGAGGATTCGTGACTATGGTCAGGACGGTATTCTTTTCGTTCGGTTGGGCTCAACCGGCTGGTCCTTGTCCAGTCACCCCGAGGCAATGAATGATTTAAAGGTGTCTGTCTATATAGGCCGTCGACTTCGTGTTTGCGTCCCGCTTGGGAAAAGGTTTTCTAATAGACCTACAACTTAGCTGAAGCAACGGGCATCTTGATCGTCCTTATGCAGATTTTATACACGAGGCAGATACGAGCAAGTGTGAAATCGAGCATGTCATGTGCTTGTCTCTGTTCATAACCAACCTAGCTTTCCACGTGGCGTTAAGCTGGGCTTCGACGTCCCAGCGCTCTGGTTCTTCCGGCCATGCAGCTTCGCAGCCTGCATGAGGGCGTTTCTACCCGCAGGAAAGCCTCTCCACTAGCTGTCTCCCTTGATCCTGGAGCGCTGCAGACCTCGGCATGGCCTTGAGCAAGGCTGAAATTCCTTGTCAGTGGAGCGTCTGCAGTCCTTAAAGGGGAAGCTGCAGCCGGAAGCAACTTATCGCAAGGGCAACTGCCCCTCATTTGGTCCCTAATGCTTGACTTTCCCCCTCCCCTCCATTTGCTTTTGCGCTTCCTTATCGGAGCTCAGCGACTTGCTGGTGTTGCATTGCTTGACTACACAGAAGGACGCAGATCGCCGTGAGCTTGGAGCTCCAAACAGGCAATCAAGTCCCTGAAGCTCTGAACGAAAAAAAGCTGACTGTACGCTGGATCGGCATTGGTTCCATCAACAAATTCTTGGGGTTCTCCTTTCACTTGCCTGTTACATGTTGAACAGTCTTGCGAGGTCTATATCCCGCATTTCGATCTCGAGTTCGGGTTCAATCACTTGTTATAAATCATCTGCTTCTCTCACGGTGCTGCGACAATTCTCGTCAACGCGATCGCGGGTCTTCAGCATGGCGGACCTAAAAGTTGAACTTACTGCTCCCAATGGCCGCAAGATCACCCTGCCGACCGGCCTCTTCATCAACAATGAATTTGTCAAGTCGAGTTCAGGCGATAAGATCACCAGCATCAACCCTACGTGAGTGACCGCGCAGCCAAGGCTTCTTCACGCCGGGAGACTTTGTTGAGAGAGTGGCAATTGACATGTCTGAGTTAGAGATGAGTCTGAGATCACCTCCGTTGAGGCAGCATCGGCAGATGATATCGACAAAGCGGTGAAAGCGGCGCGGGCAGCATTCAACGATCCGTCATGGCGAGATCTCCCTGCCACCGATCGGGGCGCCCTCATGTACAAGTTCGCCGACGTTTTGGAAGAGAACAAGGAAACGCTGGCCACACTGGAGACCTGGGATAATGGAAAGCCGTACAGCGTCGCACTGAATGAGGACTTGGCCGAAGTCGTTGGCTGCATACGGTACTATGCCGGTTGGGCAGACAAGATCCATGGAGAGACCATACCGACGACGCCACAGAAGTTTGCGTACACTTTAAAGCAACCTATCGGTGTGTGTGGTCAGATCATCCCCTGGAATTACCCTCTGGCTATGGCGGCATGGAAACTCGGGCCTGCACTCGCATGTGGCAACACGGTGGTAATGAAGCCTGCGGAGCAAACTCCCCTCTCGATCCTATACCTTGCCAGTCTCGTCCCTGGGATCTTCCCTCCAGGCGTCATCAACATTGTGAACGGATACGGCAAAGAAGCCGGTCACGCCCTAGCCTCTCATTTGGACGTGGACAAGATCGCCTTTACCGGTAGCACACTCACGGGCAAGCAAATCATGAAAACAGCCAGTGTCAACATGAAGAACATCACACTCGAGACGGGCGGCAAATCACCTCTTGTAGTCTTCGACGATGCTGATCTCGAACAAGCTGCGAAATGGGCGCACATTGGCATCATGTCGAACCAGGGTCAGATCTGTACAGCAACATCTCGCGTCCTGGTGCAAGACTCAATCTACGACAAGTTCGTTGAGCAATTCAAGGAGATCGTGAAGTCGACTTCGAAAGTTGGCGACCCGTTTGCCGACGACACATTCCAGGGCCCTCAGGTCACGAAAGCACAGTACGAAAGAGTTCTGGGCTATATTGAAAGTGGGAAATCCGAGGGCGCAACACTCGCGACGGGTGGCGTGCCACACAAAAATGTCGGAGATGGCAAGGGTTTCTTCATCGAGCCAACCGTCTTCACAGGAGTCAAGGATGACATGAAGATCTACCGCGAGGAAATCTTCGGTCCCTTCGTTGTCATCGCCTCTTTCAAGACAGAGGACGATGCGATTCGCATGGCGAACGACACCACATACGGTCTCGGCTCTGCGTTGTTCACTCAAAACATCGAGAGGGCGCACCGAGTGGCAGCGAGGATCGAGGCTGGTATGGTTTGGATCAATTCAAGCAATGATTCGGACTTCAGAGTACCATTTGGTGGTGTCAAGCAGAGTGGTATTGGAAGAGAGCTGGGTGAGGCTGGATTGGCGGCGTATTCACAGACCAAGGCAGTTCATGTCAACGTGGGATTGAAGTTGTGATAGCTATCAGGCCACAAGTGAGATTCAATTTGGCAAAAAGTCTGTCTTTGGGTACTCAGCCGTAAGACGCCACAATGTTTACTCGAGACAAAAGCTCAGTCATCAAATACGGCGCTCAGTTGACCGTAAAAGAGACTCCCAGAATCTTATGCACAGCTGCGGTTCCTCCGGTTTATCGTATGTTGACTGTCTCCAGCTCGTTTCGGTAGCGGCTGTCGCAGGTCGACTGACTGATATCCTCAGGTCCTGATGCATGGCCCAGGAGTGAGTGGCCTCTATTCCATCCGTGTGAGGCTGCTCTCAAGTTCATCTCATATGCTCCCTCTTTCACTTTGCCCATGAGACAATCTCGACTTCTCTTCCCTCAATTCATTGCCACCTTTCAATAACCTCACTTTCAACTCCTGGATCGCACAAACAAAACCAACATCCTTTCATCCTTTCATTGCTTCAGTCACATAACCATCTCAACAATACCAAGCCGCACCCCATCATCATCATCTTCTTAGCCATGTCGTCCGAAGCGGTCGACGACCAACTGATCAAAAGAATCAAAGGTAGGTTTTGACTCGCAAGTTTGATCGTCCACTTCCGCTCCTCCCTAGCTATCCTTACCGTGGGAGACCCGCTGACCTCGGTTTCCTAACGCTGTTCTTTGCTGCAGATGAGATCGAAGTGATCACGGGCGACGAGCTTCCGAGAGATTTCATCCGTTATGGGCCTTCTTTCACTCGCCAGTCCCTCAAGAGGCTGGTACACGGGACGATGCTGGCCGAGTTCGGGCGCGATTACCTGATTCAAAATGACGCGCTGGAGGTGTTGCTGCTATTTGCGCAGTTCCACGTTGCTTGCATCATGAGAGGTACGTATCTCTGGCGTGCACAGACCCTGAAGAGTGAGCTCTCTTACTCTGTCTGCTCGGATGACACCTGGAGAAAGAGGCAATTGCTAACAGCCACCTTCCCGCGAATAGCTGCCAACTTGGCTGCCCGAATGGCCAGGCGACGAACCGTCGAGGGCGAGGATTTCGCGCTTGCGACCAAGCTGCTCGAGGAGAAGGAGCACCAGATGATGTTGAAGAGAGCATATGAGAGATGGGTTCGTAAGGATCGAATGGGGGGACTGCGATACAGTTTGAGGACGCGGGGCTGGTATGGCTGGTGAGATCAGTTGGTGAATGTACTCGTACTCGTACTCGTACGCTCGACGCTCTCGTGACGTGGTGTCGATGCGCTGATCTGGGGAAATCATGTGGCTCTGAGGGAGCTCAACGGCGGCATATTCTTGACAAAGGGGAAAGGTCCGGGTGGAATGGGATCTTGCTCACAAAGATTGTGGCTCATGCACAGAAGCTGAGCAGAATGGGATGATAACCTCCCACTGGTACTTCAGCAGCAATAATATCCACACACTCTTGTTGTTGACGACATACCTTTGGCTTACCTGGACAGGTCTCTGGTCTGAGCTTGCGACACACTCTGGATGAATATCAGATCTGCTCTTCACAGGTGCGACAGTTACGTATTCCGTATGTCTGATCCAAACGGATGAACTTGCGAACAGGCCACCACGCTAGGACAAGCAGTTTTGCTCCGCCGCAGCTCACGTGATATCCTTCTATCTATCTTCGGCCAAGCGTAATGTCCATTCACGCAATTGTCATTGCGGCTGTTGACAAGGGAATCTTTTTGTCCGCAGGCTGTCTGTCTGTCACGACAACCTCATCTCCTCTTCACCTGCTCCGCACAGCTTTCTCATAGCCTCTCCTGTCTCATCTCTCTCCGAATGAATCATCGCCTCTGTTGCTGAGCCTTTGCTTGTCGCGGCATCTCCGTTCTGCCAGTTCCCTTCTGTCATTTTCGGGCCCAATATGGCGTCCGGGGGATCATGGCTGAACCAAGACTTTGGCGCGGATGACGAAGAGTCCGACAACGACTTCAACCCGGGACTCGAGGGCGGTTCTGATGCTGAAGATGACGGCGACCGAGACGCGAAACCCAACACCGCAGCCAGGCGGGACGACGAGCAAGATGACGGCGATGACGCTGGCGCTCGTCGCCCCTCGAACAACAAATCGGCATCGCCTGTGAGGCGCGACAACCAGCCAGCGCCCGACAACGACGACGAGGATGAAGAGGGCGATCAAGATGACAACGGCGAAGATGACGAAGGTGAAGGGGAAGACCTCAACGGTGACGATGAAGAAGATGATGAAGAGGACGAAGAGGATGAAGATGCAGTTGCCAGTCGACCTCGCAAGCGCCGGAGACGGGGCCTTAACCAATTCTTCGAGGAAGAGGCTGAGGTTGACGAGGACGATGACGAATTAGAAGCCGATGAGGACGACCTCGGACCCGATTTCATCGAGCCTAATCATCCCGATGATGATCTGCCGCCGGAGGCCGACCAAGACGATGCGAGACACAGAGAATTGGACCGCCAACGACAGATTGAAACATCAATAGATCTCGAGAAACAGGCTGCTGCTTACAAGGAGCGATACGGGCGACGGACTACTACCGCGCTGAGTCAAGGATCTTTCGTGCCACAGAACCTGCTCATGCCCGATGTTTCTGACCCGAGCATCTGGGGTGTTCGGTGCAAGCAAGGCAAAGAGAAAGAGATCGTCACCAGGCTTCTGAAGAAAATGCTTGAAGGCAAGGGCCGGAACGCGGTAAAGATCTGTTCGGTCTTCCAGAGAGGTGATGGCGAGGGTCCTATGGCCGGCTATATCTTTGTCGAGGCTGTCAAGAAGAGCGATGTCGATGATGCTCTCACCAATGTCGCCGACGTCTACCCCCGGACGAAGATGAACCTTGTGCCGATCAAGGAGATGCCCGATTTGTTGAGGACCCGGAAGGACAAAGAGCTGGTACCTGGTGACTACGTTCGTATCAAGCGTGGACTCTACGCCGGAGACTTGGCTGTCGTCGACACGGTTGAGACTAATGGTCTGGAAGTGACTCTTCGACTAGTTCCGCGACTTGACTATGGGCTCAACGACGACCCGGCCAAGGCCCCGTCTGCCGACGCGAAGCGGAAGCGTCCAAATGCTTTTGCACCAACTGGCGCCCCGAAAGAGAGGCCTCCGCAGAGACTCTTTAACGAAGCAGAGGCCAGAAAGAGGCATGATCGGCTCCTGCAGTCGAACCACACCCTGACGAAGAAGTCTTACACCTACAACAAGGAAATCTATGAAAACGGCTTCTTGATCAAAAATTTCAAGCTCCAACATCTTGCCATGGAGAATGTCAACCCAAAGCTGGAAGAGATTACGAAGCTGACCGAGACCGGCGACGATGGCACTGAGACCCTTGACCTCGAAAAATTGGCTCACAGCCTTAGAAGCGCCACGGCCGAAGGCAACTACATGCCTGGTGACGAGGTTGAGGTGTACGAAGGTGAACAGCGAGGCATCATTGGTCGGACCGAGGCCGTCAAGGGCAACATCGTCTCGATCCAGGTCACGGAAGGTGAGCTCGCTGGCCAGCTCGTTGAAGTGCCTGTTAAGGGTTTGCGGAAGCGCTTCCGGGAGGGTGACAACGTGAAAATCATTGGTGGGAGCAAATACCGGGACGAGGTCGGCATGGTCCTTCGCATCAAAGACGACAAAGTCACAGTGCTTACAAATAACACCAACGAGGAAATCACGGTCTTCAGCAAAGATCTCAGAGAAGCCACGGATGCCGGTGGGGATGCAGCGGGAAACAGCCAGTTCGACGTGCAAGATCTCGTGCAGATCGATCCAACCACTGTCGGTATCGTGATTCGTGCAGACCGCGAATCTGTACGCATCCTGGACCAAAATGGCTCTATCATGACCCGTCTGCCTTCTCAAATCCAGAAGGCCGTGACACGCAAGAATGCCGTCGCGACAGACAAGAACGGCTCCGAGATCCGTGTCGGCGACGTCGTGCGTGAATCGACTGGAGAGAACAAATCCGGCACGATCTTGCACATCCACAGAGGCTACGTCTTTGCGCATAACAAGCTAGGGATTGAGAACTCTGGAATCTGGGTCAACCGGTGCACCAATGTGGTCACAACTGCCGCAAAGGGTGGGCGCATCACCGCCCCCACCACGGACTTGTCCAAGATGAATCCGGCTCTCCTCGGCAAGCGCCCTGAGGCTGTTATGGCTCCGCCGCAACGACCTGGGCGCGATCCGCTCCAAGGAAAGCTTGTTCACATAAGCAAGGGGACATACAAAGGCCACCGTGCCATCGTCAAGGATACCACAGCCGCGGAGGCGAGACTTGAACTGCAAACGAAGAACAAGACCATTAACCTGAGCAAGTTCGACCTC
This sequence comes from Cladophialophora carrionii CBS 160.54, assembly GCF_000365165.1. Taxonomy (NCBI): domain Eukaryota; kingdom Fungi; phylum Ascomycota; class Eurotiomycetes; order Chaetothyriales; family Herpotrichiellaceae; genus Cladophialophora; species Cladophialophora carrionii. Next base: position 4,423,205 of record NW_008481816.1, on the reverse strand, counting down.
TCTATCATTGAGTAAGTGGAGCAGTTGAGCTCGTTTCAAGACCATCGCTGACATTTTCCCAGTCCCAACACGCAGAACCGAACAAGATACGAGGATTGGATCAAGCAGCGTGGCGGTCCTATGTCGATGAGGGCTGGCCCAGGCATCGGTTCTTCTCGCGTGCCGGATGGAGGGGTCTTTGGTGGGAGAACGCCCATGCACGCAATGGATGGAATGCGGACTCCAGCTTGGGGTGCATCATCACGGACACCTGCTTGGGGCGGTCCTAGTGCAGGGGGTGGTCTCGACTCTGGGCGAACGCCGTCATGGAAAGGTCCTTCTGGGTCACAGACCTCTTACGGTGGCGGTGGCATGACATCCTACGGCGGCGCAGGCAACTACTCCACCAACAGCGGTTCTCGCACACCAGCATGGTCATCAAGCGCAAAAACTCCCTACGGCGCTGGTGACTACAGCTCTTCGGGCAACGCCGGCAACTCTGGCTTTGACGCCTTTGGCGGTTCACGCACACCAGCATACAATCCCTCTTCACGGACACCCGCCTGGGGTGGACCAGGAAGCAACTCGACCGTATCGGCACCTACGCCTGCAGCTCGACCCTACGACGCGCCCACTCCAGGCATGTCCGCACCCACCCCCGCCGCCTCAGGCAACCGCTACGACGACGAAGCATACACACCCTACCTATCCGCACCCACTCCCGGTGCTTCTGGCTCGGGCCCGCAAGATGCGCCCACACCCGCACCACCCAGCTTTGCCAAGGCGGCCAATAGTGTTCCACTGAAGAATAACCGTCTCGCGGTGTATGATGCGCCGACCCCTGCGGCGAATGCACCGACACCATATGCCAGTGGAGCCTTTGACGCGCCGACGCCGGCGGCGGGCGGACCGAGATATGTGGACGACGACGAGGATGACGAGTGACGATCCTGTCTTCTGGCAATGATATGGCGGTGGTGGTGGTGGAGGTGGAGGTGTAGCTGCGAGATTCGGGCGGCAGCGCGATGTGCTTGGAGGTTCGAACCCGCTCGCGAGAAAAGTGTATTACTATCAATCGGTCTCGAGACAGAATTGGAGTCTGGTGATGCGTGCGCGGTGCATGGGCGTGTGCATGGGCAACAGGGAAGCCTTGGGTCACACAAGGCAAGGGCCATGGCCTGGAAAGGATGGCATTTGCTAGGAATGCGCAGAGAAGCGCCTACAGTACTACTCCAGCTTGGCCTGCACTGCTGCGACGTTGAATCGGCAACCTGGCCGAGGCCATAAAATGATCAATTCACCGTGTTCCGAGATCTCCTTTCTCAGCGTGTTTATGCCGGTGAGGGCTCAATTTACGCTTATCCGCCGACGGCTGTTCCGTAAAGGTGATACATACAGGAGAGGGCGGTTGGGTGTCGTTTCATGTCCAACTGTGTATGTACGGAGTATACTCTCCACGATCCCTTACGGTATCTCGCCTTTGGGTCTCTGTCTGGGCAACTTTTCAGAACAATCTACAATCTGCCCGGGTCCTTGGGCTTGGACCGAACATACCACTGTACAAAGTAGAAAGAACGTCCTGTAGTACCTACTTGGTAGGTATGTAGCAGTATGGACCAAACGTGTTCTTGGTGCTGACAGTAAGGGACATGGCCATGCACGTGTCGCAGAAGTGCACTGAAGTATTCTCTGCTCTGCTCTGCTGCCTTTCCCTGGTTTGCTGTCTAGTCTTCCAATTCCGTGAGTCTACTCAGTAGATACTCCGTACTCCGTACAGTAGGGGGCTTGACGGCATCACGGCACGACGGTACCACGGTACTATGGTACCACATGACATGACATGACATGACCAGTGCTCGGTACGATGACGGTGCTCGGTTTGCCAAGTGGACTCGCATGGTCCTGCGAGAGATTCGGTGTGGATGCATGCATGCTACAGTATGGAGCACGCTGGGTGAGAATGAGATGAAGAGTGTGAGAAATAATCAAATCTTGCTCGGGAAACGAAGCTGAAGCCACGCTTACCTACAGTAACGCTGCTGTACTCGGTACTGTGCGCACAGGGTATGTAATTCTTCTAATTTGAAAGGAGACCTAAGTAAGTAATTAGTGACTGGCGCCGCATCGATGGCATGTGAGATTGTCTGCTTGGCTTTTGCCGGGCTGGCGTTGTCGTTGTTGTCGTCGTCGTCGTTGATCCCATTCCCTCGCTTGGGGATTCGGGTACGCGTATCCAAAACGGGGGACAACCGGTACTGGTGCTACTGTACGTACATCTTGGAATGAGAAGAAAATGGAAGGACCATGGAAGCATGTGTGGAAGGACGCGGGATCCTCGATGATCCTGGTGATGGCGTCGACGGCGTCAATCACATCGGAGCCATGGAAGGAATGGAAGGCATGGAAGCATCTTAAGCGAGATAACATGTTGATAAGTTCAAGATTGCGAGAGTGTTTACCGAGGACGAATGGGGGAACCATGTCCGGTTCCGGGGGCGGTGCACGGTCGGGTCAAGCCTCGTGCGTGGAGATTGTTCAGGGTCCTGAGTGTGCGAGTGCCAGGGGGGGGGGGGGGGGGGGGGGGTGGTACGAGGTACACGAGGTACCAGGAGTGGACAGACGGAGGGCGCAAACTCCGGTGTGATGTGATTCGCAGGAGGCAGTGGTCACCTCGCTCGCATCTTGCGGCATACCTTCGTGATGATTAATGCAGTCGCAGTCGTCGGATGCTGCGACGTGGACTGTAGACAGTATAATCACGGTGATTGTGATGGGATGGATTTCATTGCGATGAAATAGCTACGTGGCCTTCATTCTCCTTGGTTTGCGTGTATCCTTGCAGCGGTGTCGTTGTTTGACATACTACATACATACCTTACGCATTACAAGGAATGGCGAAGGATGCGGAAGGACTGTCTCACGCTGCCGGCGGCGGGTCGGCGACAGCGTTCTATGAAAAGGTACAGCCAAATACAGAAATCAATGATGCACCGCCCGTCACAGTCGTCGTGACGGGAGGACTGGGGTTCGTGGGCTCGGCAATCGTTCGCGCATTGCACGAGTTCCACCCCGAGTGGCATGTGTGGATTCTGGATAAATGCAACGTTGTCGACAAGCCGCCCGGTGAGCTGGACTTGCTGAGCGGCTGCAAGTATGACTATGTGCAAGCAGATATCACAGATCGGGGCAGCGTCGTGAGAGCGCTGTCCCTCATTCATCCCGATGCTGTTGTTCACACGGCAGGGATTGTGCCCTCGTTGAGCGAAAGGTAGGTCATCAGGTGCTTCTCTCAAGGTCAGCCAGATGTGTTCAATGGCGAGTGAGTCGCGGCGTGTTGACAGCCTCGAGCCCACACCTCGACGGGTCCACGAAAGGAGATGGCTGATGGCATATATTCTGGCAGGTATGCACGACGTCTAGAAGCCTTGGTCAACACCATCAATGTGGAAGGCACGCGCCATGTGGTTGACACAGCCAGCAAGTGCGGATGCAGGGCATTCGTGTACACGAGTAGCTGCTGCGCCGTGACCGACGACATGAGCAAGTCGTACGCGAACATCGATGAGACGTGGCCTGCCGCCGAGAGGTCGTCCGTGTACGGCGAGAGCAAGGCCGCCGCCGAGAGAATTGTCATTGCAGCAAACAAAGAGTCCATGGCCACGTGCGTGTTGCGGCCTTCTGTCGTCTTCGGAGAAGGAGACGACCAGCTGATCCCTCCGATCCATGCTTGCATTGCGAAGGGCGAAACTCGCTGGATAATCGGCAGCGGCACAAATCTCTGGGACACGGTCTACGTAGGCAACGTGGCTGATGCGCATGTGCTTGCTGTCGAAAACCTGTTGCAGTTCCTGCCCGAAACCTCCTCCCCCCTTGACGGCGACGGTATCGGGACCGAAACCGCAGCCGGCCAGACCTTTTTCATCCAGAATAACGAGCCCGTGTCCTTTCGAGACTTCAGCCTTGCCGTTTGGAAGGAATTCGGGCACTTCCCCCCAGCTTGGGAGATTCAAATCCCAGAAGGACTGGGGTGGGTACTGGGCTTGGTTGCGGAAGTCTTTACGCGAATTTCCGGGACGCCAACGACCCTCTCGCGTGGAAGCGTGATGGACGCCTGCGCAATGCGCTATGCCAGTGGTGACAAGGCCAGAAGGATCCTCGGCTACCAGCCTCGAGTCGGGCTTGAAGCTGGAATCAGGAGGAGTTGTCGGGTGAGTGGTGCCATGCTAGCCAGGAATCATCTCTGCTAACGGGATGTGACGCTGATCAGGAGTATGCGAGACGCTTGACGAGACGACGACGGCCATGAGAAGACTGGTTGCCGAGGGCTGTGCTGTGCTGTGCCGCCATGTCTGAACGTAGCAAAATACAAATTGTCGACAGTATAATCAAGCGCAGGACTTTCCGTCCTGGCCCCGAGCGTCCAGTCGGCATCATGTCAGCATTAAAAATCCCCCGTCGGACCATCATGGCAGATGCACAATTACTGTTGTGGTGTGCACGAGGTCGTCCTCTGGAACTTTTGAACAGACGCCAACCTTGCGTCTGGCTCAGCAGTGCTTACTTCGTCGCCGAGTCGGGCAAGTCGGAATCCAGGCCCTGGAAGCCCACCGTCCCAGGACCCAGGATCGTGGATGTAGCCGTTGGCAATGGGGCCAAATACTCGCAGAAGTGGAAACTCATCCCGGTACCTGAGTGCCGGTTATGAGGGGCTGTGTGGCCCTCTCAACCTGTGCCATCAGGAGCAGATATGGGTCGACGGGGTACACAGGACAAGCACGTCCGTGGTCTGTGGCTAGCTCTCTTTGGGGAGAAAGGAGGAGATGCGATGATGCCAGTGGTTCCAGTCCTTCGATAGCCTAATTACTTGCACTGTCTACGAGCTTACTGTGGTGCTATCATAGCCTTGCGAGGTCGCTGTCTCAAGTTCGCGGTTGCGGATCCAGGACTACGAGTAATAGACCACCCAACGGCCATCCACTCACCAATGGCGCCGACTGGAAGCCTGAGGATGACGTTGCGCAACGCTCGGCAGGCCAAAGACGTTTCGGGACACTGGGACAGGGGGGTGGTGCAAGGGGAACGATTCTCTGCAGCGAGGCTCTCGCCGACATCAACCCCTTTTTTACCCGTTTTCCCTTTCCCCGGCGACCTCACGTCCACTTTGACCGCTGGAGCCCACTTCCCGTTTGCAAGTTGATTGCCCGATGCTCCTTCTCTGGTTTAGCCTAGTGGTAACGGGCTACTTGGTTCGTTCTCGCTTCAAACCTTGCTACACAGGGACCTCGCTCACTATCCAGGACGAAGAATCAAAGGTTCGAGCGTTGCGCGTCCACCGACTTCCCGCTTCCACGGTTCCACGATCCCTGGGCAGACGTGAGCAGGATAGGACACTCTCTATCCAGCTTGGTTGGGCCCCGATCCCCCCGCTCAGGCCAATAGTGACAACCGTGCCGTTCAGTCAGGGCCTCGGTACCCTGGCCGGCTGGAGTCGGGTCCAGACCTGACTGCCGAAACTCGTCTGGCGTTTTATCAAACATTTGAGTTCCGGGTACTGGGTACTAGGTACACGAGTACCTGCCTTGTCGAGCCTGTTTGGGACAGCCAGCCGGCCGTACTCGTACTAACCCGCTGGCATCTCTGCGCCGCCGGAACCACGCCTGGATAGGGCAGTTCGTCTCGCTTGTCGCCCATCTGCTCCCTTTCTGGCTTCGGTGCTTCATCCATGAACGCGCGCGTTGGCGGATGGGTATTGTGGATGTAAATGTCGTGTGTCCAGGTCGTCTAATTTCGCGTCCAACTTTCGAGAAAATTCGGTAGCCTCACCAAGGCGGTCGCAGATCACTCCCCTGATCGGCAGCAGGGCAGCCATTACTATGACGCTTGGGCAGCAAGATGGGTCTTCTCCAGTCAGTCTTGGACTCCTCGCTACCGAATAAGCCCTCGCTCTCGGAAAGTCACCTTGCGCCCTCCTCGACGTTTGGGCACTCGACCGAGAACATGATGGAAGGCCACATCGTCCGAGGTCGCCCAGAAGGTCATCTTTGCTGGCTTTTTGTATGCGTCCAGCAACATCTAAGCTCTCTATCCGAGTCTCAGATTCTCCGGCCACTTCTCCACGAGCATGAGCTCAGCTTTCCACAGCACGGAGATCGGAGTACAGAGGACCACTCTCTTACTCGTAGCAATGGGCCCCAGAAGATCGAACCAACGAGGCCTAATAATAATGCCCGCCGGTGCATGCCATGCGGGTTCGCTAGCAGCGCCTCATACGCTCATCGCCCGTGCATCTCCACTGCAATATGATCCGCCGCTTATGCTCGAAACGGCCGACTCCAACGCGTTGGAACACCTTCGTCTCCAACATCGGGCGGCGTGCTACTCCAGATTGGTGCTCGTGGTGCTCCTGGGGGGTGGTTCTGCCATGAACTCGCGACTTGACAGTGTTCGACGTCCCGCAAGCGTTCAACGTTTCGTCGATCTTGTGGAAACGCGTGACTGCCAGGTGATGCAGCCCGCATTCAAAGTTCGCGACCAGATATAGTTATTGGTCGCCCTCGACATCTACTAGTACTTGGGCAGCACAGCGGCGAGACTTCGAGTCTGTGTCATATCGGGTGCTGCCGTCCCTGGCCATCCCCCTCGGCGCCGTTGCTCGCGAAGAAATTAGAATCTTTCCAGAAAACCCCGGGACCCGAGCCTCCATCTCCCGAGTTCCAACTTTTGCTCGAAGGCACGACTAAGTGGCGCTCAGACCAGACCAGGTCCCAGGTGCTAAAATGGTGCGCAATGGACAGGGAGCGCCTCAACGCCTCATCCCAGATATCGGCAAGTATCCGTCGCCCAGGGTCGGGCACTTCTGTTTCAGCCCCTGTTAGGTGGGCCGGCCGTAAGAACTAGGCTGCTCCGGGGGGTTGCGGGAATCGGGGGGGCATCAGTGATCAGACAACCATTCTCCAGTCCATGTGCCTGCGAGCCACAAACTCTACTGCCTGGGTCCCTCTCTCTTCACGTGCCCATGACGAATTCAATATCTTCGTCGTGTTTTCATTCTGCCGTCCTTCACTCGCACACGGTTCGGCCTCGAAACTAATGCCCAATTGCTGGACGAGTGCCCGATGCGAACCCCTGGCCAACAGATCGTCCGACACTCTCCTACCAGAGTGGGAAGCAGTACACACTCCAATTTCGACCTTCATTTGTTCTGCCTCCCTCCCCGGTTGCACGTCTTCTGCCCGCTCTGACCATGTTGGCGTTGAGCTCTCCGATCAGCAGTCTACATCCGACATACTCTTCGGGTCTCGCTCCTGGGGTTCGGTTTGCCCTCGACTTGACAGATAACGGCGCGGGCATGTCTGGGAAGGACGATTTTCTCTTCTCTGGGCCGCAAGACACGGCCACACTGAGACCGCCGGCGGACGCTTCGGCTCCGTTTGGTTTCCCAAGGCAGGTGCCAGCTCGATAGGGCTGCTCGGATCAGTCTTGTTAACACGTGCTTACAGCAGGTTGACACACTGGCCGTCGTCCAACTACGATCCTTTCGCCGGAGAGCCCGGCGGACGTGTCTCTCCTGACCGGTCGGAGAGGCTGCGGCAACGGCTGCCGCCCGAGATACATGGCGCGACTCGCATGCCCCCAACGACCGCCGTGGGCGATCCTTTCCGGCCGCTGTCGTACATATCGCAATCATCGGCCTTTACGTCGGACCCGGGCTCCTACCAGCAGCACGGCCCGCCACCCAGGTCGAATCCGGACGACCAGAACGTGGCGCTTCGACGACAAAGCCAGGACAGCTTCATCCTCCAGACTGGATCGCCGACCAGTCAAGGCTACGCAGAATTTGACTTGGAGACGCAAAATCGCCGGGCGTCTGAACTCGGCAGGACGGCGACTCGCTACCACACCCGAAGGCGCCCATTTAATCAGGACGAGTTTGACGGTCCTTCCCAACTGCTACCACTGCCCGTGCCTCAGCAAGAACACGCGCGGTCCCAGGCTCTGCCGTCACTCCCCGTCCACCTCGAACTCGACGAGCAAGACGAGATCATTCTACACGTGAACGACATATTGTCGCGATGTGCCTTCCATTTCGTGGCGAAGTATCAGTTTCCAATTCCGCTGGAGCGAGATAAGCCCCGGGTTCGAACACCGGCCGACCGGGAGTGGACCGAGTGGGCTTATCTGCTGAAAAGGCTGGCGACCAAGCGGAGGATCCCAGCGCGCGTGCTCTACGACAACCAGATCAAACAGTTTGTGACGACGCTGGAAAATTCCATTGCGGTCAGGCAGAACAACCGAGATCAACAGCCCAGGACCCCCAAGGACGACCGATATATGTTACAACTTGTCAGTGCAGCCACGCAGGTTGCGAGAATTCTGATGGACTCGTTATCAATGGAACAGCTCGACGCTCTATATAGGCAGACGGAGAGCGTCATCCTCGAAAGAAGAGCCAGGCTTAGAGGATTGGGATTTCAATGAACTGCCCCGCAAATGATATTTTCATGCCCCAAAGCTTATGAAGACAAGCACACTGTTTTCTTCGACGATGCAGGCGTCAGATACTTCATCCTATACACAGGTCTTTGCTTTTTGCGCCACGTCCTCGCTGACGACCCCTGCTCTCGTTAGCAAGGGAGATCATGCTGGCACATGATTAAACACATCCGAGCTGAATCGGTGTTCTGTCACCCCTATATCATTGGGTTACTCGGCCAGTAATGGGGGGGGGGCTCTGAGCCTGCAGGCCAGGCCAGGCCAATTGCATGGTGCATCCGCCGAAACGAGATGCAAGCCTCACTTTGCACACCGCATCTTGGACAGAGACTCTAAACGATGAGGCAGACCGCAATGCAACTCCGGCGACCATGAGATATACACACTCATGCAACTGAGGGTGGTGCGACACGGCACCGGACTTGCTCCTGGCGGGCTTCCTACATACACGAGGAACACGTCTTTGGACAGCCCACTGGACCTCCTGCGATCTCGGTATCAGCAAGCAGATCCGACACATCCGATCTGAAGTTGCGCAAGGTTCGCAGGTCATAGTGCCTTTTCTTGTCGGTCGGAAGGGACCAAGGCGTCCTCTTCCCTGCCCTATTTTTTTTCCAGCCAGCGCTGGGCAGAAGACCACATTCGATCAAGGATTCAGACCACAGCCCTCCTGGAGGGAATGTAAGCTGGCCCGCCTCGACGTCGGGGGATCCGGCCAGAAAAAAGGGTCTCTTTTTCTTTCAGTACGTCGTCCTGTGTCTGTCATTGGAAAATGGCTGTATTGGAGGAACTATTCGCTAACCATCACATTCAGCGACCTTCAAACGGCGAAGACCCGTCTCTTGTTGCCTCGGAATGCCCTTTTGCTGGGCAGCTCTCCGATTCCCACAGGGAGGGAGCACCGAGTGACCAGGAAGCGTCACCTGACCGTCCCTCCCTGCTGGCTCGATCACGAATACTCTTACGGAGTCAGAACAAACCGATGGACACCCTCGCGCTTCAACCCAGTTCCTTCCGTCTAAAGTTGGAGCTGTACTTCATGAAGAATAGGGGGGATTCCCCCAAGTCACATACGCTTCGCAGATACGAATGGAGCGGAGGCTGCAGAGTGAAGCTGCAGCGAGAAGACAACGGCTCTCAAGACAAAGGAAGACGCCTGGGAATACAGCAACCCAGCTGTCCATTTTGACAGAGCTGAGAAAAATCACAGTCCCCTAGTTTGCCAGGCGCAAGCTTCTCCATCGGCTTGACAGCATAGAACTCCCTACAGACTGTTGAGTGCAATGCCTGTACAGGCGCAAGTCTCCGGGTAACGAAAGGTATTGCCCAGCGTGGAAGGAGGACTGCTTTACAAGGAGAGCAGGCCAGCATTATAGCTACCCAGAGAGCAACGATGGTGCTGCATGGCAAAGAATAATGGGAACACGGGTCTAGGAGACCACGACGACTCAGCTATCATACTGTTGGCTACGGAGGGCATCGAAGGCACTGTGTAGGGGTCGCTCGAGAGGACACATTCTCGAGCCATAAGTGCCAGTTCCAGACGGATTCCTGATCCGCAATATTGCCCAAGCAAAGGGTGTCTGTCCATCGTCAGCCCTGCATTTGCACTTCCTTCATTGCCAAGCCGGACAACTTGTCCTGGCCTGCGTTTGTGGCGGCGAGGACCGGTGTAGATCAGTCTAGTGCTCGAGAGACAAGCCTTTGCCACTTAATGGCTACCCAACGCGACAGTGTTGCGCCGTTAGGCACGGAGCGGGCAGGTTATCTCATGGGGACCGGCGAATACGGCGAGGACGTCGTCAAGCCAGCCATTGGGCTGCGACAGAACCCCAGCATCGGCCCCATGGTGGCGGGCATGTACTTTCGGTCGAGCGCTTTAGAGACCAGTTGCCGTTGCGAGTTACCTAGCAGTCAGTGCCTGCAAGAAAAAGTCTTGGGCAGCAACGAAATGATCGGCACAATTGAGTCATGGCCGAAGATTTGCTTTGCTTTGCTGGTGATGCGAAGAACGTTCTGCACCGCTGCTCCGTTACGTACTGCGGCGTTCTAATAGAGCAGAGAGAGACGTGGGCAAGGCCTGCCTCGCTTACCCTCCAGCAGCTTCACCTCATCCCTCGGAGCCATCCCCTCCTACTAATTGCAGTAGCTCCAAGTAGCAGATCCTCCGGAAGTTTGTCTCAGTGCGAGATAGAGTTCACTCCCATATCCGAACTCGCTTCCGAAGACGAGGGCAAAGCACCACGCACGCACGCACGGCTTAAAGTCAAAAGCCCTGGATGTTTTGGAACAGCACTGCTGCCCCCCACCTAACCTCAAACTCGAGGCGGTGGAGGAGGCTTTGCGAAACAGCCTTAGCAGCCGTCGTTGCATGATATTGGGAAAAGAAGTCGTTCCAGATCTGAAACACGGGGTAATCCAGCAGCGATTTACAGGGCGGACGAACGAATCTGGAGGCCTGAATCGCACGCCCTCGCCTCACCAGAAGCAAATTCTAGGCCTTGGAAGAACTGGCGCTCGAGTCGATACTGCAAGCGACATCCTCGAGTGGGCGCAGTCTCTTCATGTCTGAACGAAGCAGAACGCCCGCGACGCACACCTGACGGAGCGGTTTCGTATCGGTGAAGCTAGCGTCGTCTTTGCTAGTCATCATTCAGGCGGATTTCTCTGCGATTTTTCTCGAAACTCTGCACCATGACTGGTCCAAATGGTGGTGACCTTGTGCTGCAGTCCGTCTTTACCGAGCGGGAGTTCGGGTCCTTTCATCCAAGATACTTCGTTACAGGTCGTCGCTATTCGCAGGCCAAGCAAAGCATGCCTGTGCGATTTGTCCACAGCCAGTGCTGGAAAGCATTCCAAGCGAGTGTCTATTCTGTGTTTGTCCTGCGTCTGAGGCCTTGAAGAAGATGCCGGACTCTTTACTTTAGGCGCCGAATGCGAGCTCGCCTTGGCTGCTTCTGCCTGATGTTGTCTCTGATATTGGCGCTATTGCAGCAGTGAGGCGGATGGAGGCATACTACTTGTAAAGTGGACGCACCGCCCGCCCTTCGGACCTCGCGCCTCGTGCCTCCGCCGGTTGAAGATACAATCTGTCGTGCGTTGCATGGCATTCTTTGCGCCCCAACCGTCGATGTTGCTCGCTGCCTCGACTTCCCTTCGAGTTCCCAGGCACTTCGCAACGTCAATGTGGCATTCACACGCCAGTTGGAGCGACATGTCCGGGCACTCGTTCTCGGTCACAGACTCTGAGAGCGTGGCTATCTGAGGTACATCTCTTGACTGTGTCCATGAATCCGACTCTGGTCTATACTACCAAGGTCATTGCCTCTGCGAGTGGCCTTGAAAACCAGCTGAATTGCCAACTGTTGGTCAGTTGTTTCGGGAAACAAATCGTCCCAAAACCTCTCTCACGCGTCCTCAACAGAAGCAGCTTCCTACTGACGAGCCTGGAAGCACACAAGCTTATCCTTCGTCCTCGGTGCGGAACCTCACTCACCTATCCTACCCTCCAATCGATCGCTCAGCAGCATGTCGTGAGGAGGAGATATTGACGTCTGGACCGTTCTGCCGCTCAAGAGCTTTGCAAAGGGTGATCGGAGAGGTGACCATCCGGCAGGCCACATCAAGAACACGTACATTGAAGTCTCATGGTCCTGAAGGGCGAAACGCGTTGAGAATACGGTCTCGAGCGCCTATCCGACTTCTCCAATCTCATACGTTTTCTTCGGTCCAGGAGCTGTCGCCCAGCAAATCGTCCGTCTTACGAAGAGCTGGGATGGTGAAGTTGATTTCGCCATCAAACTCGGCGGTGCGCGTAGCCTCACCTCACCTTACCTCACCAGACACACACCCACGGGTGTCGAGGCGACTGGGGGGGTATTTGCTGATATGAGTAGGCAAGAAAGCTCACAGTATGTGAGCTCCAGAAAAGGCATCAGATTGGGCAGCGTCTCGCGTCTCACGTCTCACCACAAACAAGAGACAAGAACGGGGCGGATACTCAATTCCTACTCTCGGGGTCACACTGTACGGATTAAAAAGCCGATGGAACCGTGCGGACCGGACGCCAGGTATCAATAAAGCCAGCAGCTTTTATTGCTCCGCCTCCGCCTACACTTCTCAAAAACCTGCAAGATGCGCTGAAGCGGCCTGTTTTTGCCTCTTTGACGGACGTTCGATCTTTTCTGTCCATGCTAGCCGCCAATGTCGCTATGTGAGGATCCGATGCTGATATCATTGTACCCAGCGTGGCTCCCTCAAGCAAGGAAAAACCTTCAGGCTTACCCCCAATTACACTATATATCCAACACAACCAAGAGACTTTAAGACTCCCGAAATCCCGAAGGAGTCACTGCACTCGAATGTACTCTCTACGTCTCATTCCTGGACGTGAATTAGGACTCATCGCTGCACTCGGATGTTCCTCTCATTCTTGGACATGGGTTAAGACTCATCGCTGCACTGGGATGTTCCTCTCATTCTTGGACATGGGTTAAGACTCGTCGCTGCACTGGGACGAACCTCACATCTTTCGGCGTGGTTCCTGAGCAATGGAAGTACAGGAGATCTCGTGTCGGAAACAAGGCGATAAAAAAGCTCTATGGCTTTCTGCAATTGTACTCGTACCCCATCCGCCACCCACAGGCTCAGCGCCGATCCGGCCAAAGTCTCGACGATCAACTTAATACCTCACCCCTATACAGCAACGCCTACAGAATATAACCCTCACTCACTCATACAGCATCAAAGTGACAGCCATGAAGCGACCACCCATGGGAGCTTGACGGGCGTGCGTAAGCGAGTGAGTAAGTGAGTGAATAAGTAAGTAAGTGAGTAAGTGAGTGAGTCAGTGAGTGAGTGAGTGTTTGAGTGAGTGAGTGAGTGTTTGAGTGAGTGAGTGGTTGCGTGCAAGGCTCACAGGTGTCGCAGGGGTAGTGCAAGCAAGGCTGGGCCCTAAAAGGGGCTGACTGAGTGGCTGGCTGGCTGGCTGGCTCCCTGGCGTCCCTGGCTGATCTGCACCCCGTCGGAGCGGACCAGCCAGCCATTGAGATTCGATCGCCTTGTTATCTTTGTCTTGCCCTACTTTGCCCTGCTTTGCCTTGCCTTGTCTTGTTTTGTTTTGCCCTAGATTGCCCTGCCCTGCCCTGCCCTACCTCGTTCTGCAGTGGCCCACTCCCTCATTCAACTCGACCTCTCGGAGAACGGGTGGGGACGAGCCAGTACTCGTACTGTACACAGTATGTAAGCCAAGTGATCGTCCACCCCCTGCCTGTCGTGATTCCGATTTTACACCACTTTACTGCACGGCACACTGATGACCGTGGTGTCGTGCAAGCATACGGGCCTGCCTTGTTACGAGTATAGGTGTAGCTCGTAGGGTACGGAGTACATGCATCTGTCTGAGTCTGAGCAACACATACTCCGTATCCTTTCCAGGGTTTATACAAGTACCAACCCACTGCCGAATGAGATGAGATAGAGCGCACGCCTCCTTAGATTGAAGTCGTGGCACTCGCGTACAGGAAGCTAACTGAGTGTCTCGTTATATCCTGTCATTGTGCTTGTCCTGTCATGCTCGAGAGGCCATTTTCGTACGTACGTCCCGACAGAGATCACCAAAACGTGGATGGGGATGGAATGTGCAGATCGGTTCGTCCATGGTCCTGTTGGGTGCGAAGCCACCACCGCTTGTCCAATTGACGATACCTAGGTAGTTGACCAGGTACTGTAACGTACTTTATACTTTATACTTTATATCATCTGCGGGAAAGGATAAAAGAGAGTCAGCCCAGACCAGGTCAGGCCAGACCAGACCAGAGTAGATAGCTCGCTAGCCTAGGAAGGTAGGTAGGTAGGTAGGTAGGTACTGATAGACATATGTGAGTACTCCGTATAGAGTATATAATAAACCGTGATACAGTACAAGTAGACATGCATAGCCATGGATAGACATATATCGATCCTTAGATATAGATATAGATACTCCGTACGGTTGATAGATATGATACTTTACATTACGCTGCGGGACGACCAGAGCAGAGTAGTACTGTACTTTGGTAGACAACTCTGGCGCAGAGATAGCCCGTCCTTGGAGCCGAACACTCCGTACAGTACCGTAGCATAGCGTACCTCTTCATGAGAGCTGGAAAAGCACCCATCTACCTACAGTACAGTAGCTGGCTTGGCTGGCTCTTTACTCCCGTTTCGCTGGCATCGAGCTTCGATCATCCATCATCCAGCGTCTACCAGAGCAGCGCAGGCAACCCTCGCGCGCAGTGAACTGATAATGTATGCACTGTTTTGCACTGTACTATACTGCACTGCATGCGACTTATGATCGCCGCTACTCCTGCCGCCCCACAAGCCATAACTCTTCGCTGTCCAAGTCAAGGACCCCAATACTTAGAGAGCCCAGTAATTCGCGTCGGATGGCTCTTCCGCCGCCACTGGTCGTGCCAGGCGACGCCAGGCCAAGATGCGTGGGGATCATAACGCTCAGGTAAAAGTGTCAAGTATGAGATGTGTGGTAGAATATGTGTGGAGGAAATTGTGGTTGAAAGTGGGTAGAGCAAAGTATAAGGTCGTGTCGTGTCGTGCGTGCCATGGTCGTACCGTAAAATTGTTGGTGTGTCTGTTCTTGTCTCCGTCTTCGCTTTCGTTGGTGGCTTCCGACTCGCATGCGTTCAGATAAATTGGCCCCTCTCGTCGTCATGCAGCCGGTGCTGTCCGTGGCCATGCCCTTGTCCATACTCAGGACGATATTCTTGTGCGTACGCATACTGACCCTCTGTGTGAGGATAATACCCTTCCTCACCCCCAATCGCAACCCCGACACCGCTGGTGCCGGGAAACGGCACGCCATGTCCGTGCTCCGCTCTCTCATCTTCAGAGTCCCCGCTTACGCCGAAATACTGTTCATGAAGATTGGGGTCCTTGACCTGGGCGGGACCAGGGCCAACGTCGTCTCTCTGGAAACTACTCCTCAAGGGCGTGTTCTGCTCCGAGTTGGCCCCCGTCCCGCCCGTCTGGTGCGACCATCTCCCCTGGGCGGCTCCCGGACTATGCTTCCCTGCGTGCAGCAGCGTCGGTGAGATGGCGTGCATTTCGCGTGCCGGCTCCACCACGCCCCAGGGAATGCTCTCCTTCTTCCAGGCCTCGGCCTTGGCCGACATGGGCGACTGGTACAGGCTGTTGCCGTCGGCGTGGGCGTCGTGCACGCGGCTCATCCGCCCGCTCTGCGCCATCTTGTACCGTCGCTTGCGTGTGAAAGCGAAACAACCCCAGCAGAGGCCGCCGATGAGGAGGATGCCGCCGACGATGGGGAGCGCGATCGCCAAGGCGAGCTTGTAGCCCCGGAGGCCGCCGTTGTCATTTGTGCCGCTCGACGGCGGTGCCGGGCCGGCGATGAGCGTTTCGTTGAAGATGGCCTGGGCGTCGGGGAAGAAGGGTCTGCCCGGCTCAGGAGGGTCGCGGCAGGCGATGTGTAGGGCTTGGAGGACTGTCATACGGAGGTGCGTGAGCAGCAAGCGACTGAAGAGCTGAAGACTCAATCAGGGAGGAGGGAGGGAACAAGGATGGATGGGCGATCCTTCTTGTGCACACTCAAAGACCGTCTTCGCTCACTTACAATTTGCCAGGAACAACTGCTGCGGGATGAAACTATAACACTGAGCGCACTTATTGATGGTCGTGTCGTCGAATTGGGCGGCCGTGCAGAATTCACCGCCCGGTTCGGTCCGGGAGCTGTCGTTCGTTACTTGGTAGCCGACCGAGTTGTTGAGCGGCGCACAGCTGACTTGACAGGGACTGCTGATCGAGATATGGTCCTCCGGGATGGCAAACATGCATCCCGCCAATGTATACCGTAGGGCCACTAGACAGGTGGAAGTACATTCAGCATTTCTGCGACCTCGGAGGGTGGGAAAAAAACAAGAAAAAGGTGTATCATACGCAGGCCATATTCTACATCCGTGTTATTGTTGACTGTGTCCACCGCCGTGCTGTTCAGTTGACATGCCACGCATTTCTGGAATCCTCGACCGGACGACAGAGATTGGTAATTCGCATCGAGGCAGACGACATCGTTCTCGAGGGTGCCTGCGTCCGAGCAGACCGATTCGCAAGGCGACCCGGGCACGCTCTGGAGGGCGGAGGTGACACTCGCGAAGGCCGTCAGCACCAGGTACAGCAGGGCTATCTGTCTGAATCGTGGAGGACGAGGGGAGCGGGCGCCGGTCGCAGGGCGGTCATGCCAGTAGGCCATGACACTGACGGTGAGGGCAGCGACATATGAAACAAGAGGGCAGCGCAAGGCAGGAACCGTCAAGGCCGTCGGACGAGAGAGATTGCGCGCAGACGCAGGCGCTTCGATTCTTTTATTGCGACGTTCAGGCCCGCCGGCACAGCTGAGGGAGGATCACGGCACCAGGAGAGGAGAAATCGATTTCCTCGTCCGTGAGAGGTTGCTGCCATGCTTCGGTGGCTTGCAGGTCGATGGGCGGTTACTGAAGCTGATCTTCCAGTCAGCAGCGGGGGTTGTGAGCCGGCATGAGGATGAGGTTCGCCTGAGGGCGTGGTGATTGGTGGCTTGGGGTGTGCAGGGTGTGATGAAGCCCGCGTTCGTTCACCTGAATGGATGCAACGCATGGCCACCTAGTGAGCACTAACCGGAAGGGCTCGCTGCCGAGGGACGTGGGCGACATGGGCGACATGGGCCTGGACAAGCTTCTCGACGGCCAACTGTGTCACACTGCAGGTCGGCCTGTCGCCGTCGAGCTTGGTCGTGACCACTCCAGATCATCACGAAGCCGTCGCCTCATTAGCGGTACTCGAGGATATGGACTCCTGAATCGTTACTTATCGTCCTGCAACGCAAAGCCGCGGATGCAGTGCGAATGCTCAGGTGCAGTCAATCGGCCACTGTTTGTTTCTTCTCGAGCCGCCGGTACAAGCTGGCACGCGGCGCTGGATCGTGATATTGCTGTGACGTCCACGAGATGCGACGACAGGGAAAGACGTTCAGAACTGACAGCCGCCGTTGTTACTCGCTAAGACGACAACGTCAAAGAGCTCTAGATGACATTGCGAGTGACATACCCATTATCCCCTATGTACATGACGCTGCTAAAACGCACTTGGTGACTGCCCTTCAGAATCGGGTCGAAAGTCCAAACAGTCTCTCATATATACATGACAAGTGTTGGAAGAGTACTCAATCTCGGGAATTCCCTCCTCGCGCTAGCTGGCCATGTCACAGCAGACTCAAAGAGAGACGAGATCGAGGTGCTGAGATCAGGGTCGAGTGGCTAACCTCCATTGCTCGGCAGGCTTGATCGCGTTTCCGCAGTGGTTGATGGGCGGTCACTTCACACCGACGGGGACGACAGCGGTATGGTATGCATCGCCATCGATCGACAGGAGCATTTGAAATGCTCCGACAGCATACACGCTGCTCGGCGGAATATCACCGATGCGACGCGTACCCTTTGTATTCACGTCGAACTTGCCATGCTCACATAGCGATTACCGTGTGACACTTTGCTTCTGATCAAGCTCTTCCACCCGCTTCTCAAAAGCAGAGATCATGGTGCTCGCGACCTTGCCCTCCACTTGAGCAAACATTTGATCGTAAACCGGGTTTCGGAACTTGACAACCACGTCCAGCTTGACAGCAGTGCTTGCACCCGCCGCCTTTGAAGGCACAATCTGCCATTTCGTAGACAGTGCTTCGAAGAGGCCGTTGCTGTGCTCTTCGCTGCTTTTCGCCTCGATGATTCCATTGGCCGGATCGCAGTGCACGATACTCTCCCAGTTCTCCTCCACCCCCAGCTTGGCGTAGCCGACCTTGAGGCTCGCTCGAGTGGGATAGCCTGCCGGATCTCGTGATTTCACATTTGAGGAAATTGTGAACGGCAGGAAATTAGGGTAGCCTGCAACATCAGACACAGCTTTGAAGACTGCCGCGGATGAATACGGCAACACCTTGGTATGGCTCATCGACCGAGGCTCACAGGGCCCAAGGGCTGAACTGAGCAGTGAATCAAAGATTGTTCTGGCCTGGTTTGGTGATGCTGCGTATCTCGATATTGAAGGTCTTGGAGCTTGAACTAATCGAGTTGGGGAGGCAAGGAGCACGCCCGCCGCCCGCCGAGTTGCCATGTTGCCGATGGTCGGGCCAGGCCAAGTCTAGAATGAAGCGAAGATCCAGGAGCGTGCTACGAGTATATCAACCTCATTGTGATCGGGAGTGAGGGAGGACGGACCGGGACCATGGATGTGTAGCCTACAATTGTCAACGGAGTCGAGACAATTATTTTTGTCCGCTGTCTGCGAGTCATTGAAATTTCACGCAATGTCTTTTCCGACTCGCGCAAATTTACGAGACTTGTGCGACCACAGTTTCCCCATCTTTGCGGCCAGACCACGAACGCGCTCAACCCGTTCTGGTGCTTGCTACACGTCGCTCGCCATGGCTACCTCTCTGTGAAAGGCCTGGTCCAAGCGGGTGGTTCCTGGTCGCACACATCCACCCTAGCCATGGAGGGGTCATCCGTCGCTCCCCCTGTTGCCGCGGTCATCAGGAAACAGCCTCCGCCAGAGAAAGCCGAAGCCATCAACCTGCGGACCAAGATAGTGCTGTCCTTCTGGGCTGTCATAGTTTTGCTAGGTATTCCGACATGGTTGAGGACGACATCAATCTATCGCGCGAGCCTTCCACTACAAGATATGCTCGACTGGGCGGACGGACAGGTGAGCAGTGAAGAGCCCTGACGGTACTTTCCAATGCTGATGATGCTCCCTAGAATACCCCCGCCGCGATTCCCTTGGACGTCTGGGTTTCGGCACCAGCTCTGCCCTGCTTGGAGGTCCAGACGATTGTACGAGACACACAACAAGCCTTGGACGACCTCACCAAGTATCCCACCTTCCACCCAAAGCTTCACCTCGTGGACCTGCAGGAACGTGGAGGTAACGGAGGGGGAAAGAGCTGCGGCGAGGATCTCACAAATCTGAATCTTGGGGAACCTGCACTGAAACTATATCTTGAGCCAACATCTGATAGCTTTGCGTTCAGTCTGAGCGCCGTCGCCGCGGAAGCTCGAGCTCGCATACCTCCTAATGCAGGGCCTAGTCACGCCAAAGATTTGGCCGAAGCCATTTATGGCCTCTTCAGGGAGGAACAGATTGCTGCAGCGCTGCAGACCGTCTCGCTTGCTAGCCACAGCCAGAATGCTCAGGCATTTCTGCAATCACAGCCCTACGACATGGTTTCTGGGATTGAGAAGCAGATCAACCGCGCTTACAAGTCGTCTCCCGAATTCCACCTGACCTTTTCCCTTCTGACAGCCAGTGGCGCTCCTTCCAGTTGGGATATACAGCATGCGCTTCAAGAGCACGTCCATCCGCTTGTGCACGCACTGTCAGCCGTTGCCGATTTTGAGGTCACCACACAGGTGCAGCTATATGCGACTCTTCCACCCACCGTACAGCCTCATCACATAGAAGGCCAGAACGGAACGTACCTACATCAAAATGACTTGACGGCGTTTGTGAATGCTGCAGAGTGGCCCCTCGCCCCGTCACTTGGAGATGGACCTACACTCAACTTCATTCTCTACATCCCAGCTAAGGATCAGATACCACTGTCGATTGAAGATAGCAAGGAGCTCTCATGGGTCATCCCTCAGTGGGGTGGTATCCAGATTCTTAACCCGCCATTGTATCCGCATCCTGTTCACGGTACTCCAATGCTTTCAGAGCATTTGGACAAAGACCTGCTGCGCCGGCCTTTTGAAAAGTTTGCCTCGCAACTGCTGTCACTTCTGGGCGTCTTGCAATCCGATCACGACGCGAAAGGCAAGCCTTTGCAATTGCGGCTTGATGCTTACAAAAGGCACTCGGCCTTGACTCTCCACCTCAAAGCAGGATCCAGTCTGGGATCGCTTGCCCGCCTTGCTCAAAGGTTGAGCAACATCCCCATCCCGAGGAACGTTGCTCAACTGGTTGACGACGCGATTTCCCATCTTTCCGCCTCGTGTCGCGCGTTCTTGGGGAGCAGGTGGACTGAAGCTCTGGCCCACGCCAAAGTAGCATTTAGAGACAGCGAAAAGGCATTCTTTGACAAGTCGATGGTTGGTCAGGTCTATTTTCCCGACGAGCACAAGGTATGTCAACACCGAACCTATCGCAGAACCCGGGAAAAACTTGTAGCAATCATCTGCTTCGCAAGTCGCACGTACGTTACTAACCCCGACCTAGGTTGCTGTTTATCTGCCTCTCCTAGGCCCGGTGGGGGTCCCTCTGATCATTGGTCTTCTGAGAGAGGTCAAACGTTTCGTTTCGAGCAAGCAAGCAGGAAGAGCATGATGCAGATTCGAAAAATTCCCTAGGACTCCTCGATCGAACGAAGACTGAGATTTAGCCGGCGATGCGATACGGGTTGCATAATCGACATCCTCCTTCCCACACTGGAATCTATTACAGAGCGAAGGAACTGTTCAGTTGGCCGGCTGCTGTCCAGCAGGGTTTTCCTGGACAGGCACGTTTCTGAGCTGCCTACTTTGGCAGCTCGATAAGCTCGTCATCCGTCTCATGTGGGGTAGCCGGCCATGCTCCAACAGCTGTTGCCACACCGGGACCTGAATGCGACTGGCTGCAGGTACACATCGACATCTCTGTACCGGTCGAGCTTACAATCCCACCAATTAGGCGGTGCGGTGGTCGCAGCCTTCTTCCCAGTAGCTTATCGACAAGCCGGCCGCTGATCGCCGGCGTGCACAAGGGTTCGTTCAACCAAGCTAGAGGTCGTCGATCTTCCTAGGACGTTGCGCAAATCGAACCTCATATAGAATGCAAGAAGTAGGATGTTGACGGTGGCTTTCTCATCCTCAACCCTCATCGTTCACCACGTCCGCCGATATGGCTGCTGGACTCTTTCGCCGCATACAAGGTCTCCTCCTTGTTTCGCTGTCCTTGAACACCTTGGTTGCAGCGCAAGCATGTTACAACCAAAGTACAGCCATCAACGGGACAGCTTTCCCTCCGTTGATCGAAGCGACAACAGAGGACCTTGTTCGTGGTCTCGAGTCGGGCTTGTTCACAAGCGTCGACCTGGTCGAGGCATATATTTCTCGCATCTTGGAGGTCAATTCGACGCTTCATATGGTCACTCAGCTCAATCCGGACGCGCTCTCGATCGCTGCTCAGCTTGACTCGCAACGAGCAAGAGGGAATGTTCTCGGTCCGCTTCACGGCATACCAATTTTGATCAAGAACAACATTGCTACTGCTGATGCCATGGACAACACAGCGGGCTCCTACGCTCTTGCTGCTGCTAAAGTTCCCCGGGACAGCACAATAGCGGCAAAGCTGAGGAAAGCCGGTGCAATCATATTGGGGAAAACAAACCTGAGTCAATGGGCGAATTATCGGTGAGTTCTCCCGGTACTATTGTCGTTTCCCGGCAACTTGACTCTGACTATGTATTAGATCGTATAACACCAGTAACGGATGGTCGGCGATTGCAGGCCAGACAGTCGGTGCTTACTTTCCCGGTCAAGATCCCTCCGGCAGCAGCTCCGGTAGTGGTGTCTCGTCTTCATTGGGGCTGGCTCTCGCTGCTCTGGGCACCGAGACAGACGGCAGCATTTTGAGTCCATCAGACGTTAACAACTTGGTTGGCATCAAGCCCACAGTCGGCCTTACCTCACGCGACCTTGTTGTCCCCATCTCTGAGCACCAGGATACCATTGGGCCTATGGCCCGCACAGTGAAAGATGCTGCTTACGTTCTCGCCGCCATTGCTGGGAAATCGCCTTACGACAATTACACTGACGCAATACCATTCGACACTATCCCCGATTACGTTGCAGCCTGCAACTTCAGTGCCTTGTCCGGCAAGCGCATTGGCGTGCCGCGCAACCTCATTGACCTCTCCTATGACTCCATCGCCGCACCTATCGTCCCCGCCTTCGATGCAGCTCTCGACGTGCTTCGCTCTGCGGGAGCCATCATCGTCGACAATACCAACTTTACCGGGTACGACGCTCTCAACGAGGGCGACTACTCCACCATCGTCCTCGAAGCTGATTTCGTGTCCGACCTGCCAAAGTACCTTTCACAGCTGTCGCACAACCCCAACCAGGTGTATGACTTGGAAGATGTCCGTAACTTCACACATATGTCTGCCCTTGAGGATTGGCCTGAGCGGGATACGCTCATCTGGGACTCTGCGTTGGAGCTTGGGTATGACAATACCTCGCCAGAGTTCTGGTCCAACTATACCATGAATACATATCTGGCTGGTCCCTTGGGAGTTACTGGCGCGCTTGCAAACTACTCGTTGGATGCATTGGTGCT
Organism: Cladophialophora carrionii CBS 160.54; assembly: GCF_000365165.1. NCBI lineage: Eukaryota > Fungi > Ascomycota > Eurotiomycetes > Chaetothyriales > Herpotrichiellaceae > Cladophialophora > Cladophialophora carrionii. Next base: position 4,400,375 of record NW_008481816.1, on the reverse strand, counting down.
GCCTACGGAATTCAGTCCCAACTTTCCTGCGTTGATCGGCTCGCCAGTCATCACAGTGCCGCTAGGGGCGTTCCCTGTTGATACCGAGATCACGCCCAATGGATTCAACAACCTGAACGCCACGGCGCCCAACTTACCTTTCGGCATCAGTTTCATGGGACCTCATTTCAGCGAGGAACTTCTCATTGGGTTGGCTTATGCTTTTGAACAGCGGACATTGGTGCGAGACACCATTACTCCCTACGTTCAGCCGACGGTCGAGCTGGTAGACGTGGTTACGGCAAGGTTAAAGCGAGCACAAGCGTGACACTGCAGTCCAAGTGCGACGGTAATGGGTGTGAAGGCGTCTCGACTTCGGTTTTTGGGTCTCGAGTGAGCTAGCTGTGATGTGATAACCGCGACGCAGATAATCAATGACTCTAAGACACCGGCCGAGGTCTCGTACCATGGTGTCTTGCCTCACAACTGACTACTCATCTGTTTCGAGGCCCTTACTCGCAATCTTGATCCTTGATAATATGCCACCATTCTTGTTTTAATCTGGAGACTCTTGCCAGCCGCTGAGCGCCAGGCCGGTCCGATGTGAAGGACAACAACCGCACAGGATGCCAATGCCGAACCATGTCCGATGCTCGTCGACTCAGCCCCATGCCCGCACGGTTAAGCTGTCCAATCGACGGCCTTGCAATTGGCGGTAAGCTGCTGGTAGGCGATTGGCCAGGATGAGTCGCATGGCTGCTTCATGATCAGCTTCGAACCGAGGTTGAGCATCGCCACGACAAAATCCGGGGGACACTTAGTTGTCGGTTCGGCCAGAGTATAATTAATTAATTTATCAGAAGCTGTTGAGTTCTTCAAGCTGCCAGCCCTATAACTGGTATTTGCTGGGCCTTTTAGTCGAGCTCGCGAGGCACCTTCTGCTCTAAAGCGCAGGAGAAGCACCTTGATTTCGCAGTGCAAACATGGCGCAAAAGTCGTCCCAGACGATCCCGAGCAAGGTGCACTCGCGTGCGGACGTCGCGAAGCACAACTCTGCTGACGATTTATGGTGCATTGTAAGCGAGGCTCTTCCCTCTTACCTACCCAATATGTCCAGCCTGTCCAGCCTGTCCATTCTTCGTCGCCCGCTAACAGTTCGACCCATCAAAGATCGATCATAAAGTGTACGACTTGAGCGACTTCCTCGACGCTCACCCTGGAGGCAATTACGTCCTCGAGCAAGTCGCCGGCCAGGACGCCACCACGGCATTCTACAACCTCCACCGGCATGAAGTCCTTCAGAAGTATTCGGAGCTATGCGTTGGCATGATCGAAGGCGAGAAACCCGAAGTCATCGACCATCAGCCCGGCGATCTGTCACTGGTGCCGTATGCAGAGCCTCTGTGGCTGACTCCCCAGTTCAAATCCCCGTATTACAACGACTCGCACCGCGCCTTGCAGCGGGCGGTGCGAGAGTTTGTCGACCGCGACATCTACCCGGAAGCGCAGCAGAAGGAAGCCGACGGGACGTACATCTCGCAGGAACTGGTCGACAAGATGGCCGCCAACAACTTACTCGCCATGCGCCTGGGTCCGGGCAAGCACCTGCAAAACCGCGGTCCGCTGATCGGAGGGGTCAAGCCCGACGAGTTCGACTACTTCCACGACTTGATCGTCGCGCAGGAGTTATCCCGTGCTCTGGCGCGCGGCTTCCAGGACGGGAACATGGCGGGCATGATGATTTCATTGACGGCCGTGAGAAACTGGGCCAACGACAAGGAGCTGATGGAGAAGGTGACAGAAGAGTGTCTCAGCGGCAAGAAGTTCATGTGCCTGGCCGTCACCGAGGCGTTCGCCGGGTCCGACGTGGCGGGACTGCGTACGACTGCGACCAAAACCCCCGACGGAAAACACTACATGTGAGTATCGTGACCCATCCCCCAGCCTCATCCGGGGGCGAGCCCCGACTGAATGTAACTAGCATCAACGGCACGAAGAAATGGATCACCAACGGCATGTTCGCCGACTACTTCGTCACGGGGTGCAAGACGGAGAAAGGCTTCAGCGTGATCCTGGTGCCGCGCGACGACAACGTCGAGACCAAGCGGATCAAGACGGCCTACTCGACCGCCGCGGCCACGACGTTCATCCAATTCGACAACGTCAAGGTGCCGGTCAACCACCTGCTCGGCAAGGAGGACAACGGCTTCATCGTCATCATGTCCAACTTCAACCACGAGCGCTGGGCCATGGCCTGCTCGGTGATCCGGTGGATGCGCACCGTCGTCGAGGAATGCCTCAAGTGGTCGAACCAGCGCATCGTGTTTGGCAAACCCCTGGTCTCGCAGCCCGTCATCCGCCAGAAGCTCGCCAAGATGATCTCCCTCACCGAGGCGTGCCAGTCGTGGCTCGAGACCATCACCTTCCAGATGACCAACATGTCGTACGCGCAGCAGAACAAGCTCCTGGGCGGGCCGATCGGGTTGTTGAAGAGCTACGCCACGCGGTGTGCCCATGATGTCGCTGACGATGCGGTCAATATCTTTGGTGGTAGGGGCATCACGCAGACGGGCATGGGCCGCTTCGTCGAGCAGTTCCACAGGACGTACAAGTTTGATGCTATCCTCGGAGGGACCGAGGAGATCCTCGCGGTATGTTCTCCCATTGCCTGCGTTAAGTTCGTGTTTTCTAGTAGTCATCATATCCCCACGCCAGTCTCAGGTTGTCCTTGAGCTTGGGGCGGGTTCGTTCCAGCGACGCCCAGCCACACGCACTTGTCCGAGGTTTCGCTCTGACGATGACACTGACGTACGGGTTTCTTAGGACCTCGGCGTCAGGCAAGCCATGAAATTCATGCCCAAAGCCATGCTATAGCCTGCACTCCGTTATGTACGACCATCTATTCCCGCAGCTCGAGAATCTGTCCAGTGTTTGTGTATAAGCATATTGAGCATAAGTGTCCCTCCGGATGCATTCATCGTCCATATATTCTTGCCATACCATAGATGGGACGAAGTCGGGGTCTCCGTTCTCCATCCAAGCCTGGGTGTCGGCATAATTACGTATAGGTACAGGTGCAGGTACAGGTGCAGGTACAGGTACAGGTACAGGTACAGGTACAGGTACAGGTGCAGGTACAGGTACAGTACTGACAGAGCAAATGGAAGCTTCTGCCTCTGCCTGTGTCATTGACTCATTGATTGATCGAACGATATCCACAGAGTGGTGCTACATAAGGTATTTAGTCACGAAAATACGTCCTGCGTGGGACCTTTTGTCCGTGAAGAATAGGGATGGACATCCGGAACTTTGGCCCCCATTCGACGATCTCAAGCGCATGAGTGAGGCGAGAGGGCACTAAAGAACGGACCTGGCATGATTACCTTACACAGTACGGACTACTGTCATTGCCGTGTGGACGGGGTGGAGATGGGGCGCCGTGGCTTACTAGATACTGTAAGTCCTGTGCAGTACAGAGAGTAATTTTGGATCCTGTGGTCCTGTACGAGGTACTGTATGTATGTACCTTGCTTCGTTCGGCACTCGGGAGTATGATCTCCTGTACGGAGTACTGTAGGTGACTAATGTGAATACGAAAACCGATTAGCATCCTTCGTGGACTGCCATGCCCTGCCATCTCGCATATAGCCGAGGGAGAGCCCTTCAGTAGGGTACGAGGTATACGAGGTTAGCATAATATCACGCATCACATACCACATATCACACTTCACACTTGGCACACTCCGTACGAAAGGACGACATACAGTATACGTCTTAGGCCGTCAAGTGCTCGAGCCGACAATAGTTCCGGGACACAGGAAGATGAGGCAGGATACCAGTCTCTCGCATGGGGGAGCACTCATACTCGCACACAGAGCTGTACTGAGTACCTACCTAATTGAGGCCAGCCCGTCCAGAGTGCCCGGGCAGACTTATTGCCCACAACTACTCCGTAATTACCTGGTACAGTATATCAAATGGTGTCACCAAGATACTTAAAGTCCTGTAAGCTGAGGTAAGGCGGTGCTTGAGTAAGGGGGTGTCAAGGCGTCCACATTCGCGACGTAGTATACTTATTTCGAGGATTTCTGGCCGCCTTGTACGTTCCGAGAACTCAAATCATCAGCCGTGGGACCTATGCGACGCGATACATAATTACAAACTGTGCATACATCTTCAGACCCGCCCGCGCTTTACCCTTCTTCTACGGGAGGTATGTAATATAAGCGCTCTGATGGATCGGTTGGTACGTGTACTCATCCTCGCCCTCGTCCTCGTCCTCGTAATCAACGAGATCACCCCCCTGGCCCTTCCTTTCCCTCCCGTGTACTGGCCTACTGCGTATGGTACTGAAGCAAGAGGACTGCGAATAGACTACACAGTACCAGGTATGTAATCTGTACACAGCATCGATCGTGTCAAACATTGGTGGCTCTCGGTAGTACTATATGGTATTGTTCTCTCCACGTTAATTTCTGTCAAAGCTTGTTGGTCCATCGTGGTTGCTCGCGGTTCAATACAGTACTACGGAGGGATTGGTATTGATGTGGACTCGGATGATGGAATCTCGTCGCATTGCCCAGAAGAGGCAGTCTCGCCGGGACGCCAGCGGTGTGGGTATTGGTTATAATGATACGGGAACTGATACTGACACTGACACGTACACGAACGCGTACACATCCACGGACATGTTGGTATGGATAGCGAGCTGACACTAGCAGAGGGGGCATGGCGGAGGGTCACATACAGTAGTATAGTGGAGCCAAAGAGACCGTTGTCCTTCCTGGTCGCTGGATGGGACGCCTTGTGGTCAACACTGCGTGACCCGACTGCACTGGGCGTGCTGCTACTTATTGGGTCGTCGATGGATTGGGGCCCCTTGGGTTAGGATTGTGCGACTCCGACTGCACTGGACGTGCCCCTACTTCTGTCGTGTACAGCTGGATCCAGACCTGAGTGGCAGCCGTCACACAGCACAGCACAGCATAGCACACCGACCTCCCGTATCACACGCCCACCACAGTTGAGGACAGCAGATATACCGCTAGTCCCCAGTCCTTTGGCCTTCTACGGCAGCCGTTCCGCACCCGACATGATGGGTTCCCAGGTATCACCACTCCTCGGTTTGCCGTTCGAGCTCCGACAGAGAATATTCGAGCATGTCTTCACGAATTCAGCATCTCCAGTGTATCCGCCACAGAAGCCATCCGCTTCAATCAGTCTCTGCGGACTTGTCGTAAGGTCCTCATCTGTCCTGATCTTGCGAGCGTTGCAACTGACGGCCCTGGCAGGGTTACAGGTATAAATTGCCCAGACCAGCCTTGGCAGGCCCCCGGACGAGCAGCACCAATGTACAAGCTCTCCTCTTATGTCGGCAACTGCATCAAGAAACCCGGCTGTTGCCTCTTCAACTCAATCCTGTGAATTGTCAGGCCGTCATGGGTTCCTCAACCTCGACAACGAAGCAGTTTCTCGAAGGACTGGCACCATTTCAGCGACGCGCCGTCAGAAAGCTCGAGCTCCATCTTCTCGCAAGTGTGACGGAAGCGTGGTCGCTGAGGTCGATATTAAGATTGATAGCTGACGTCTCCGACTCGACCGATCAACAAACGTTTGTGCCAGACAGCTGGGACGGAGCATTCGATAAAGGGTATTCGGTATCGCAGAAGGCATATGGCACAAGTGTCTCCGGTGGGAGCGACCTTCGAGAGTTGAACATCTTCATCACCACAAGAGACCTGCTCCTAGCACAAGCAGACTCTTTAGTCGGACTGCTGCACATTCTGACGGTTCCTCCTGCGGCGCAAGCTTATGCGAAGCCTCGTACACCGTTCGCATGCACAGCATCATGGGTTTCCGAGGGCCTTGCTTATCTCGGATCGCTTCGAAGATTGAGTATTGTTATCGAAGCCAGTGTCTCTGTTGCGAACCAACTGACCGGTGACGACAAAATCGGCTTCTCGAACTTTGTCAGATCGGTGTTACCGAGGGCCATCGTGGAAGTGAAGTGGATCACGCAGAAGAACATGATCCTTTCCCCGGACGATGATGAGTGGGTCTCCTTCCTTTGGGATGACGACTTGATGGCCTCTGACGCAGGACAGGGCTCGCTCAATGAGAACCACGAGGGCACAGAGATGAACAGGAAAGTTGGATGGTCCAGTTGGGGAAGTATCCAGCAGTGATCCAGTCGTAGGGATGTTGGTCCGGAATTGCTGTCATCGTCCCGTCGTCATGAATTTGTGAATACTCGCGAGAGGCATCAGACCAGGTGTAGGCGGAGCTGTCTGAGTTTCTGGAATCGATTTGGATTCGGGCTTCGGTTGCTGCTTCTCGATGTCCATCTCGGCTCCCTCTTCTCCCTCCTCATCGGTTACCTCATACTCATCGTCGTCATCGTCGGCTTCCTCCTCGTCCTCGCCCTCTGGGGGTTCAACCAGCTGCCTTCGTAGACCAGTCACTACATTCTCAATGCCTCCTTGCATTTCAGCCCGCGTGTAGTCTCCACCCCAAGTCTGTTTTCTTGCAGCTGAGTTTGCTGCACCAGGAGCCCACTGCCACAAATCGTTACGCTCACTTTCTGAGAGTCCACGAGACGTAGTCTTTCGCTGTCGAGCAGCAATGTCTTCTCCTTCCTTGACCCAGTCCTCTATGTTCGGCTCAAATTTACTCCTCAGTAATGCATCCAAGATATTCTGGCTTTTCACGCCGGGAAATTGTGGCGTGGGGAAGGCGACAGTGGATCGAAACAGTTCGCCAGCCTCTCCCAGCTGCGAGGTGATGGTCTGGAGATTATTGGATATGAGTTGTGCATGAGTTTGCAACTCTGGCCTGGCATGCGTTAGCTATCTGCATCTGTTTCTGACCAGGACTTTATTGTGTACAAGGAAGGGATTGGATTCGCGTTTCCCAGGCTGTCTCTGAGCGAGACAAGCGATTGATGAAGGGCTAGCAATCTCTGCCTGGTCAGATCAAGAGATCTGACTTGGTCTGTTGTGAGTTCGGCCATCTCGTAGACTTCATTGCATAGTCATATTCTGTATGGTGGATGGTGGAAAGCGAGAAGGTATTGAGGCATTGAATGGTGTGAATGGTCTCCGCATTGGAAGCTCCGATCAATTTCACATTTCACTCACTCCGACTTCACTTTGTCACTGTCACACCACGAACTCGATGCGCGTCTCGCTCCCTGCGCCCATTTGAATCACCGCCGTTATGGCCGCTGCTCCGGCAGCTGGGCGACTGTCTGGTTGTGGCTTTCGTGTCTGTTCAGCTGGCCTTACGCGATCCATCCGCAAACCATCCAGGACAAGCGGGCTCCTGCGAACTGCGTGGCAATCAACCAGGAAGCTTCACGGTGGCTTCGTACCTACCGACAAGGCAGCAAGAAGCGTTGCCCATTCCCAGAACTTTGTACAAGACTATTTCTCTGAAAACACATCAATCGACAGAGGATGGATCAAAAGTGGAATGCTGGCTGCGGTCCGCACCATTGCAGAAACATCAGGAAGCGGGCAACAAGAGGTGGCTCTCAACACTATACGAACTAGGGAACAAGAAGCTTCCACCAAAGCTCCGGCCATCGAACAGGAATCCCGGAGCGCGATCGAGCCAGCGCGCAGCCAGACTGCCGCTACGGGTTCTCTCGAAGCCGTCCAACACGCCCAAACAGACGATGTACTCCCACACAGGAAGAGGAAGAGGCGGAAAGCTGCTTTGAACCCTTCAGAGGAACCGCTCCCTCTAGATGCCTCATCTCAGCTGGCGACTGCTGCGACCGCGATGCCTACATCTGCCTTTATTCGACGGAGAATGGCTACCTACCTCTCCCTTTCGAAGCCACGTCTCTCCCTGCTCGTGGTCCTTACAACCACGAGTGCCTACAGTCTGTATCCTATACCTGACATCTTATCTTCCATGGCATCGCCTGTGACTTCAACTTTCTCGACCTCGACACTGACTTTGCTGTTCCTGACCTCCGGCACCTTCTTGTCATCTGCATGTGCGAATACTCTGAACATGCTCTTCGAGCAACGTTATGACGCATTGATGTCTCGGACGAGAAACAGACCTCTGGTACGACAGTTGATCTCACCGCGGGCCGCGGCAGTCTTTGCCTTCCTCTGCGGCGCTTCTGGGCTGCTACTCCTTGGTTTCGGTACAAACCCCACAGTCGCCGGTCTGAGTGCTCTCAACATCTTCTTGTACGCCGGGGTATACACCCCGATGAAACGGATATCCGCAGCCAATACCTGGATTGGCGCTGTGGTTGGTGGCATTCCTCCCTTGATGGGTTGGTGCGCGGCAGCCGGTGAGGTAGCGACGTCGGAACACCATTCATGGCAAGATCTCTTGTTTTCCGAGGGTTCGCTCGGGGGCTGGGCTCTGGCTGCCCTCTTGTTCGCCTGGCAGTTTCCACATTTCATGTCTTTATCACATACCATCCGAGCCGACTATCAGAATGCTGGTCATCAAATGTTGGCCTGGACCAACCCCGCTCGAAACGCTCGTGTGGCGCTTCGCTATTCCATTGCCATGTTTCCAATATGTGGCGCTCTATATTGGGGAGGCTATGTCGACTCGGGCTTTCTCCTCGTCAGTACAGCGTGCAACGTATGGATGGCTCGAGAAGCAGTGCGCTTCTGGAAGCAGCAGGGCGCCGGGGGCAGTGCTCGAGGCCTTTTCTGGGCCAGCGTCTGGCAGCTGCCACTTGTATTAGTAGGAGCTCTGGTGTGTAAACGAGGCTTGTGGGACGGTTTCTTTGGCGCAAACGAGTCAGCCAGTATTTACGAAGAGCCGGAGCTCGCGACAGACGGCAGCTCTCTCGGAATGGAGTCCCCCAAATCCCTGCAAAGGAAGCCGCCACCTGACATCAACCTGGCTATGATGGGGTTCAAAAGGCCGACTTGAGCTCCTCAAACACAACCGTCAGACATGCTATATTGCTTCGACACTAGCGGGATCATTTTACGTGACGAGTCGACGTCTGAAGACAAGGACTCGGTACACCCGCAGACGGCCAGTCCATTCCACCAAAGTGCCCACCACTTTGAGCGAGATCGAGACTCGAGGTAACGGAGGCAACCTATGCAATTCCGCGCCGAATCGCGTTCGTACGGCGGCTATACCTCGATCAGGGCATATTGTGGCTATCGGCGTGAAGGGAGCTACCGTCACATCATGTTGGCAACATCTGAACCTCAGCTGAGACGGTAATGGCATTTCCTCAGCGTTTTCCGCCGCTTGCGGTAAATATGTCTTCTGGGTTGTAGCCGCGGCGGGCTTCACCCACAAACCTTGCGATACCGTACTTATGCCGGGTAATACACCGAACCAGCACCGCTCTTTTGCCAAAAAGGGGCCATGGACAAGCTTCAAGCAAGGGGCAGCGCATGCGTCTTATGCAGCCATGGCGTCACTAAATGTAGATCGACTGTTTAGCTATACGACGAATCTCCAGGATTGCGGGGAATCAGATGCTGTGCTTCGACACGAGATTCATCTGGATGGAGATTCAATGGAAAGCTCCAACAATCTACAGCACGGTTCCTGAATGTAACCTGCTCATGCATTCAAGTTACACTGTGAATGATAAGTGCGGGTCATGACTCCCAGAGTCTCCCTCTTTTCCTGCTTCCCGCTTTGCTCTTTCTCACTCCTACTTTCTCTTGAACCCGCACATCAACTCGAGACATGATGGGAGCTAAACTCAAAGTGTCATCACCGATATCTCAATGGCTTCTGGCTGCTGCGTTGCTTGAAACTGTTGCTGCAGCAAGCCTCAGTTACAACGGCCTCGCTCAAACACCTCAGATGGGCTGGGTAAGAGGACCCCTGTGGCCGCGCAAAGACATGCTACATCCTTCAAAAGCTTCAACAATGACTCCACCCTCACGCCCACTGCGCCTCTGCATGTCCTGGCTCGGGATGAAATCTCATTGACATGCTCTAGGACACATACAATGCATATGGCTTGGCGTATAACGAGAGCACCATACTCAACAATGCGGAGCGGCTCGTGTCTCTTGGATTCCGCGACCTGGGCTACCGGGTCGTGATATTCGACGATGCGATGACGGAGCTCAATCGCAGCTCCAACGGCACACTTGTTGCCAACGCGGCCAAATTTCCCTCTGGACTCCAAAACATAGCAAGCCAACTGCACGACTACGGTCTGGACTTTGGCGTTTACAGCTCCGCGGGTCGGTTTACCTGTGGGGGCTATCCTGGTAGTTTAGGATATGAGAGCCAAGATGCAGCATGGTGGGCGTCCATGGGGGCTGACTATCTGAAATACGACAATTGTTACAACGAGGGTCTGTCGGGGACTCCGAAGCTAAGTCAGGATCGGTACGCGGCCATGTCGAATGCCCTGAACAGCACGGGAAGGGACTTTGTGTATTCTCTGTGCAATTGGGGAGATGATAAGCCCTGGTACGTTGCTACCTACCCCCGTCATCCCTTATATTTACACATGCTTGGCGAATAACCAGTCCTAATGTTTGTGTGGAACGTACCAGGGAATGGGCGAGCACCATTGCCAACAGTGCCCGCATCTCCGGCGACATCATGGACAGCTTCAGTATGCCCACCACATCCTGCCCCTGCGGTCCGGACGACTACTACTGTCAGATACCTGGGTACGGTTGCTCGGTCATGAATATCCTTGGGAAGGCCTCGTTCATTCGCAGCAAGAACCAAGCCGGGTATTACAACGACCTCGACATGCTGGAAGTTGGCAACGGGGGAATGACCTACGACGAATACAAGGTCCACTTTAGCATGTGGGCCGCCATCAAATCTCCGCTGATCATGTGAGTACTCCTAAGATCCTGGATTTGCCGTTACCCGCAACCCAATATGCTCGTCTCCTCGCGCTCGAAGTTGTCGGGATACTAATAGCAGTGTTCATTAGGGGAAACAAATTGGACCAGTTGTCCCCCGAAGACTATGCGATATTGATGAATCCAGCGGTGTTGGCGATCAGCCAGGATCCGAGCGTGAGCGCCGTAGCGAGAACCGTGAGACAACAAGTGGATGACAAGGATGAGTGGGGCTTTGGGGAGGTGCAAGTCTGGCAGGGTTCCCTCATTGGAGGCGATCAAGTGGTGGCCTTTATCAATGCTGGCAACAACACTCGGACCATGAGTTACAGCCTGGTCGAAGTCTTCGGGGGCATTCGCACCAACGAGAACGCGCAAAAGAGCTGGGATCTGTTCGACGTTTGGGGTAATCAGACAGTCATGCCACGCGACGTGGCTGCCCGAGTCTTGAACGGGACGCTTGCCGTGGCCAATGCGACGGGGTACTACAATGCTAGCGAGACCAGCTGGGCGCTAGGTCTGAATCAGACTAATCCGCTTCTCATGGGCACTCCAGCTGGCAGTGTGCAAGGTGGAGGGTTACTGAGCGCGGAGGTACCCAGACACGGGATCATGATGTGGAGGTTGAGGGAGGCTGGCGCGTCACAGAAGAGAGATGAGCTCTGATATATTTGTTTCTGCGCAAGTGATGGCATGGTCCAGTCTCTGGAGCTGACATGTGGCTTGCCGGTGTTTCTGAGACAGAGCACATCGACAGCTAGCTCCCCGGCTCGCCTTGTGCCAAGCATGAAAAAGGCCGCATCTACGGAGTATTGTTCAAGTGATGGCTGATGAGGAGGGCAAATTCTGATAACGATATCTGACGGACCGTGCTCTGAAGAGCAATTCCATTTCCACATTACACCTGAAGAAGCAAACCATGGTGCAGTTCCCCTGCCAGATGGATGCGTCAACTCCATTCGCTATGCGTTGGTGTAATCGTTTCTCATCATCCGTGTGACGCCTTTCCTGTACATGAAGCATATTCATGCCGCTAACCTGCAGACACAGCGAGAAGGAAAAACTGGTCAGGATAAACACGCCCGTGAGCCCGTCTCAGACGTGACAGCATATTGTGGCGTCTCATCCAGTCTCACGTCGGCTGGTGTCACAATCGCCTTCCACACAGTCGCTCGTTCGATCAGCCGATTTTAGCCTTTGAAAAGTCCATCTCGGGATGCTCCTTCATGAACTTCTTGAGTATGTCATCTTTCTTCTGGTCGTCGCTCGTCGGTTTACCCATGGCCTTCTGGTTCTGGTCGTACATCATCCTATCCCCAACGTTAGTTAGTGGTCGGGCCCGTCCGATCCCTTGAGAGAGGGTGGAGCTCAAGGGTAGGGGAGGGACAGGTTTTTGAAAAAGGCATTTAACAAAAAGATCAAGTCACATCACAGCACGTACTTCTCCACCATGCCTCTTGTCTCGCCGTCCAGCTCGCTGAGCTTGGAATTCTCCGGCACAATCTTGGTGGTGTCGATCTTGGGCGCCGACGTCACGATGTGCGCCCACCAGTTGGAGCCGCGCGCCTTGGCCAGCGTGATGAGGATCTCCTTGCCGCCGTCGGGTTTGGTCGAGAGCACCCACGTCGAGTCGTCGACTTGGATCGGGTGCGGGAAGTCGCCCTGGGGGAGTTATTCAGCGTTAGATCATAGATCGGGAGTTATCAAGCGTTAGAATGGCAGATCATAGATCGGGAGTGCGAGTGCCGACCAGACGCGGATCTTCGCTTCCTCGACCGTCTCACGCAGGGAAGGGCATCAGGGCATCAGGACAACTCATGTAGACAAAAGTGACTTACATCGATGATGGCGTCCTGGCCTTTCACCCCGACCTTGATGTGATTCTTCTTCAGGTCGACGACCAAGTCCCTGGCCTTTAGGTTACCGGGGATGGGCACGCTGACTTCGGCCTCTTCGAGCGTCTGCGTCCACTTGTACGGCAGGGTGGCTTGTTCTGCTTCTTCGCGCTTGCGGTCTTCGGCGTCCTTGCGGGCACGTTCGGAGGGGGTAGGCGAGGGTGCGCGGTCGGCCATATTGTCTTACTCGGTAGGGTGCGCGCCAGGAGGTGGAGTGGATGTGTGAGCGAAGATGGGCTGAGGTGGTGAACTGAGACCTGGACGTATTGCTTGCGCAGAGACGATCCCCGTGGAGCGTCACAAGCCTGGACATTTGGTTCTAGAAATTACGGCATAGGGCAGAGCCTCATGCGGGGAAAGTGACGAGGCTGTACAGTCGACAGGACGAGGCTGAGCATGTGGCATGCGGAATGGAGCCCAACCACGGTACAATATGACATGCATAGTGTCGTACACCTAAGTACACGAGATCATGGCTGGATATCAACGGAGATGACAAGAAGAGAATGGTAGACGATTTGAGAGGTGACTTCCTGTTAGAATTAGTTTGCATTATCTCTGACGCTACCCCGTTCCGCCAGAGTAGCGATAGTATCTATGTAGATATCAAAATCCCTCATACCAACAATGCACGTGGCTCAAATCCCAACGTAGCACGCTGCCATCAGAGGCTTGCTCAGTCGTAGCGAACAAGGAATGAAACTCGTCAAAAGTGATCGAATCAGAAACGACTCTTGCCCGTATATCCCTCAGGGATCTTCGGCACAGCCGGTGTGCCGTTCATCGGGTCAGGGAATCCTGCCTCGTGCAACATTTCCGTGAAGGTGGTGTTGGGGCGGCTGACTTCTGTTCGCTTCGTAGGATTGAAGCCGCCGTCATACCGTGCGGGCGTCAGTGTCGGCCCGTCATTCTCCGCCGACCCCTCGGAGAAGACGCTGACACCTCGCTCATCCCGCAGTGTAGCGCTCATTCTGTTGGGATTAGTGGAGGTATTATTGTTAGGAGGGGTCTGGAACGGACTGCCCATGTTGTTGTTACTGTTGTTTTGGAACGGTAGTCGTTGAGTAGCCATGCCTCTCAGAGGTGCGATGTGCGCAGCGTTGGGTGGTCGCATGGTTGCGCTCGGTGGAGAGTAGACTTTGATGCTTTCCGTGTCTGAATCGAGCGGAAGTCTTCGCTCCGGCGTCACAGGTACACCAACAGGCGCGACGGGGACGTTGTTTGGAACTGGCGGTGTAGGCATCTTCCAATTGTTCACATACTGCTCGCTGTTGCGGTTGCCCTGGGTTGAGAACATGGACTTGGCTCGGTCAGTGGTCTTGCGCAGAAAGTCTGTTCTTAACCCGCCACCACCTGCCATTGGAATGGGGTCTGATATGGTGGGTTTGTACGAGATGGACGAGCCAGTGGAGCTTCGAGAGCTGGGCTTGCGGTGTCGTCCACTGCAAATCACCCAGCCGAGCATCAGGAACGCCCCGACGAACATGCCGGGAAACAGACCTGCCAAGAACACGCCAATCGGGAATTTGTTGCATCGTGGCGTGGCTTGTGCGGCTGAGGCACTGACTGCACTGGAGCTGGTTGTCGAACTTGTTGTCGAAGCTGTCGATGTGGCTGTCCTCGTTGCGGACGAGGTGGCTGTTGAAGAGCTGGACGTGTTACCAGAGGAAGGCTCCGTCTTTCCGACGATGCTGGTGCTCTTGATGATGGTGCAGACTGAATTTCCAGCGCCGTCCCTGACGCAGTTGTATCCGAACGGGCAACACTTGGTCCCACATGTCGGCAATTTATCGCCCAATCTTATTGTGAAAATCCCAGCCGTCGGGTTCGACGTGGCATTTTGCGATGCAACATCGCACGAAATCGTCTGGATGTTGTCGCATGAGCTTGATTCAGGGCAGCAGAGTGCCGATGATGAGGCATCCAGAGATATGCAGTTGCTGCCGGTCGGGCAACTAAAGCCACTGGGCAACTTCGGATCGACTGCAGAGCAGGAGTTGTCTTCTCTCCGTGATAGACCCGGTAACCGTGGAGGTAATGTGCTGTCAAAAGCGGATGTGGGTGAGATGATTGCCGCAGCAATCAGGATCGTAGCCACTGTACAAAGGCTTGAGATATGCATGGCGGAGTGGTATGTACTGGGTTTGATACCCGTGAAAAGAAGCAAATAAGCAAGCAAACGGGGGGGTATAAGCAAGAAGCCTGCGTGGCCAAAGGTCACAGGATATAAAGAATATAGTCACCAGGACTGAACGATCACCAAGGAGGCCCCAAGAATAGGTGTCGCAGACGAAGAATGAGGAAACAAACAGCTTTGAGAGTAGAGTCGATGGGCGAGTGACAAAGGGAAAGGAAAGTACTCATCCACCACAAGCCTTACAAAGAGATGTCGCCGATTATAGAACAAAAGCAGGACGCAGAAGGGCCCGAAGCTGATCGTGGGCCCATCCATCAGGCGGCGAAAAACGTATGTAGAGCTCTGGCCCTTGTATGTCCATACGATCTCGTGGTACTATGAATATGCAGTCTGTATGAAGTGTACTCGAGAGAAGCTTCGAGGAGAGCCAGTGGCTTGCCGCGTATGGAGATCATGCGCAACCATGCGCCGCAATGCAGGGCGCCATATCGCGCGAAAAGACCCGATCAATATGAAACGATAGGTTGTCGACAGAGATGGTGACTGGGATCGAAAGCAGGCGTCGACGTGGAGGTGGCCGACGAGTTTCAGACGCGAGGCCCAGCAAAGCAAGCGAGCCCGCTGATTGGTGGAACTGTCTGAGCTTGCGGATTGGCCAGATGCAGGCAGGGCACTAGTCCCCTTTCGACGACCGCAGCCATTGTCTCGAGAAATTTGGCCCAGAGCAGAGCAGGGCAGAGCAGACCAGAGCAGAGCACTGAGAGAATCACACGATCCAGTTCCATCGGGCAGCGAGGCGAGGCCGCATTGTAACCACGCTGTTTCGATGATCACAAGACCTGCGACCAGGCCGCAGTCGCTGCTGCGCGCCTTTGTCAAGCAAACGCAACCTGTAAGTTTCAATCGATCTGCCAGACCATGCCGGGTGACTGACTTTGTCTTTCCCAGAGACACACCTCTCCCTCCTTCACCTTGACACCCTTCCAACGACGATGTAAACACGGTGTACCGATATGGCCGAATCAGGCACGACAAGAACTGTTCGCCCGGCACGGCGTCCCCGGCTTCCTCAGCGCTGAAGCCTACCAAGAAACATACGTCCAGTACAGCCAACACCTGGCCGACCAGCTCAACGAGCTCACTTTGGGGACTGTCGACGAGGACACCGGGACACACGCCCTGCACGTCAAGTACGCGCATCGGTCGGACAAAGCGTATCTGTACAACATCTCGGCCATGCTCACGTTCACACGGTTCTTCTGGGAGGAGTGCCTGACCGAGACCGAGGATCCCGCGGCGCGAAAACCGGGCCTGCTGACCATGAAGAGCATCGAACACACGTTTGGCAACGTGGAGACGCTGAGAGAGGAGATGCTGGAGACGGCCGACGCCATGTTTGGCAACGGCTTTGTGTGGTTGATGAAGGGCGAGTCAGGCCAGGACCTAAAGATCCTGCGGACATACAACGCCGGCAGCCCTTACCCCGAGGCCGCCCCACGACGCGACGACACCGACATGGCGACCTTCGGGCCCGGCTCGTCGATCTCAGATCAATTGTCCGGCCGGTCAGGTCTGGGACTGTCCGGCCCGGAAGAACGCGACATCGCCGTCGGCAGCTCCACAGCCGGTTCGTTTGGCGACTTCAGCGCCCACCGGAACCGATACCACGCGGGCCTGCTGCCCATGCAACCCATCCTCTGCGTCAACGTGTGGGAGCATCAATGGATGAGGGACTACGGCCTGCTGGGCAAGAGACAGTACCTGACCGCGTGGTGGGATCGGATCGACTGGCAAAAAGTCGAGAATGCCCATAACCTGATCACGACGGAGAATCTGTCGTCCTGGCAGAGAAAGCAGCCCGCCTACTCGGCACACCGGTACGAGAGCGCCATGGACATCTTCCCCAGATGAGCAAGATGGCAAGTTAGCCCCCCAACCCCCGGGGTAGTAGGCCCAGGGCGGGGTTTCGGCGTCGTTGAGAGAAAGCATTGTACGAATACAGTACCCCGTGCACGGGAACAGGGGACCGGACATACATACAAAGCGTTCGAAAAATGTAGAATGATCGAACAAAGACCATCCCATACGTCTTCTTTACTATTTTCCTTGAACTCTACGACAGCTCCTCCCTTGATATCTAGCCACGACGGGTCGCCAGTGCGGCAACCAGTCGAAAGGTAAAACCAGGATTGGCACTGCGCCCCATCTGACACGTACTGGATGTTGATACCTACTCGTGCGAGTCAGTATTTGCAGCATGCCTAGGACCATGATTATGGTTGTATAGACCAGCACTCCGCCTCGCCCAATCACTTAAAAATGAAGACATCGCGAGGTCGAGGCCTCTGGCAAACTAGCAGGAATTTTTTTGTGCCAGAACTGGATCAGGATTACTCTGTCGTCTATTGAAATGCCATGCCATCCAAGACTGGTCGGTCGGAGTGCCGACTAATTGTGTCGTGTCGTGAATACTGGACTGTGTATTCTGGGGTATCATATGTGTGTACCTAGGTAGTAGACCTGGATCGACGCACTTTTCAATGCGAGAACTGCTCCTCCCTCTTCTCCCCGGTATTTGCTCTCCTTCGCTGCCATCGCACCTCTGGCGCTAATTGCAGTAAGCTCTCCTCGCGCGGCATGCTAATACCGGCATCACGCCTTTTCAGTCCCAATACCGGATGACGCCGTCCAACCCGCCGGTCGCCACCTTGCTGCTCTCCTGCTGGTGCCATGCCACGCATGTGACGGCGCCAGACCCTTCCCCTCCAGCTTGGATCTTGTGCCACATTTTGCCCGTCTTCCAGTCCCAGAAGCATACGAATCCTCCGGAATCGCCGCTGGAGATGATCCCGCCGTCCGGGGAGATGGCCACATCGATTGCGTAACCACTGGTGTTCATCCCGCGGAACCCCTTCTTGCGATTCTGGCGGAACTTGTCCCCCGCAGCGTAGACGACGATCTGGTTGTCCGCGGACTGGAATGCGACGTATTTCCCTGATGGATGTGGAGCTGCGCGAACAAGCGCATACATGGACGGATCGGCGATAAATTTGATCGGCACGGGGATCCCATACTCCCATGCGCGCAAGGACTTGTCGTCCGAGGTGGAAATGAATCGGCGACCCTCGTCCACGAATGTGAGTGTGTTGATCGGACCGAGATGGTGGTCGTATTCCTGAGTCAACTCGCCCGAGCGAGTGTCGAATTGGACAATCTTCTTGTCGTTCATCCCGGCGATGAATTCATTGCCCTCGGGATGGAAGCGCAGTGTATGCGGCGTCTTTCCTGTCGTGAACCGAGATATGCATTTTCCTGTCTCGGTATCCCAGAGCTTCATCTGGCGGTCGTACGACGCCGACAGGAATGAACGTCCTGTTGGGTGGAAATCGGTGTCTGTGATGGCTTTGTTGTGTCCCGAGAACGTGCGAAGCAGAGATCGATCGTGATGAGCATCCCAGAGTGCAATCTTGGAATCTGCCGACGAAGATAGTAGTAGGTGTGATGATTTCGGAATGAAGCGTAACGAGGTGATCGGTTTCGTGTGGTACTTGTACACGTGTATGAGTTTCTTGGGCACGTAGTTTTGGCTCGAGCCGGGTTCTTTCCGTAGGTCGATGTCCAGATCTTGGGGAATATGCATGTAAGTCCGACCCTGGTAATCAAATTCCGATTCCCCGTGGAATTCGGTCGTTTCCGCCCCAGCCAGATCTTCTGCGTATGCCGTAGCCTCTTTCGGTGGCGCAGGAAGCGGTGCCGGCGCGATGCCCTCCTCGACCCATTCCTCGTCCGAGCCCAGTTCCTGGTCGGCTGCAGCTTCTGCCTGCTCATAGGCAACGTCGTCGCTTTGGTATTTCGCCCAGGGCCCAAGGTATGCGCCTTCCCCGTCG
Source organism: Cladophialophora carrionii CBS 160.54 (assembly GCF_000365165.1). Taxonomy (NCBI): domain Eukaryota; kingdom Fungi; phylum Ascomycota; class Eurotiomycetes; order Chaetothyriales; family Herpotrichiellaceae; genus Cladophialophora; species Cladophialophora carrionii. The sequence continues at coordinate 4,381,654 of NW_008481816.1, read as the reverse complement.
ACGATACTGCTGTCGCCCTTTTTCTGCCTCTTCGCCCGTATGACTGCACTGTCTTCCTTCGAATGCCGTAGCTGCACCACATCTTTCCCGCCATATTTTGCGACGGCTGACTGATTGCCCACGAACGCACCACTGACACTGGGATCCTGCGTGTAGCCTAGACTCTGATATGTCCTGTGCGCTGTCCGGAACGTGTTCTCCGATATGGTCGTTTCCTCCGCGTTCCCGGTGAGCACGTTCTTGCGCTTCAGGGCATTCCCCGCCGTCGACTTGAATGGGTTCGCGGGACCTTCTACAGGTCGTGCAAGGTTGTCATATGTGACATTGTACGTGAGCGCATTACTCGTCGGGTTCGCGAGCATGATTTGCAATTGTTCGGTATCCTGCTCCCTGTTAGATTGACCAGCATCCTGATGGGGCGATAAAGACCAAACCTCTGTGGAAACATCTGGCGCCGCATTCACCACTGTCTTACGGGGAGCCGGAGACACCTTGGCCGTCGGCGCGGGCGCCTCATCATCACTTGAGTCGTAACCTCCGCCTAGTAGACCAGACATTTTGCCTGATACTGAAGTGCGACGGCAACCAGACAGTGCATCAAGGTGACAATAGGCCCAGGAGAAAGTTCAGGGCGTCGCTCTTCGAGATCTGCGAGGCGGCTACCAAGACATCTCGGGACACCTTCCCAGATTGCGGACATCCCGGCCTTGTGAAGGGGTGGCAGCCTCGCTGGGGCCACTTGAAATACTTGAGCTTGACCTACGTGAAATTACTCATGGCGCTTTATTTGTTCGCTGCTCTCCTATGCGCTTTGCTGCATGCTGCATGTTGCCAAGTCCAAGCAGACCAGTTACAAGGCATGGCACTCGTATCCCCGCCCTCATCAACGAAAGATAAGTCGAGGGCATCTGGCAGACATTCAGTCTGGTACGCGTGATGGTGTAGGTAGGAAGCGAAGCAACAAACACCGGCCTAGAGTCGCCGGGTCGGGTAGACATAGGCCTTATCCGGGTCTATGTTGCCGTCGGGCTAGGGCGGATATCAACCTTCAGCATGCCCTCGCGAGTTGTTGAAGACGAAGAGGACCTGGTATTGGACGAGCTGATACTGGTGTGTCAGGGGATATGACAACCAGGTCTTCAATCAACTTCAACGGCATTGCGTTGCCACCTCCATCGCCAGAAGCACTGTGGTGCAGGCGTCTATATACACCCAGCACTTTTTTTCATTTCCATTTGCCCCATTCAGCGTGCACCTCCTCTTAGTGCTGTAGAGACCTTCGTTTTGATCATTTGGCTCTTACGGTCGACGCCGCTATCATCTCCGTGGCCATGCCAGCGATCTTCCTTCTAACCGCATTACCCCGTTGCCGCGTCTCATGGCGTGCCTGTGGATCATGAGTAATTCCCGTGGTGCATCGCGACCGCATGATCATTGTGTAAGTCAATTGGATTCATCTCTGATCAAGGCAACGATCATGCTGTAGAGGTAGAAGAAGAACATGATCAAGTGGAAACCAAGCTTGATAAATGATTCCTGTTTGACACTCATGTCAGTAACCCAAGCACTCTACCAGACCTTCAGGTTGTGCAAACCTTCTTGTGTACATTGAGTTTGCGGAAGATTTCAGTTGCATCGAGAAGGTGTTGGCCCTCGAAAATCCTGCCGAGCAGACCTGTCAGTACTTGCCCTCACGCAGCTCCTTTCTAGCAGTTTCAGCACACGTACTTCTTCGCGTTGTATGCGGCAAGAGGCAGATTGAGAATCAGCGCCAGCCAGTAGCCATTGATCAGGAAGAGGAAGGTGAGGAAGGCATGGACAGCGGCTTCGGGAACGATGTATGTGTTGAGGCGGTTGCAAAGGTCAATTGGGTTGATGTAGTCGCTGTAACGGCGTCAGGTTAGCTTCATATACAGACGAGGGGCAGACACCGAGGACCCATTGCATACCATTCGAGATCGCTGTACATGATAGTGAAGAAGACTTGAAGGAACAGGTTGACGGCATTGATTAGCACGGCCAACAGGTAGAGCCACGCTTCGCCTGACATCTTGCCTCCTAAGCGACGGCTGGTGTAGACTCTATGCTCAGAGAAGTCTCAGAAAGTCCTGCAGCTCAAGCACGATCTCCACGGACCTTTGGGCTTCAAATTCTTGTAGCGACAAATCAATAGGCTGTACCGGAAGGGCTTGCGCAGGGCGGGGTGCAAGTGGAAAGATTTGTGGAGGATCGAGGTTGCGCAGCACAATGCAGAGTAAGTCGAAACCCTTGCGACGAGGTCTGGGGAGGTGGGAGAGGAGATTGAAGTCTGTCCTGAGCTGGGAGAGCTGCCTATCTGCGAACGTGGGCACTGGAATTAAGAGCAAATGCAGGCATCAAATGCGATGAGATCAGTCGTGGGGAAGACACGGAATTGTTGGCAGACGAGCGCATCCGTTAAAGAGGCGCCGGGAAATGCATAGATTCGGTTCTCCCTCCGCCAATTTTGCTGCCGCCGCTGTAGAGTGACTGGGGGTGGCTGCCTCCATGCATCTCCGTAGTATCCGCCTAAATGTTGTGCGCGATCAACCGTACACGGATATACTTCCACGACATGTTCTCCGCCTCAGATACGACATGTCGATTTCTATCATTGTTGTGGCAAAGTATTTCATGGCCGTCGTCTTCCTTGGCGGCCAGAAGGCCCATTTGGACCAAAATCCATGGGATTAGGGTGCCCTGCGCGAGCTTTGGGCTCAGATTAAACGTCAGGCAGGCTACGTAGCCATGGCTGCGTCAAACCTCAGTCCGTTACGCTCGCGAGCCGCAAGACCTTATACGGCCATTCAAAGCACGGTGCCACTGTAGACCATAGTAGGACCACCGCTCAGCGGAGTCCTTGAATCTGATGTCTACAACAAGTTATATACAGTAGTGGCATGAACAGTCGTCACCATCGTGCAGCTCGCACCAGAACCAGCCTCGGCGAGTTACTGATTTAAAGCTCCCTTCTCCAGGCAAAGTCAGCCTCCTATCTCAGGGGACAGAGTGTAATTCCTTCAAAGACGAATCCGCCAACGCCGACAATAGTGTACATTGTGCCGGTCTGCAGAGTGCCTAGGTATCCATTCGACTATGGTTTGCCCCTTGAGGCAGTCGAAGCTCGTCTGGGAACCGCAGCAGATCCGGGCAACCAGACTCGCAGTCCAGCGTTAAATGAAACCGGCGCGAGCTTCCAATCACCAACAGTTGATGTTGCAGCGACGGGTTGTTCGTGAAGGCATCAGTACCGCCGCGCTGATCAACCATCGTCCTCAGCGCATCTGCGTGCAGACGAACTTCATTCTCCTGACCAAAGTCTGCGGAATATGCCACCAGCAAAAGGACGGCCTGCACATTGGCATCAGAGCTAGCGTGCCCTGCCATCTGAAGCCGGTTCCACAATATGTTCGTCCCGCGACCAAGGTTTCTTTCCGCACCCACTTGATCTTGAGGATTTCCGTCGGCAGCACGACGTGCTCTCCTCGTCGCATAGGCGTAGGCAAAGAGTAGATGTCGTGAAGTATCATTTTCCAGCATGAACGCTATCGAAGATTCGAGAATATCTCTGGACTGGTAATGTTCGCAGAAAGTTGAGGTCACTGTGGCCGCAACGTTAGTTGTCTTTCGACGTCCATGAGTTGACTAGTCTGTCCATGCTTTGACCGGAGTCGTGCCGGGGTGGTACTTACAGAAATCCAAGACTGTGTCGTCAGTAGAAATCCCTGCTTGGGTTGCTGGAGATATTGTTCCACTTGCGGGTTCCGCGGACACTTGATCTGTATTCGAGCTAGATGCTCGTTCATGGCTTGATGGTCGAGTAGGTTGTTCAGATCGCTCACGCTGTGAGGGCGCAGGGGATATAGAGACTGAACTGGCACTGCTCGCGGACGAAGTCGCGAGGTCGGTGTCTGTCGTGGGACGTCTTGTCCATTCTAGATATCTGGCTTGGCTGGAACGTCGGAGCAGCCGCGACCTTGCTTCTCGACGTTGTGCTGCCGAATGATAGGCCGTATGCCTTTGAATAGCACTTCTGACATTGGGGTCCTCACTGTTGACGAACTCAATGACATTCGAAGACTGCCGTCCGCCCGAGTCCCCTCGTCCACCGCCGCTGGGAGCATCATCCTGCTGGGGATTATCATTTGATGACATGAATTGAAAATAAGGTAGACAGTTCTGGGTGGGCCAAAGCGACAGCGAAAATAAATGAAAAGGATGATCGATGCCAGTGATCAATATCCTACCTCAATTTATGCAGTCGCTAGACCCAGGGAGATGATAAGGAGGGTATTTTGTCCCACAAAGATATGAGCACAATTCCAGCCAGTGCTCGAACGTGTTCAATCTCTGCTTGGTATGATAGCAAGCAGGCTGCAGGCAGCAGGACGAGCCCAAGGCGCTCAGCAGAACCGCGTGAAGGCTTGAAAATTTGCGAAGAACGAACGCGCAGCGGTTCTTGTCACGGTGTCAAGATATCGGCCCCATTTTGCGTGTGGCACGGGTTTGTTGGCTCTGGAATAAACAGGAAGCCACGAGGCCTGAGGGCCAGACCGGTGCTGATACCGACGGGGTTGTGACAAGCTCTTATAGTCGTAGAGAGATCCAGAACTCGCCGCATGGGGCACGCCAGTGTAGAGCGGTCCAACCACATTGCAACATTGGATAACGGTTTGTCTGGAGTTGGTCAGATCGAATGTCACAGCCTCTGAGAAATTTGTGCGCCACACCAGCGACTTATGCAAACAGACCGGGGATTCGTGACGGACTGCTCCGCCGCTCGAGACACGTGCATGCAACATAAACTATGCCTCTCATGCCGTGCTGATGATAACGGAAGCGCGGAGGTTGTGCTAGAGCGGGGATTGGAACATTCACGTCGGTTCGCAGAGAGCGGCAGAACCAGACGATCTCGAATGCTTCTCTGATATGTCCTCGTACGAGTACGACTACGACGACAACAGCAGGTGGGGTTTCAATACGGGCATGATCTGATTGGTGGGTGGTGGAACCCTTTGGGACTGACGGGCAGCCAGTCCCGGCTCTTCGGAACTTCAGATGCGGCCTCGGGCGCCCTTGGCATTTTCCGGAGGCAAGCCCTACCGGGTTTTGGGATCGACTTTGCCACCCTGTGGTTCGATTGACTGCCAGTACGAGTTACTCATGTGCTTTAATAAAGATCACCTGAAGGCATTCGCCCAGAGCTAAAAGTACCAAGTCACGCAGGACCCTGCGCCACCTTCCAACTTTCTCGAACGTCCGCGCATGTTCGGTTTGTGCAAGGCTCTGAGCCTCGTATTATGAATCACAACTGTGCCGTTTCTCATGCTCATGTGACCACTTGTGTCCTGCCGCATTGTGGACTGCGGTGTAGACAGCAAGGCCTTTTTTCCGAGCCCGAATTGCCACCGTCTCTCCATGCTCGCTGGCACAGCTCTCTCCTGGATGTGGCGATGTCGACAAAGCAGCATCTTGACAGCTGCTCAATAACCTCGGCGAGACAGGCATCTTCCGCCGAAGCTAATGAAAAAATGGACCTTGCAGCACAGTTCTGTGTAACCCAGAACAACCTAAATTCGACCTTTGCCCAAGTCTACTGATGTAGCAGAACTGCAATTGGTAGATGTGCTTTAACGGAGAATTTTCCATCCTAGGCAACGCCAACCCAGCCGACAGAGCGAGAACATGGCACCGTATGTTTGCTGAAGCCAGGCAGGACAGCTGGCGGTGAGGACAACCTGGAACCACGAGCGGGATAGCCAAATCAATTGCTCGGCTCCCAATGCTCCAGGCTCGGCGGCTAGACAACCATCAAGCGACATAAGCGATGGAAGCGCTTTGTTGTTGACTCATTATAGAAGGTCTCTGGAAGCATGGACCAAACTGACCGCGACCCGACATTCCTTTGCCCATCCTCTTGAGACTGAGTTGGCACCGGCTTCATCTTCATTGGAAAGACAGGCCGACCCCACTGCTTACTTACATAGTACTATGATGATATGGTAAGCTGAACAAAACCAGGCGGCTAGTTAGCGGGACTGGACATTTTGCTTAATAACAGGTCATTAAGTAGATTTGGGAGAGGACAAGCCTATCTATCATGCATGTGAATCTATATACGTCTCAAGCGCGTACAGAGGTTCGCATAGTGGCTTTGTAACTCAGTATCAACGGCAATGGTTAAATTACGAGATTCTCACCATCAACGAGAAATGGCAACATAACCAGCCTCGAGAGATGGCGCCCCTAACCACCTGTCAGCTACTGGATGTGGTCGAAGACTCGTTCACATGTGAGACTCGTGCCTAACCACTCTACCTGCATCTACAATTGCACGAAGCCAGCAGTGAAGGAGATGCCGTGGAATTTACATGTATTCATCACTGTGCCCCTGATGTACCTTTTGGTTCGCTCCGCACGCTCTCTGGTGACACCGGGGTGATGTCGACTCTGGCATGTTCACCTTGGCAGTACAAGAACTACCGGGCGGTACTGGCGGAGTTTAGTCGAATCAGGCCGGATCTGCGATCGCTCTCATGCTAGGGTGGAAGTTCGGAAAACCGCATTGTTGAGGTCTCCGTGGTTCGCTCTTCGCTTCCGGCCGTGTATTTCACCTCGCCTACGGACAGCTGCAAATATGGAAGTAGGAAGGAACGTCTCTCGAGCGTAGATTGGAACCTTTCATCTGCCCAGGTCATTTATTCAGTGCGCGTACCAAAGAACTTCGAGCGTCATGAGATTAGGAACACATCAAGTATCTATGAATATGCGAGAGCCCCGATCCGCAAGAGAGGCTTATCTTCCCTTTTTGTTTTTCCCAGCTGTACTTTTACCATTACCCTTTTGCTTATGTGATGATGATGATGATGCAGCCGCAGTCGCACTCCTCGTTTGTATCGTGTAATTACCCCCTGGTGTCTCAGTAACGTTGACTTGCACCCCCGCATCATAGTCGCTATCGTCGTCATCGTCATCGTTGTCATCCTCTGTACCCGGTGTCAGGTAATTATACACCTCGGGTTGCCCATCAGGAGGGAGGAACAGTTCGTCCTGCGGGCGACGATAACGAGCAGCCTGATTCTGTCCGGCCATCGTACCAGATGCGACCCGTCTCTGAGGTGAAGCAAATCGCGGGTCCGATGGGTCAAAGCGTGGCGCTCTTCCGACGTTGGTTTGGTATGGCAATTGGTCCAGAGGGACGTTGACAAGGCTGGATGCTGAACGAGCGCGAGGTTCCCAGTCCACCTCAGAAGGGTCAGGCCGGGAAGAGCGTGACGAGTTTGAGCCTGGCCTGTTGCTGTATACCACATCCGGGTTCGAAGAATAGCGATTTGTGTAATAAGGATGTTGCAGTGGTGGCATAACTTGTGATAACTGCCGCAGAGACTGATTGGAGTTCGTACGAGGGCCCCGCCAGGATCGGTCAATTTGACGGGCTCCAACCATGTTACTTCCTTGCGGATAAGGGAGTCGTCGATCGTAGTCGGGGTCCGCTGGTGGTAATGCCTGTGCAGCGACTGAGTTCTCGCGGCTCGCTCGTGCAGAGTCGTTGCCAGCAGTGTTCTTCCCGCGGCTGCGACTGTCGCCTGATTTTCCTTTGTGAGGAGAATCGCTGACTGATCTAGCATTGGTACCACTCGAACCCTTGCGGACTTCGATGGGTTTGCGTTTGACCACTGGCGCCTCCTTTTTGCTTTTGGGGACTGTTTTTGGAGCCGCGGAGAGATGTGGAGGATTTTGGTGCCGCGCTGATCGTTCCAAAGCATCAATTTCAGCTCGACTCAACTTGACGTTGGGCTTACCCAGAGCCCGGGCACGCGCAATTCTCTCCTCAGCTCGCTGTACAAGCAATTCCTCCTTCTCCTTGTAAGCGACCTGCATGTCCGGTCGCCGGATGAGACCTGATTGCAAATCGTACTCGAATTCTTCCTCGTCATCAGATGGGGTAAAGTCGTCAGTGTAAACATCACCTGAACGCCTTCGACGGACCATTCCGCCGCCTAGATCTATACCAGTAAAACGGAGTTCGTCTGAACGATACCTTCCTTGACCGTAATTTTGGTCCAGCTCGACACCTTGCGGCGAGTAATCATCATCAGTGTCCAGCTCCTCCACACGAGCATCGTAATCCCATGAGCGTTGTTGTTGTTGTAATTCCCAAAATCTGTCGTTGTTCCGCCCCGGTCGTCCCCTTGGTGGTCTTCCCCCAGGGGGCATATCGTATGGAGTTCGCGGCCGACCACCTAGACCGCCTCCTCGGAAAAAGCATTCTCAATAGGTCTGTACATGTCCGTCAGCTTTTCGCATACTAGCAAAGAACTATCGGTGACTGCAGAGAGAGGCTCACCTATCCATGAGTGAGGCATGGCCCAGAATTGTGACACCAGTAGCTCCAATGAGCCACAGGAAGGTTGCAATCGGCGAAGAAATGAACGCAACGGGGACAGCAATACATGCCAGGCCAGTGTAAAGCTGGGAGCTTGTGGCTCTGAATGTACCAATCTCAAGATCCGAACCACCAAGTTTCCCAATAGCCCACATGCCGCCAACAACCAGAATTATGTCGAAGAGCAGCCACAGGTTCGTGAGCAAGGAGTATACCGAAAGCATACAAAACACAACGGCATAGTTGCTGGAGAAGTAGCTCAGGTTGTAGTTGACTCTTGCCTGTACCTCCCCGAAGTTGGCTGGCTTTGAAAGTCTCTTCAAGTCTAGGAATTCGGAGATGGGTTTGATGTTGGCAAAGCGCTGGGCAAGGGATTGCGAGCGAACACTGTTGAAGCGGTCCGAGAAATTGAGACGCGACGTCAGGGCGTCGAGCGGAATTCGGACAGACATGATGGCGGTCGAGGCGAGACGAAAGACCGAGTCAAGTGGCAGAAAGAACGCTGTGAAGGACTCTAGATTGACTGCAGAGACGTCAGTTTACATTCACCCAAATGCAGTTTTGAGGTTGTACAGCGCTGCTGAAGGGAGGCTCAGCTGCAGTCGCACCTACATTGGTCGCTCGAAGCGCGTCGCGTCAGCGGGGAAGAGAAGATGAAATGAGTGGTCGGAATACTCGTGGCTAGGTTGAATGAATGTGGTGGTTTGCGATGAAAGGAACAAAAAGGGAACAAAGGGGTGGTGGTTCGATGAGAGACTTTTGAGAGGTGCCTGACTGTGCTGAGTTGTGGCGGTCCCGCGTCCCCCTGTGCAGGAGATTTGGGATGAGAATAATTTGGAGGGGGGAGCCGAAGCGTGCAAGGGGTTTGGTCCGGTTGATCCTGGCACCAACTGGAGTCTCGGGTAAGTAGTCAGCAAACCATCAGCCCCAGAAAGCCGCACAACAAGCCACACACAGCCTGAGCATCGGTCAGGGCAACAGGTGGCCAGAAAGTGACTGCGCCAGGAAAGCAGACTCACCTCAGTTCGAGGTCTCTTCTCTTTCTTCCTTGACCCGCCTACCGCAGGCTCAAGGTGCCATCGCTCTGAGCTCCAGAAGCGAAGCTTAGAAGTAGAAGACGGAATTAGGAGTGAGGTGGGACGGACTTCCGATATATACACTTTTTCAATTCTCGCTCATACTGCAAGCTACTGCATGTCCGGCTGCGGCAGCCTTCCCAGACCTCAGCCATCACTGTGATTCGGCCACGTGTTGTCGGGCAGAGTTCCCATCACATTCGATTCCCTGCCTCATTTCAAGACTGCCCTCCATTCAGTCCCAAAGACCGCATCTAGCTGCCTGCCACTTGGCGTGTTGGGCGACAGCCAACTCGAAGGAGGGGGTGGGATGTAAAGATGAGGCCGCGAATCCTGCAAGTCGGCCTCCTTTGCGTCTTCTTCCTCTTCGTTGCGGCGTTTGACCCGCAGGATCACCAGATCTTCAAACTGCGCGACGAGGTCACGGCTTCTGAAGGACCCGGCGTTACCTTCTACGATGTCCTCGGCGTCTCGTCGTCTGCGAATGGCGATGAAATCACGAAGGCCCTCAAAAAGAAGAGTCGATCATTACACCCCGATAAAGCCCGACATTCCTGGCTGGCAAGCCGGTCGATGCCGACTTCGAAGAAATCCAAGGGCGACAAGAGAAAGGGAAGCAACGTGGTCCGGGGACCGACGGAAAAGGAGGTTGCTCGGTTCATGAAGCAGGCAACGGAACGATACAGTCGTCTAGCAGTCATCAGCGACATACTGAAGAACCCTGAAACAAGGTCACGCTATGATCATTATTTGAGCCACGGCTTCCCTCGCTGGCGCGGGACAGGCTACTACTATTCTCGATACCGTCCCGGACTGGGCACGGTCCTCGTCGGTCTGTTTCTCTCTGGTGGAGGCGCAGCTCACTACTTCGCATTGGTCATCACATACCGAAATCGAGTCAAGCTCCTGGAGTCATATCAGAAATTTGCTAGGAAGGCCGCATGGGGGGACGAATCTGGAATCGGCGGCATTCCTGGGCTCGGAGCCCCAGCTGAAGTTCCTCCGTCAAGTGAGGAACCAGATCCGTTGGCCAACCTGAATAGAAGACAACGGCGAGAGTATGAGAGGCAAACGAAGAAAGACAAGACAGGAGCGCCCAAAGCTGTTAGGCCGGCGCCTGCGGCCGCGCCAGCTTCGACAGGCCAGAGACGCCGTGTGACTGCCGAGAACGGCAAAGTGTTTGTTGTCGATTCAGGCGGGGATGTCTACCTAGAAGAGGAGAACGAGGACGGTGACGTGGAAGAATTCCTGCTCGACCCAGCTGAAATACCAATGCCCACGGTTTGGGATACCGCTGTGGTACGACTACCTATCTGGCTCTATCGCAAGTGCGCCGATCCATTCCTGAAAGACACTAAACCTATACCTGAAGTTGAAGGCCCTGAAACAACCGAGAGCGAGACAGGGCAAGAATCTTTGCCCAGCGTTGTTGTTTCAGACAAAGCAGCTGGAATCGACATGAGCTCGAGTCAAATATCCGATTCTGGCTTTGAGATAGTGGATTCCACAGGCATCGAGAAGGAGTTAGAAAAGGCCACCGATGTCTCAGGCATAAAGAAACGGAGCAGGAAGGGCAAAAAGTGATTGTTGCCCTCGAGCTAAGGAAGCAGCGCTATGGCTTAGGAGCTGACACAGACTGCTACGCGTACTTTTGATAGATACCACGAGCACGAGAAATGGTGACGCATCTCTAGGCCCCAACCACTTTTGGACGTTCCCACTCATTGCGTCTTTGTCTCTCCTTATAACAAATAAAGCGACTTGGCCAAGGGACCAGGCTTTTGTGCCTGAGCCATAGATGGTCCACAACCGTTTGAAAGAGATGATACTGGCTCCAGACACCTTGCTGTTCCTGTTCTTTTCCGCCAAGGTATATTTTTCAAGTCATCGTCATTACAATGCAGCTGACCCGCCTGGTATAACGTTCAATTCTTTCATAAGAACGACTTTGCAATGCCCATCACTGTGCCTAGACTGTCTCCCCAACCGGGACCGCCCATCCCAGGCAGGGAGGTACCAGCGGCAACGTCCCGTGCGCCACCTCTGGCATAGAACCTCTCTGTCTGCCTCGTCTGTTGTCCTCCCATCATTCTTTGCATGCCTGTTGGCAACCTTATTCCAATGCTGGAGAACAGCTTGACGAGGACACCTGAGGTGAGCAGGGGCATGATGACAAGCATGAACATGCGAAAGGGGTGCCTCTTGAACTTTTCATATATCTCGTGGAGGAAACGGCGGATGCGGTTGATGAAGCCCGACCGAGGCCTAGCGCGTGAGGAATAGCCATGTCCATAGCCTCTCGACGATGAGGCGCGGCCTCCAAACCCCGAGAAGATCGAGGAAGCGCTTCGGTTATATGAGGGTCGCGACACGTATGAGCGTCTAGAGGGAGATCGGCTGCGGCTTCTTGAGCGCGAGCTTCGGACTCCCTGATTCCAGAAGCCCATGAGGATGCGATGCGAGGTGGACGGATTGGATGGAGATGGTTGAGACGCTGGGTCGGAGAGGGGCCGCACTCAGTGTTTGGTGTAGACTCTTTGTCCCTGCGCCAGTAACGCAGAGGGGACTCTCGTCTTTGGCAGGGGTGATATTCAGCTTCTTTGCGAAATATGCCGCTGGTGCATCGGGGTACTTTCAGGTCCTGTTTGACCGCTCCTCTTCTCGGCCACTGGTTATCGCGGGACCTTTCTGGATTCAAATCGACTGCGCAGCTCTAGAAGAGTACTATTTGTACAGTTGAAACAACACCTTCGGTGTATAGTACGCATACGTACCACAGTAGAGCTGGACGTCGCCGAGGGCTCACACACCCCAATGCGAGTGGCTGGCAGAGAGTGGCTGGGACCACAATCGGCCAATGCAGCTAGCTGCTAACTGCTAGCTGCTCGTCCCTCATTGCGGCAGTGCAAGGCTGGACGAGGCTGCGCTTGCTGCGTCTGACTACGGTCGATCATGACACTCACAGTTCTTCCCCTTGACGCTGCTCAGCCTCAGGTCACCCATAAAATTCAACACAACTTATCTAGGTGCTTCTTCTCCTGCGATTTACATACGGTCAACGCTTTGTGATTGTCTCACCGACGAGCCTTCATGCCAGGTATACTTCTAGAGTTTCCCCACACAAAACGGCCGTAGCTTGGTTTCATCTGTGCATCTGCGAGGGCTTCGTTCTGTCCGTCGAGAGCATTGAGCAAACAATCGGCAGATGCCACGACATTTTGTCTCTCACAACTGACATAGCCAGTGACGCCGCTCAGAATTGTAACCCAGCAGATTCTGGCAGGCAAGAACTCTCCATGCCAAGTCCTGTATGTTCAGCAGCAGTGCTACCACGGGCCTGTTCCTTCCGGATGGCTGCAGTCAGAGTGCAGCAATTTCAACCGATACTGGGGTCCATGCAATCACCGCCAGCTGAGCAAATCCAATTCGATACACGGGTGTCCACAGTATGGTGGAGAAAACAAATCTTTGGGTACGCGGGAGGACGTTTTCCACAGCGGAGATATCGCTATGAAATGCATTCCATCCGAACCATTCCTGATCCCAGTGCAGATGTTGCTGGCCCGGTTCGCTGAAAGTCCACATTTGGAACTCCCCAATGTCACATTGAAGCAGCGGAGGAAAGGGTCTCAAAAGCGGTCGACTCCGGTCATTGTCACCGTTTCTGCAAGCCTGACTACATCCCATCGCGACATAAATCAGCAGCTAAGCTCCGGAGATGCTTGATCGCCCCAAAGCCTCATGGCTCGCCCGTGGGATGCTCATATGGAAAGCATGGCGTTTCCAACGGTTGACAGCTGGAGCGACTGTGGAAGCTTGGACATTAAGGCTGGCCGTGTCTGGTAGCACTCACTGTTCTGTAACAGCTCGAATCCAGCACTCTCAGCGAACATTTTTGTTGGAATTGCATATCACCGTGGTCAGGACATGCGATACTCCAGCACACCAGATGCAGATAGGCTGACGCAATCTTTAATGGCATGGTAGAACGCTCCAGCGGGCTGCATCCGTGTGTGAGTTTTTGACCACACCCGTTCCACGTTGGAGAATGAGGAAGCAATGGATTGGCAATGGAGTAGGATGCGTTCTCTGGTCACACCACGAGGGTCATTCTGGTCGGACTTGCTGCGGCATTTTGGTTTCTCTAACCATGTTCAATGCGAGAAGAATACTCGTCATGTTGGCCTTGCTTTCCTTCCAAAACTAGCGTCAGCTCTCGACCGCTGTGTGAACATTCGGTTTGGTCAAATGACGATGCATAATGATGTCGTATCATGAGCTGTACTCTTCAGCGGCTCGCAAAAGACTCGTTGCTGTCCTGCACTTATACCAGCACTCCTGGGCCCCACAGTTGTGCACTCACCCGAGTAGCCGAGCAAGACAGTTGCTACGATCGAACTTGATACTTGGTTGAAATTGCGCGGAACTGTAGATTTGTTTCGAGGCTTGAAAATGGCTGCGTACATAATCCTCGCCCACAAGACGCAGCGGCATGCCTCTCAAGGGATACTCGCGCAGCTCCTTTTACTGGGTACTTTGGACCACCTCCATGCATCTTGCACGTGGCCTGTATCTGCTGATAGACGAGGGAGGCAGGCTATACTGAGCGACTTTCCCCACCTTCAGCGGCGTTCGGGCCGGCGGCAAGGTCGAGTCACGTGAACTGCTTCTGATTCGTGACTCAGCTCCCCATTCTCACTAATCCCAAATAGGGTGCTCCGTTCCACCGCGACGTCGAAATCGAATTTAGAGAATCAAAGGTTGAACTTGAAGTTCCCACTTCCATAGCTTGGTCGATGATCTGGGGATTCCTCCTCTGCGTCGGACTAGATCCTCATGCGCTACTCAGTCGGCTTTCAACCAATCCTGACACCGTGTTTACGGAGGCCATCCTCATATCAATCTCCTGAGGCAATTCTCACTTGTATCGAGCCCCGTCCTGCTGACCCCAGTGGCACCGACGGTTTCCACTTAGCAACAGAGGACGAAAATTCATCAATCCTTGACCAATGTCGCCGTGTTTCGCGGCAGTTCCTGGTTTGTCCTTGCTAAGATAGCGGCAAGGTCCCTCTTTTCTGGAATCTTTTCACGCGAATCCAGAGGAAAACTCGTGAACAGCCTTGACTGCAGCGCAATGCAACATCACTATTATCGCCTCGCTGGAAGCCCGCTGATCCTCTTCGAGATGGAGCTTGCGTTGCGGGCGGGTCTGGATGCTCGCTGCTTGGAAGCTCCGGGTAAACTCTTTGTGATTCGTACGCAACTAAATGAGTTGAGACCTTGACACGTCGATTGCCGGAGTTATACGCAGTCGTATTCAAGCTCTCCAAAGTTCAGCCACCCGTCAAAAGCTTGTCCAGGGCCTCCGTCGGCGCCAGCCTTGCTTGCGCCCTCTCTACCGCTTCGGCATCCATACTCTCTTGTCTCTTTTGAGGCATCAGCTGTCTAGGTTGTTGCAACAGCGTCGTGAGACCCCCGAAGTGTGACAGAACTCCGCCAACAGTTGTCCTCGAATTGCCGGGTGCAGGAGACAGGTATGAGGCCATTAACCCCTTAGCTGAACTGCCAAGGACCGCAGCTGGGAATGCCCAGACTGTGGGAAGCTCTTCTCGCAACAGAAGCAAGTCTACTGGGGTGCAAGAAGGCAGGAGCGGATAAAGCGATACTCCCCCGTCACAACTTCCAGTCTCACCCCATATATATCTCCGGCAATAATTGGAACCCCTGTTTCACTGTCGAGGGCGATCTTCACATGACCGAGGCCTAACCTGTGCAACACCATCCCGGCGGAGCCTGCTACGTCGCAAACCGATTGAGGAGTCCAATCAATCTGTGGCACTTTCATGCAAACTGGGCTTATGGTTGAAGTCTTTGGATCCTTCCTGGTCATCGCGGTGAGAACGACGAACACCTCGCCCGCGTCTACTCGGATCCGGAGTCCATCGGCGAGACTCAGGACCCCTGCTGCGTGGATTTGGTATGCACGACAGGGACCCATCCTGAGGTCCAAGTTCTACTAAATCATGGCGAAGCATTGTCATATTCTTGTGCGACCTCAACCCCCGATCTTGCACGTTGTTCGCCGACCGCCATGTCTACAGACGCCCTCAGGCTCAGTCTAGGGCCTCGCAAGACGCATCGAAAGAGTAAGAGCGGTTGCAGGACGTGCAAACAGAGAAAGATCAAAGTACGTTCCCCGGAAGAAGTGGCAGGAGTGTCCAACTGACAGATTACAGTGCGACGAGACCAGGCCGATATGCAACAATTGTACGCGCAGATATGGGAAGGACGATGCAGCCCTTTGTAACTATGGGCATGGGCGAAGACACCAGTCTTCTTCGGTTGTATTGACAGTGTCCTCACGACCCTCACGATCATCACGATCAAGTCGACCTAAGCATTCAAGGTCAGGATCCGACGAGGAGAGTTCCGAACTCCTCGAGGGGCTGTCGAACGACGTTCTGGGTATCGCCATGCTAGACGAGCACTTATTGTCGTCGATAGCCCCGGACTCGGCATCCAGCGCAGACCTTGTGGCACCAGATGATATGCCGTGGTCAGGTCTTTCAAGTGGGACCACCAACTTGAACATTACCGATTTTCGGACTCCTACTCGTCTACGCTCCCTGATAGCCTGTGAATCCCCTTCACAGTCCCAGCCGCAGTCGGAGTTAGAACTTTTCCAGCATTTCATGTCCTCCACATGCAACACGATGCCGTTGATCGAGGATCCGGAAATACGCCACTTATGGACGGTTAAAGTCCCGCAGATGGCTTTGCGGTGTCCATTTCTGCTGGAATCAGTGGCAATGATCGCAGCCTTCTATCTCAGGTCCCCGACACCGAGTGACGAAAGGCTGGTCGTCCAATCACACCATTTCTATGGACTCGCTCTACGAAGTACCAGAGAGGAATTAAGCCGGGTCTCACAGTTCACTGCTGAACAGCTTGTCATCTCGTCATTTCTGCTAAGCATCGCTTCGTGGCGCTTTCGGACGGGCTCGACAGAGTCATATGCCGTGCCGAACGAAGCGTTTCAGACCTCAATTGCCGCAGTGCAGGTCTATCTGAGCACCTGGTCGTGGCTGGAGAGTGTCCAGTCCACGGTGCACAAGTTTTTCAGCTCACTGGATCTTACTAGGAAGTGGAGCGAGGTCCACAACAAAAAACGGTACAGCGACGCCGTGGCCATGCTCGACGGATTGGACGACATGAACTCCAAAGACACGAACGAGCAAGAGCTGATTCGGCATCTCATGGCGGTGCACTCCTGCCTCTACCAAACAGGGTCCAAGGATGCGATCCGCCACCGGTTGGTGCAAACCGCGCTCAACCCTCCGCAGTGTTTGACCCAGGGTCTCCAAGATAAGAACCCCCTAGCTCTGGCCGTCTGGGCACGCATCATGTCTCTCTGGACGGAAGTCGAGGGAACCTGGTGGACTAGCGACATCGCGAAGTACGAAATGAGTGGCATCCAGCATGTGTTTGAAGATTGTGGGTACGACGACGAGCTGCTGAATTGGCCACTGGCGCGATTTGCACGGGAAGGAGAATGAATGAGCCAGACATTCAAGATCCATAGGGCGCCACTGGGAGGTGCGGCCATTAGCTTCTCCGTTGTTACAACGTCGTGAGCAGGTGGAATCAGTCCTGGGCTTATGCTTACAGAGCTATCTTACGACGATTGCCACGCCTACTCGATATGGAAGCGGCGCTCGGCTGCTCGTCAAGGTGGTTTTCACAGTTGGTCTTGAGGTTCCTAATCACCCAGGTTCGTTGTTCCAGTCAACTACTCGGTACAGTACCCCTTAGGCTCGGCGAACTTGCACGACCCTAGGTCCGCAAAAAGGTACCGCCCTTGAGGTAGGGGCATTACTCCGCACAACATATATGCGAGACCGTTATCTAGATGCATTACAGCAGAGTGTCCGTCGTGCCGGGCCATTGGTCGGTGATACCATCCTAAATCCCACGACGAGTCGCCGCTTTGACCAACCACTCCAAGTGGAATGTCCATACCACATGTGCCACAGGATGTGGCTCTATGCAGGCAAGCTTTTTGCGTTGATGTGGGGCGGGCTTGTTCCTCGCCGTATTCATGGTCGCACAGCACAGACTGGCGCTGAATGATGACGCAGGACAGTCTCCACCCCGTGTTATCAACCGGGAATATACCTCGGAGAGAGGTTCTCTCGATGCCGGCGACGTTGCAGTCTGCAGCCGCAAGCAAAGATTGCCCGATCCAGTCAGAGACTACACAATACGAGAAGCTCATACGCCGTCATGGCGGTCTGCAGCAAAGCGGCGCTTGGCGCGGAGTAAGCGAAGGGCCGAACCGACGGGCGGCCATCCCATTGGCTTCTTGTTATCTTCTTCATTGACCAATCGCTGACTTATCTAACCCTAGTTCCACCAGGTCTTATTATTACAGTGAAAGTGGGTGTGTGCCGTCTACCCATACTATACGGTAAGGACTGGATGGCTGTAGAGGTTTCCTTAAACGGCGTATCCCTCGTGATACGTTGTGAACTCATGTACCGTACTCGGTAGCACGACCATTCCACTGGCTTGCAAGGAAAGCTTTAGGATGGCCGACCGCCAAAAAGACACAGAGTAGGCGAATGAGGGCCACGACCACTCGTCCATCATTGACTTATCCAAGGACGAAGTCACCTGTATCATTTGTTTTACATGTTCCGAGCGCGCCTCCTGATCCGAGTAGCCGTAACTCTCGGAATCGCGTTGGATCCTTTTACAACCGTGGAGTCTTTTAATCGCACGGCACCAGACTACGTACTTGGCACGTCGCTTTGCGAATATCCTCCGCCCGCCAAGTTACGTCTTCATCCACACACAACTGTTTGGCGACCGAGAGCTCTTCCGACTCGGATTCTTTGCAACATCATGCTCGGAATGCGATGTGCGAGGAAAATACTTGCTGTTCGGATCGCTCATCATGCGAGCTGGCTACCGATGCAATCCGTGAGCTCGGACTCGGGAACCGCATGGTTCGTCAATTTAGCCCATGTGGGAATGCTCCGTACAGTCCACCCGCAACTGAAGCTCGTATCTCTCGGTCCATGGTCGAGCTCGCTTTACGTTGAGCGAGACGTTGAACCTGTATGGGATGCTGTCTTGCTTTTGCCGCTTGCATTGCTCCCATCCTCTCTTGAGATTCTATCATCTGCCATAGAACAGTCCTCGGCTTTTTGCCAGGAACCGCAGTGATTGTACCCACTGAAGACCTCTACACCCGTGCCACTCATCTCGTCGATGAACCGCCCACATCTCTTGAAAAATGGCAAGTGCTACCATCCCGCGAGGTTCGACGAAGACGAGGTCGAAAGCATCATCGGCGACGACGACGACAACAACAACGGCAACGACAGCGACGCCTCCTCGGCCGACTATTACCCTACGCCGCCAAAAAGATACTCGGCTCCTGTGAAGGTTCCTGCCGTCTTGTTCATGGTCTTCCTGGCTCTGCTCCTTGCCTGCGCAACAGCGATCCTCCTGGTACTCCGGCCCATCTCGATCAGTAACGCAGAAGAGCCCGCCGAGTCCCTGACCTGCGGGAATAGTCCCGAGGAAGCACAAAGCCTGGACTGCCGTTTCGACGTCATGAGCTTCACGTGGGTGCCAAAGCCGTGTTTCGACGAAGCCCTTATGACCGACTTTCTGGCCTCGCCAACGCAGCCGTGGAATTGGTTCACAGAGCCCAACGTCACCGTCACTTCCACGGCGGACGCAAGAGCACTATCCTTCCAAGACGTGCGAACCGGCCAGTTCGCCGAGCTGTACGTCACCAACGCGTACCACTCGACGCACTGCACCTTCACGTGGAAGAAGCTGCACCGCGCACTCACCGAGACGGGATACCTGGACAGCTATATCGGCAGTTACGAACACACGCTGCACTGTGAGCATATGCTCCTGTCGCGGCATCTGGACCCAGAACGAGTCGAGACGACGATCCGGCGCAAATACATCACCTGCAGACGGAGAAGTGGTGCAGGCTAGAGTGGGTGGGTGGGTACAAGTACACTGGGGCACAAGCAAAGTACAATAGGAAAAGAGAGCTGTGCAGTGAGGCTTGTCTACGCGTGCAGACGAGACTTTACATGGTCTGAGTGTGTATGCGTAGGATGGCGGGTTGCTCTCAGAGCGCCACCACGCACGACGCGGCGAATACTATGTGATGAATGTGTCGGGTCTTTCTTCCCACATACTCCACATATTGTAGCGCAATGCAACAGGGTCAAGCGTCGTGTATGTATACAGTAAGACTTGGATATAAGAATCACGTGCTATAAGAATAGCGCACAGGGTTATCCTTGCGGCAACCGCCGAAAATCCAAAACTTTGTATGGTGCCTAGGTAAGGATAATCCTATCTACCTGGGTAGGTAGTAAGATAGGACTATCCTTACGTCTGACCGAAAATTGTGGTAGTATCCTTACTCGGTGTACTTCCGGGTATCAGGTAGGTAATCCCTAAGTCAACTAAACTAATCCCTTGGTATTAAACAAATCTAGAGACTGTTTAGTAATAGGTAGTAACCAACGTCAAGAAAGCTAGCCCTACGTATTAAGGGGTGCCTTGACAACATTCTTAGGGAATCCTGTTATGGGGCGACCTTATGGTCGCAGGCCACGGGGCCGGGACAGAAAGGTATCCCCGTGGCTTAGCGGTGTACTAGGGGTGCCTCAGGTAGGGACCAGCGGGAGCCCGGTCACGTGGTGTGATCAGTATGCCTCAGTATGGCTCGGCGGGATCAGTACTAAGCACACTGGTCCAGTACGGGAATATACGGGTATATGTAGGTGCTCCCTCACCCATCATTAGAAAGGACCTTCGTGGTCAACTCAAGTCCTCAGTCAGACCCTACGGGGCTCCCAATGAGATACGAACTTCATCCATAACTATGGACTCCCTCTACCTCCCCGCTGGGAAACCACACGGATGCGGCGCGCGGCCCCGGGTACGATTCGTGACAGATCCGCCTGAAAACGCCACATCCTTATATCGAGGTCTTACTGTATTCGGTATCTCGGGTGGCGGCGTATGACATATAATTATAGAGTACCTACCGCAGTACGGAGTAAGCGCTTGTGCATTAATATGGCAGGGCGGTTATTCCGGGCGGGGCGCCAAGCCCGACACACCCGCACGGCAAGGCTGGCGCCCCCTGGCTTGCTCCGAGGGTGTCTAGCGAAGCCGCTCACGCCGCTACAGTAACGACTATACGGTGCGAGCGAATTGCCGAAAGGAGTCGAACAGCAGTGACTTTGTAGCTCGGACGCCAACTGATCCAGTGACGGGGTTGAGCCATCAAATACGTATCTGGCTTGAAGGGACTGGACAATCAACCAGGCAAACTGGAATTCTCTGGATTTTGAGTTTCGTGTGCAGTAGTATATGGTGACCCAAGACATGACGAGAGCACAACTGTCCCAACAGGGGACGAGTCCAGCGCAACTGGGCACAAGTTCCAACGACTCGAGCTTCTGTCAAAGAATGCCAACCTTGGTCTCGACTTCCTCCATCGCTCCGACCTTGCCTAGTGCAGAGTCGATCTTCTTGGTCACTGCGACCACACTTTTGCTCTGATTGTAGTTGATGAACATCGACGCTCGGCTGCTGATGCTCGAGAGACAGCTCTGAGGCGGCGAATCTCTTTCTGGCACTGGCGCTTGTGCTTGACGAGAACTCCTTCAGACCTATGTAGCTCTCGATCGCGGCACTGTAGAGGGGCTGGTCGAACTCGGACCCTGTGTCTGGACACTCCTCCTCGGACTCGGTCTAGGTGTCAAGCAGTCGCCGTGGCTAGGAGAGCCTGAAAGTATCGGACCGTGCTGGAGACATTGGTCTATTCATGGGGAGCTGGTGTTTGATCGCGCGCGACCGAGGTATTGTTAATGTCAAACTCCGTCTTTCCTGTGAGTTTGTCAACCACAGTTTCTCCGCATGGTCGCCACCTCTGAGAAGCAGGAACAAGGCAATTGACAAACCATGAGAGTGAGTTCGCGTTGAACCGCGAAAGCGATGAGCTCCGGGCCATGCCGCGAGAGAGACTGCTGCTAATACGGGTCTGTCGCGGAGCTCGACCTGTCGGACACGTGCCGAGCCTTCGGTTTGATGCCAGGTTGGCACATTGACTCTACCTATCGGCCAGAGAGTAGACAGAGAAGACAGTCAGTCCTCAGCGATCGCTCGCGGCGCATGTAATGCAATGATATGCGATGGCCGGGTGGTAGAGTTGGCATACATGACCGTGGATGAAGAAGTGAAGGCGAAGTGAGCGAGCCAGTCAGGCGTGGCGGGGTGATTTCCGTAGTGCGTGCAACCGAATGTGTGGCGACTTCGCATCGCAACCCGAATCACAACGCCTCACATTGACCGTGTTCTCGGGATGCGGCTTCAGAGAGATAACCCGAGCCCTGACAAGAGCGCGGCATCGAACTCTAGGCGAGTCTATCGCTTATGCGCTACCTAGGCAGGGCGTCACGGACTCTGGAAGAAGTCTTGTTTTCACTTCAAGAGAGGGGCTCTACGAAGCGCAGAAAAATGCTTATTGATAAATTGATTGGAAATTGGCTTCAATCACTGATTCGTCACGTCACTACACAATTCCACTGAAGTTCTGACCCCGGTGTTGGACAGCGTAATCCCAGATGGTGTCCCAATTGCGGCACATATGCCAATCGCCCCAACCATCGACCCCGTCGATCAGCTTCCCGTCCGGCAAGACAATGGCGGACTCGTACGAGACGTCTCCTGCACACATGATGCTTTGACGAAGGTAGTCGAAGCAATGGCGGGCATGGCCTAGCAGGTGTGCGCCCGCGTGCCCTTGTGTCTCTTGCTTCTGCACTCCCATGGACGGGAGATTTGCGTAAAAGATGCTCCGGATGATGTACTGTGACGCCGACCGTAGACTCGGTTAGCCTCTTCCACCGACGCAGAGGAGGGTGTGGAAGTTCTCGACTTGCCAAGCAGTGGAGCTGGTGGAAGACAGAGAGCCCATACGACTCTTTCCCAGCCACGGTAGCACTTGGAATGCCCGGTTTATCTGTGAGTCGCCGCGGGTTGTCGACATTCATAAAACCTTGGCCATCTGTCTCGGAGAGCGACAAACATGCCGCGTCAGTGGTCCATCAACGGATGGCGGGGGGGTGGCCTCAGAACATACATGGCAGCAGTTCGCTCCACGCCATATCTGAGGCATTCGAGGGGGCCCCCGAATAGCGGACGTCTTCATTGAATTGTTTCCATACCATTGGGACTGTTGACATGATTGAGCTTGGCGGTGGTCAAAGCAAGCAGAGAGCAGACTCACTCATCGTGTCGTCGACAGGACTGTCGCGGTACCCAACTGGGTCATTGGACGCGCTCTTGAGAATCACCCAAATTCCCGAGAAAACCACACTTGCCGCTACCAAAGCGCCGAGAAGTATACCACAGGCTTTCAGATTCGAAGCCGGACCTCCTCTCTTCTCCTCCTGCGCCAGCCTCCACCGCACCTGAAGTGCTTCAAATCCCGAGGATCCGAGAGGCTGGACCATTTTGATGGACAGTGCTTTCCCGAATTGCCGGGAGGTCTTGCAATATAATATGGTGTTTGCGAGCGCGAAGACCCAAGCGGAATCATGTGGTGTAGATTGTGCTTCGTGTTATGTTGATGCTCTGGTTGTGGCATTCGCAGTGTACCCGTGGATCGTCGCATGAACTGAGAAATGGCGCTGACTCGGATCCATTTCGCGAAAGCGAAGATCATATGATGAATTGGGGTTTGCGAGATCCGAGAGCGAGGCGAGTCTCTGACATGCAACCCGAGACGCACGAAGGGAAAGCGAGACCCTCCGTCTGTGGAGTAAATCTGCCATATCAGCAACGCATTTCCCGAACTCGACTCCCCTTTTGCGCCGCTGGTTACTTGTGCAACCAAACCACCATGATGACCTCCTCATCCCGCGGCTATTCCGAGGTCAAGCTCGACGACCATGAAGCCGTGTTGAAACGTCCTGAGAGAAGGGCATTCAGAAGGCTGCATCTCTTGTGGGCGTCTGTTGTACTTCTTTCCCTGCTGATGGTACGAGTCATGTGGCAATGGCGGCAGAGGCCCGGGTCGAGCATACGACATGGTCGGGGCACGTATGAGGGAGGTTTCGCTACAGAAATATGTCAGCACGACAAGTGTCCTCTACAGTTATGGCACGTTAGCTGACGACGTCGAAGATGAGACCAAACCCTTGATCCGCCTGAAACATGTTCAGTTCCACGGCTCATTCCGTGTGGGCGACGACGGGATCTGGAGGCTGAGCCGAAACCAGAGCGAGCCCGTATATGTGGGCCAGCCCAGCCCAGAGATCGACCGGGCGTGGGACTCGTTGATTATCCGTAAGTGTGCTGCATGCTTCGCAACGCCGAATCCTGGGCGACTGATCAAGAGGCCCAGCTCGCTTTGCTGGATTTTATTCAGACGAAGCTGAAAGACTCGGCCTGGCCTTGAGCGAGGATGATTATGAGCATGGTCGCGTGTGGGTCGAGTAAGCTTTCCGTGGCTCCCTTTCTCCAGGCTTCGTTTCATGCCTTGAAACAACTACTGATTTATCGCACCACCATGGCAGACCGAGCGGCTATCACGACTTGCACTGTCTGGTATGTTTGGTGCTCGATGCATTACACCCTGCGATCTGCTGATCCCCCATAGAATTATATTCGACAGGCGCTGGATCGTGAGTATTATACAGATATCGTATTCGACCGGACAACTCCAGTCATGCCGGGCATGGCAGGGGATCGGCTGCATCTAGGTGAGACTCCCTGTGGTGGTGAGTGTTCAGCATCACGACTGATGGCGCACAACAGACCATTGTATCGAGCTTCTGAGGCAGTCACTTCTGTGCCACATGGATCTCACCCCGATTCCGAAACGGTGGCTCGTGAATGGGAACATGCTGCACGCGGATCAGGATCAGATGCATACCTGCAGGGACGTGGGGCCCATTCACGACTGGATTGACGGAAGATCAATCTCGAAGAATCCTGCTTAGTTCCCATGGTGAAGAGTACTCCGTCTTTTTCCAAAAGACGTGATGATCTTAGAAAATGATGTGTCTCGGAATCAATATTAGGAAAATCCGGATTACGACGTACGAAATACCGCAAACGCCGTACGTCGCGTCGCGTACAAACCACGTACAGACGCGTATTGACGCGTAGATTGATATATATCCACGCGTTCTCCATCTCACTCAGACGACCGTCTTCAAAATGTGTAGGCTGAGGGCCGATCATGAACCCACGAACTTCACACATGAACGCCCTTTAGCCGCTGCTGCCTACATCAACAAGGCATACTGGGAAAGAAACTGGTCGCTGGGATGATCAGTTGCAAGATAAAAGCTCGGACCGAAGAGCCAAATGAAGTTTCTCCGCCGAGCGTCGAAGATGAGATGATGTGAAAGTGTATCATTATTGCCATCCATTTTCCACGTTCTGTGTTGTTCTGTTCATTGTTAAAGAGAGTACAGGAAACGCCAGCGAATGTTAGAGCTTCTAGGATGGATAATACTTCGACATCTTCACTGGATTCTTTTTTGGTTGTGATCATAAAGTTGAATTTTTTGAATCATACCCGTCTCTCGTCTTCAGGGCTTGCCTTTTCCTTCACCACAATTTCTATGAGTCTTCGGTCCATTCTCCAGTCCTCTTGCCAGGCCGACTTCAGCGACAACCCTGCGGGCTCCGTGAAAGCTGCTGTAGTGTGCTGTCGTTAAGCGTCAAACAACACCTATGCCACGGTGGCGATTGGCTTGGCTGGCGCAGCGGAGTTCAGAGTCGCAGCTGGGGTAGGATCTGGCAGGTTTTAGAAGGTAGCGACCGAGGATTCCTCAGGGTCGCGCTTGATGATCCCCGGGCCGCAGCCACCGAAGCAAATACCTGCAGGCCCTTCGCCGTTCTCGAGCTGGGGCTTGGGAACTGGCTCGGGCTCGGCAACAGGTTCAGGCTCGCGCTTGATGATCCCCGGACCGCAGCCACCGAAGCAAATGCCAGCTGGGCCCTCTCCATTCTCTAACTGGGGCTCGGAGGACTGGATGGGTCCTGCCAGAACGGAGGCAGAGAGTGCCATGGCGACGGAGATAGTGGCGAAGAGGCCCCTCATTTTGAATGTGTTGGATAGGATTTCCTCGAGTGAGGTGTCTGGATCGCTTGTTGTGGTTGCTGTGGACGGATCGCTCGGATCGTGTCCTTTGCCGGGAGTGCTCAGATGACTGGATTTGCTGCGTGATGATTTTGTCAAGGAAGCAGCCTTTTTCTGCGTTCTTATATCGCGTCTCATCGCCGACAGACCGTTATCCGGTGCGAAAGTCCGACACACCTTCGCTCATTCTCGCTTCTTCTTTCTCATTTCTCGGAATCGAGATCGGGTAGGAGGTGCAGAAGCGAGACCGCTCGTCCTTTGCACAACGGTGAGATGAGATGCGACGTCGAAATCCATTCTCGCCTCGCATTACGAACGAGTCGGAGACCAACTCACCATCTGTTCAGGTCGGAAAATGGGCGCATGCGTGGAGTCTACTCGGCTTACTCTGTGCTGCCGACCGAAGCGAAGAATCCGAGACTGTGCTGTGTGGTCGCGTGGGCCGGCATGGTGCTGTAAGACATCCTTTTGCCTTTGCAGTCGCTCGCGTGCGCTCGGTAGAGGTGTCTGACCCTTCTGTGAACAGCGAAACCCTTGTCCGCCTGATACCTACACCCTTGGATGACCGCGCTGCCGAGCCCACCAGTGCGTCTTCTGTAGCATAGCAGCCACAACGAAGAGTTGTGATCAGATGACGTCCGTGCTATACCGCATGCGAGGAAATGGCAGTCGAGTGCTAATTACAGTCTGGTGCTGCCTTGGTGCAGTTTGTTTCCGCTATGGAGGTGAACACACCTCTGTACAGGCAACGGTCGGGCGGCGCATATTGCACACTCTGTGCATTTCTGCTCTGTTGTAGAATCTCAAGGTCCAAAGTCTCTCAAGAGGTTTGACAATAAATTCAACACTTGACGCGACATTATCGGACACATATGTTATCCCTTATCTGTCTGATATTTGACACTATGTGCCGCCGCCCACTCCTGGATCTTGGTAAAGTTGCGGCATGAATGCACTGTCCTGGCATCCCCCTTGACTTGGCCCACGAATCCATCCCACTTGTAAAGCACTGGGATAATATCTGCCGAACACTGAAGCGACTGCCGGATGGTGTCAATGCAGTGCTCTGGGATGAAACAAATTAGACTCTGGGATGGAAATCACCACCACATCCAACCTACCAGTGTGTTCGATTTCCAACGCCCGGGTCCCATCCCTGTCCACCCCCAAGTCGGACGTTGTGTTGTACCTCGAGGGATACAACCGCTTTCTCACGAAATCGAGACAATGTAACTGGTGGAACACGTCAAGCGTGATCAAGTAGTGTCCTGGATCGTCGCCGATACTGGCCGTTTTATTCGGAAGTTTCGCAGCTGAGGCTGCGTCAATGCGAGTTCGCTGGTAAGCTACGGAATTGTGAGCAGCGGTTTTCATGGTCATTTCTCATCCACTAACCCCCGTAGATATCTTCCCAAGCTCGGTCGACGTCGTCGTTTGGGGGACCGAGGTAGATCGTTGGCTCCTGGACCGAACTTGAGCTGAAAGTGCGTATTTCGTACTCGATGGCTTCGTTTGCGGGAGCTTCTCGTAGATGGTCGAGTGAGACGACGAGTTCAGGAAGATCATGGTTGGGGTCACTCACAGTACATCAAGTGGGATCGACCATGGTTCAGTGTCCAAGTGATAAAAGCTGTCGAGGAGTTGGTCAACAGCAGAACAAGGGCGCAGATGAGGATGATCGGCCAGCGGCAAAAGTCCCTCCATGGCTGAGGGCGAAGGTCAGGCTCCGTCCATGAAGCTGCTGCATCAATCCTCGTCCAAGCATACTGTGCCATTAGGATGTTGAGGACTTAACGTAGTTGCTGTTCTGGCGGATGTCGCATTGTTGAAGGTGAAGCGTCGTCCCACGTTCTGGGGGTCACCAGCAGTGGAATTGCAGTGGCAGATCTTTGGCCCCGAGGCTGCGAGACCAGAAAAGTCGTGCCTTCGCCAATCCTGGGATGTTGTCGTGGGATCTTCCGAGTTCGGTCACTTGTAGTGCATGGCGCGTATGAAAATTGCCGTGGGATCTGCGAGTCCGAGGAGTTTGGGTGCTTATCGCGAGTGACACAAAATTAGAGAGGAACGACAGCTTGACCATCGGACAAACCCGTATGCAGTCCGAAGTGTCTTGCAGACATTCCAGCGTGGATCCAATGTTCGGGAGCTTCTTCCTCCCATGATGGGGTGATCTCTGAATGCGAATGCGAGACATGGCCTTCAACCCGAGAAGGATGACTCGGCGGAACCCGACACTCGGCAAAGGACACTAAGAGGCACGCCGGAGCAATGAATGCATCGCGGTCCGGCTTCTCTTGACACTCGCTTCGATATTCAAGGTTGTATTTTCAGTACGAGCCCGACCTTACTCCTCTCCTATCCTCGTTCTTGCCAATTGTCACGACATGCAGAGTGAAGGCATTCAGCATTCTCACCATTAGGACAAGTCTCACGCCAGCTATTTCTCTATAATATTTCGACCTCATCATCGTGTACAAGCCAGCTTGTGCCCGACCGAACCAAATATGGGCTTTCCCTGGCCATTGTCCAGTCACAAAGAAGAGACATACCACGATAGGTCGCCGGCTAGCGACATCAGCGCACACCAGGAACCATATGTGACAGAAGCATTGCTCGCCCCGGAAGATGTACGGCCTTACACGGATTCAAAACCTCGAAGGCAGATCTTGCTGCAACGGTGCATCAATATCATACTGTTCCTGGTGATCCTCGCAGAATCCATTGCTCTATACCGATGCAAGAGACATTTGCTGGTTCGGCAAACACCAGTGCCCAACTGTAAGTGGTGAAGCCCTGACATATGTCGCCCGGTACTCAGCCTGTGGCTATAGTTATCAACGTCGAGCGGACCTGGATTCCCGATCAACGTTTCGCGCACAAATACATGTTCTCTGACAACAACGCCTTCGCCGAGGTGTACAAGGGCTGGGAAACTCTCTTTCCTTGTAAGTCAACGTCGTTCCCTCAGCTAGGGAGGCCGAGTCTGGCGAACCCGAATCTCCAGCTAATTTTCATCACTTCCACAGCGGCAATGGGGATGATCCACATCGACGATGGACAGTCTTACATCAACAATCCCCCGTATCAGTCCACACTCACGCTGTTGGGAGGGTCGGACGCGTACATGGTTACTAGTATCCACCAGCTGCACTGTCTAAGAATTATTCTCAGCACCTACGGCGTGCTTCGGCTAGGGGGCACAAATGATGTCGACGATGCACATTTGGCTCATTGCTTCGATTATCTGCGGCAGGGTTTGATGTGTTCGATCGACACTAGTATTGAGGGAAATTCCACAGAGTATGGTGAAGGATGGGGCAGCGTACATGTATGCAAGGACTATTCGAAGATCGTGAAATGGATCGACCACCAGACGGAGGGACTTGAGCAAGTCCGAACGGAGTCCCAGGGATAGGGAAGTGCGCAGGCGGATGAGCACATGCTCAGGGATGAGTCAGCCTGTTCAAGCCACAGTGGCTTGAACCAGCGATCCGTTGACGTCACAGGGACGAGGAGACTCCAAGGGACAATGACATGCATCATATTCCAGGCGCATGGAGGCCTTCCCGCTGCGAACAACTCGCCCTCGATTGTAAACTCAGCTTCTTGAAGACATTGATGCTCCTTTCCTAGACAAATCCGACCTACCTATTGGGATTACTCTGCGCCTTCGTTACCCTTACCCAGAGGGGGTTGCAGCCCTCCCACTCCTCCTGTCCCACTCAGCGAGATTCGCAGCCTCACGAAAGCGTACAAGGAGTTCTTCGCACACTCCGGTCTCCGAAATAATGTCGGACCTCCCAGATTACTGTCGGTTTCGCATAGCATTGTCTAGATATACACCTAGTCGCTAACCCAGTCGCGAAGATTCCATCCTCGAAATCGCACCCAACGCCACAGAAGAAGAAGTCAAGCGGGCGTACAAGAAAGCGGCCCTGAAGTGGCATCCCGACCGCGTCTCAGTCGACTCTCCTGAACGGCCGAAGCGAACGAAGCGTTTTCAAGCAATGTGAGTGCGTGCCCGCCTTTTTTCTGCGAGCTCACCAGGCTGTCTACCAGACTGGCGCTTGTGACACGCGGCGTGCCATTTAAACGGTGCAATTGACGGGGCCGAACCCAGCAACGATGCATACTATACCCTCTCGGACAAGACCCGGCGGCGCGACTACGACGAAGCCCGCAAGTTCCACGGCGGCAGCACCTTCACCTTCGACGACTCCGCCGACGAGGAAGAAGTGCCCCGGCCGCCGCCACAACAGGCCGGGGCCACGCCCTCGTGGTTCAACATGTTCGGCTTCGGACGTGGCGGAGACGGCCAGCAGAGTCAGTTCGCCGACCAACAGTTCGAGAGCGCGTTCGAAGAGATGATGCACGAGGATGACCTGGCGGACGACAACCACGCGCCCACAAAGCGATTCTGGACGATCGTGGGAGGAATCTCGGGTGGCGCGATGGGCTTCATCTTCGGTGACGTTGTGGGGATGGTGCCGGGCGCCATCGCCGGTAGCAAAGCCGGTGCTATACGGGATGCCAAGGGCAAGTCGGTGTATAAAGTGTTCCAGTCCCTGGATCAGGGTCAGAAGGCCAAGATATTGAGTGAGCTTGCGGCGAAGCTGTTTAGCGGGGCGATCAGTTGAAGAAGTGGGAAAGGCAGCGTTGCTCTGGCCCTGGTGGAGCGTCCTTCAAGAGTTGTAGCGCCCCGGTGTTTTGGTGCGCACCTTCTTCTGCTGTTCATGTCATAGACTATGTTCATGCTCCTAGAGCTCACTCGGTGGTGGAAACACACCACCCACTGCTGATCGCCTGGCAATGTTTGCTGTTATCAATGGATGCAAGACTGGCAGAGCGGCAAACCCTCGTACACGAAGATACGGAGACGAAGTGTCTTGTCTCTCCGTCCTCTTGAATAAGAGCCTAGCCGACCAAGGCGTTCACGATGATTGCGTTTGGCTGGATAGGAGGAACCTGCCTAGATTCTAAAGGATATGACTTGGATGGAACATTCAACGGGAATTATTGATTATCTACAGCGAATATTCAGATCACTTGTCCTTTCTCGCTCTCCCCACTGTTCTTGAGTCGTAACCCAAATGGCTGCGGACCGCTGCCTAGAGAGAGGCTGCATAGCCTCGTGTATGCAAGCCATGTTTAGAAATCGAAAATGCCCATTGACCACATTAGGCCACCCAACCACCAACGCCATGCATGATGTTCTTTTACCCAATCCAATGCTTAACATGATGTCTCTGCATCTCTCGCGCTCGTGAAAGTCGTCATCTTTCAAATACATCCTTTTGAAGTGAATCGGTGGCATGCAGTTTCAGCAAATTCTTGTTCCCACTCGTCGCTCAATCTATACAGATGGAGGAGCGATGATTGATAAGTGACGGGCGATTAGAACCTCATTCTTCCAATGCCCCACTTCTTCTGACGGCCGAGGTCGGCGTGGTCGGACGGATGTGTGGAGTTGGCGGCTTGAAGATGTGAGCCTTGACCGCCGGTCACATTGGTACCACGATACTGTCCCGTAACACGATCATAGTACATCTCACTCTCCTGGTTGTGATAGGTTCCTTGGTTGGGCTCGGATGTTACGGGTGCGGGTCCCTGATCAAGAGGCGGCAGGCCCCCATTTCTTTGGGCCTCCTTCTCTAGGTGGGCTTCCCTCTCGCGCCAGCCTTGAGGAACATGATGCCTCGAGCGCACCGAGGGCCACAGGTCCAGCAAGAATGAAAGCACGTAGAAGGTGAAAATTAGAGCGACAACCCATTCAAAGACAGCGGCCACGTCTTCTTGATCCCTCCAGGAAGTGACGGTGAAGACGATAGCCAATGCAACCTCGACGAAGATGAAGGCTAATTTGATCCAGAAGGACAACCTTAACACACGATGCTGGCGGTAGTGCACGCCGAGACGTTGGTACTCTGCGCACAGGAAGATGGCGGAGATGATGTAACCAGCAAGGAAGATGAAAAGGCAGCCGTTGTGGACGCGCGAGTGATGGTACGTGTCGAATATGGAGAGGAAGATGAGACCGCAGGTACCCGCAATAGCGAAGAATATACTGATCGCCGACAGGGTCGATTGAACGCGTGAGGTGTTGGGTGCCAGGCGGCCGTAGTGCCGGAGCCAGCGCTCGGACACGAATGCCAAATCGAGGAAGACTGTGGTGATGACGGAACCGGTGATGAACAGTGGCTTCAGGCCGAACGCGCCCACGTCGGAGATGTAGGCAATGCGTTGGTCGGGTTCCATGGATGGATAATGGGGTGAACCTTGGGCTTCCCAAGTACAGAACATGGCGAGCAACATGCCGAGCCACCTGAGAATATGTTAGCTGCGAGTCCGATGCCCAATGCACAACCAAAGTGAACAAGACCTACATCAGGGCTGAGATAAGAGGAAAGATCCAGGCGGAGAGCCACCACCGATCATATCTGGACCACTGCATGTTGGATGGTGTCGGGGTGTATGCCAGCGGAAACCGGGATGTGAATGAGCACAAGAAACAGGCCTGCGTTGGCGTCCAAGCGACTGGCTGTGTGGGCGAGGCGAGAATGAAACCAGAGACAGCAGTCAAGACGTTGGCTGGAACGAGGAGCAGATGAAGGGAATATGAGTAAAGGCGAGTAATGCATATCACTTGTAAGAACAGAGTGAAAAATGACGTAGATCAGAACTGCAACCACTTTACAAGATGTTAGTAAGTCACCGGCATCAAACACCAAGCACACTACATCATTCTGGGAAGTCGTGAGGCAATGCATGGAGCGGGACTGCGTCGCCGTCGCATTGGCGTTTGCACAGCAGCGACCGAATGACAAAGACGGCCCACACCTATTCACCATTTTGATCAGTGAGGTAGGATGCTTCTACGACAGCGACTGGTTGATAGTCGGACGTGCGGGTCTTCGCAACAGATGAGCATCTGCAGTGAGCAAGAGATTTCCGGAAGGCTCTTCCTCGTTAAGCGGACTTAAAACAAGGAGATAGTAGGCACAGAAGGAAAGACGGCAATCGAGGACGAGCACCGCCCTAGCGAAGCCGCTCGCAACTGTCGCTTGGCCTGGGAGAGAGAAATAATTGCTCGTCCGAGTTACACGTCCGAGTACAATCAGTTGCCGCTACAAGGAGCCATTTCTTGCTGCTGTTCCTTGGGCAGTCTTGTCAACGTCATTCCCCCGAGGGAGCCGGGGTTTTGCCAGAGCCAATCATCGGTCGCCGTCGAAACGTTCCGTAGCTTGCCGGACCCGTAAATGACGACATGGATCCATTTCTCGCAATTACCTCTCTTTTTCTCTCAAACCCCGACAGCAGTGCCTGCCTCGTGCTCAGCCGCCAGTGTGGACACCCAGAGTTCGGATGTCTATTGCCGACTCCCTACCAGAAAATAATGCAATGGCTCCGAGCCCGCCGTCAGTACACGGCTGCAGTTAAACGGTTTGACGGAGATTATTTCTCGTACACAGTGCTGCGGCGTGCTACCGCTCGCTCGCTAAGTACCTAGGTAGGCAGTGCAATTCCTGTCGAATTTTGAGAGGACCCCCTGTACAAATAGACCTCCCGGAATCTGTCCACACACAAGTCCAAATCTCTACCGTGTACTCAGTGGCACCTAAGTGACTGCAGCTCCGGGCTGCAGTCCTGCCTGGTGGAATTTCGCCGCTCCTGCCCGTTCACAGCGACAATCAAAGTCAGCACCCTATCTTGACCCACGTTGACCTGCAGAGAGTGTGCTGACAAAGCCTTAATCATGCATGATGCCCCATTACCTGTATGGGGACGAGTAGGAAATCTGGGGTACGGGTATAGAGTCTAGAAGCACAAGACTGAAGGAATCTTGTATAAAGCCTCTAGGCCGTGAGATCCGGACCTGGCATAGAGAAAGTCGAATTCACTTTCCAAGAATAGCGAATATGTTGCCCAGTCGTTGTCCGTTTCCTATTCTCCAATTGACAGCTCTTCTGACCGTATCATTAGCTTGGGATGATGATCTGCTGCCAGAATGCAGGAGACAGCGATCAGATCCGTCAACCGTTGGCCTTGAGGATCTGGCGGACCCGTTCGCATTGGGTGGTGTCAACCCCGATTTTGGCAAGGTAAGTGTCGATACCGCCGTACATAGACTTGAGATGCTGGACCACTTTCTCACAGAAATCTGGTGGGCATGCTGCAAACGACTCGTCCAAACCGATGCTTTCGATCTCCTTCATTCTTTCAGCCTTCTCTGGCTCAAGCTCTTCTTCAGACTTGACGTAGTCCTGGGCAATGGCGCCCAGGTCGACGCCGCAGAGCACAAGCACCAAAAGAACTGTTATTCCAGTTCTGTCTTTACCTTGGGTGCAGTTGATCATGACTGGCCAAGCACTCGAGTCGGCCAGGATGTCAAAGACCTCTTTTATTTCGGGACCACTGCAATCGAGAGTGTCTATGCCGAGACCGATCAGGCCACGTGGAAGCATCAACTCCTTCCCGAGGACCGAGATACCTTCAGTTCGGTACCCAAGAGCCATTAAGAAAACGAGCTTGGCTAGACTGGTGTATTTCAGTTGCCAAATGAGATGTCGCTCAAAGCCCTTGCCGTTGAGGTTGATGTATGCGTATCGAATGCCTGGGATCTCAACTGGTCGTCTCACTTCGTCCTCAAAAGCTTTGTTGGTGGTGGGCAATGCCGCCGAATCCACACCGGAATCGACCTCTGACCGCTTCTTCGCCGCATTTATGTGCTCCGTTTTGGAGCGAAGATCAATGATGGTCTGGACGTGGTACTTATTTACCAGCTGATCACGGTCAGATCGGCTGGCTTCGTCCGGTCGAGCACTTCTGAACAGAAGCCCAGTCCGCAGCACCGTGCGTCCCGTGATTGTGTTGACGTGGGCCCCAACATCGCGAAAGTTCAGCAGGTTATCGAAGCAGTAGCTTATGGCCGTGTCTGCTGCGGCGGTAGTACCCGCCATGTGAGGAGCGAAGAAAGATGGGATCAAAGAATTGAGACTTTACATTGGGATGTTCGTCAACTCGTATTGCAGAAACGCATGTCAGAGCTGACACTGACCACCGTCAACCAGCTGCACGTCGTTGTGGGGCACCGGGAGGAGCTCTGGGGTGAGCTCCCCGGCTCCGCGTCGCTCGTTCGAGCCCCAAAGTACTTGGTACCTTCTGTCCCAGGCCTTTTAGGTACCCCTCAGGCTATCTCTTGTCGAGGATTGAAGGCGGTAATGCCAGGGTCCGGTCCAGAACGGGGCAAGGCACCACTTATCTGCCCCTCACTGCACGGGCATGCTCCGTAGACAGTATGCTGTCTTTATCAGTCCAAATGACAATAAAAGACGAGGTACAGTAGACGTTTTGATCAGGGCATGATGCAAGATTTTCCGTTGTACTGGGTGTCAGGGTCCTCTTTCAGGGCCTGACGAAGCCTGGAGCAACCGAGCCCCAGGCACTTTGATGGTTTCTTGAGCTCCCATTGGCATGACGTAGGTGGTAAACGGCTCGCTTGGATGACATCGACAAGTCGCAGCTCTTGGTCATGACCCAAGGAGACCGTGATGAGCGAGCGGCACGCCACTAGAGCTCAGAGTTAGTACTGCAGCTCTTGCAGTACTTCCTCTTTTGCTAATCTAGATGGCAGCTGAAGCTCTTCTCACAATCAATTTGCGCACAGACTCACCAGGTCCATGTTGTGGTAAATTGACTGAGCGGTGTTTGCGCGACCCTCACTCTACTCTCAGCACATAAGCGGACGAACCAGTTCCGCAGCAGGGCCAAGCATGTCTGCCAGCGTCGCAGCCCATGGAGATCCCCATGCCCATCCCCATCGCAGCGCCTTCACACCATCCGACAAGCTCGAGGACCAAGGTGAGTATGCGCACAACATGGAGCGTCCCACCAACTGACCACGCCGTAGCTGCCTCTGCAGCTTTATCTGTCCATCGCGACTCTTCCACGACAGGAAAGCACAGCGCATCCTCCATTCTGGACGAGGAGGGTCGGCTCTCTGCCGCAAGTATGTCAACCCCGCCCTTGCCCTCCCTCTCCAAATCATATCCCCAGTGGACCGCCTGTTAATCGCTCATACAGGTGCCGCCCAGTCCCTCAAATACGCTCGAGCTCAAGACTTACCTTCCTTTCCTTCTTCTGGCGGCGTCAAACTAGCATCGGCTGGTGCTGCCGCGAGCTTAGCCGAATCCAACAAGAAAGCATTCGAGCATTGGACACCGGGCGAACTACCTCACGCGAGCACAGCCGCAGAAAAGGCCAGGGATTACAAGATGGAGCCTCTGTGGAAGCCAGAGTTGAGCCGGGCCGGTTCCCAGGCCGCGATAGCTGCGCATCGAGATGCTGGGTCGGTAGACATTTGGACAGCCCCAGAAACAGAACACGGTCACTCTGCAGCATCGTCAGCCCTGCAGAACCCAAAGTCACCACCTGCGATAACTGAAAGACATATCTCAGGCGATGAACGCCAGAAAGCACTGCTAGCGGCTACTGCATCATTGAATGGCGGACGAAGGCGCGCAGGGTCGGCACCTGTACGCCCAGCACCATCAAACGGTCACTCTGCTTGGGCGTTGAAAGCAGCTACCTCATCTCACAACTCTAAACCACCCAATGCCGCCACCCCCCCGTCGTCGAAGAGCGAGATGTCCAGTACCGATGCGGCCAGGATACAGAATATGGCCAGAAACAACGTCTCCAGACAAATGTATACTGCCAATCCCCCAGTCGCAATCGAGGTTGAAGAGAGGAGGCGGCAAGATATGCTGCGAGCTTCTGCCGTGGCCATGGCGAAGAAGATGTTTGCCATACAACAAGCACAGATTGACGAGGCCAGGGGAATCCATCGTTCACAAAGCCATTATGCAGCGCACACGGCCCGTCGGCGGGCTCAATCAGATGCTGCAAATCAGCCCGCACGGACTGGTGAAGTGCCACGATATGAAAACCTAGAAGAAACGGCCCGCAAGCTGGCACAAGACCGTCTCGCCAAGCTACATGACGAGCACGCCGAGTATCGGCAGTATTATGGGCAGAATACTCCGCCACAGAGATCACGAACCTTCTTAAGGCGTGGTCGGCGGCGGTCCGACATTCCAGAGAACGACGATGATTCCGACATAGAGGAGTCGCGGAAGATCCGCCAGCAAATGTCACTCTTCCAAGGCAAGCTCGCCGAGGTTGACAGTAAGAAGCGACAGGCTGATCGAGACGCACTGCTTGCGGCCGCACATAAGAATGTAACGGCCCGGATGAACGCGATGGATGAGAAGGTATTTTCAGACACCGGCAAGACAAGTCCCCATCAGCGCGAGCTTTGGGAACGTCAAGCTCGAGACAGAGCTCAAAGGGAAAGCGACGAAAGACTGATGCACGTCGGAAAAGTTCACATAGGAGGTGGAAAGTACCTGGAACAGGAAGAAATTGAGGCGATCGCGAAAGCTCGCTTGCAGCCAACATTAGATGAGATTACCCAAAAGGCTGAAGAGCAAAGAGCAAGAGATGAGGAGCTCCGGCTGGAGCAAGAGCGACTCAAGGCTGAGCAAGAGACCGAGAGGAAGCGCCAAGCCGAGATTAAAGCCGAGCAGAAAGCTGCGCTTGGTAAGTATTCCCGCAATGCTGGCGTGGAAGCGTCACTGACGACCATAGACCGTGAAAAAGCCGAACAAAAGGCCCAGAAGACGGAAGAGAAACGCGTACTGCAAGAACAGAAACATGAGGAGAGACGAGTACGAACCGAGCAAAAAAGTACAGAGAAGAAAGCTCGCGAAGACGCAGTCCAAGCTGAGAAAGAGCGTCGGCGAGCGGAGAAAGCAGAAAAAGGACTCCCGGAGCCTGGCAGACCTCGGTTCCTGCCATCTTTCCTGGGGAGAGGCGGCGTTGCAGCGGGAACAGCAGCAGGTGCTGGTGGCGCTGCCGCTGGTGAAGGCGCGGTGGATGCAGCCGAAGGAGGAGCAAGGGCTGTTACCGGTGGCAGCGAAGCTCCAGCAGTCGCAGCGCCCGAATTTGTTGAGCCCGTCGGCGAGACTTTCCACGACAAAGTCACCGTCGATCCCGGTGAGGCCATACATGGCCAAGTCACAATGGATCCGGGTGAAGCCGCCCATGCAGTTGCCGTGGCAGATGCTGAGGACGAAGCGAAACCCATGGCAGCTGCCGTACCTCCACACGAGGATGGAGAACATAAGGAGAATATTGGTGCACCACCATACTCGAGCAGCAGTCCCCCTCATGAGCCAACATCGCCGATATCTCAGACGTCGCCGACTTCGCCTTCGAAGCGTAATTCGCGAGTGAAGTCCTTCTTCAAGCGTTTCAGGACAGGAAGCAAGGCAGAGGACGACTTTAACCGTGATCAACATGTGGCCACCGAGGCGGGGCCGAATGACGCCTTGTCGAGTCGTCCTCAAACAGCTGAGCCCATCAGCGAGGAAGACCCGGCTGCCACTGACTCCATCCGTGACGTCGCATTCGCAGGCCGTAGCGACAACGAGACTGAAGACATGTACGGCGGGTCGGCGAAGCCATACGGACGAGTCTCGCCCATTCATGACGAGCCGGCGCCGGGAGCCGCGACTGGTCCTAGTGGACCTGGTCCCGGCGTCGTGGAAGGAGGTGCCAAAGAACGGGATATTAGTCCTCCCTCGGATACCTCGTCACTGAGCGAAGAACCCTACGTCATCGCCGCAGACGTAGCCTCGTCCCGGTACTCGACCGACCACGGCACAGGGTCGAAACGAAATTCCGGGTACGATCAAGTCGCGACCTTGACGGATGACGACGAAGAGCCCCGAGGGAGAAAAGGCTTCCGCGAGCGATTCTTGAAGAAGGTCATCCCAGGACGGGACAAGGATAAGCGCCAACCCGGAGCGTTCACCTCGTCTACTGTGGGTAGTTCTGCTGCTGCACAGACAGGTGCGGCTCCAGCTCCAAGCGCTCGAGCGACTGCCGCGGAGCCCCAAACCACCGACCCTGTATCAGGCGGTGGCGTATCTCAAGCGCACCCAGAAGAGGACCCAGGAACTGAGCTGCCCAGAGACAAAGTCCAAGAACCATCGACTACCTCGACGGAAGCGACCGGGCACAGCACCGTCACAGGAACAACAACTCCCGCGCTGACGCACGCACAAACGAACGGTGACGACGACGAAGACTTTGAGGAAGCCAGGGACACCTTCGACGAGGGCCGACTAGTCAGTGCGTCGAAAGTAGACAGCGGCTCCGCGAGGATCGTCGACGTAAGCAGCCCGATGAGCTCGACCGTCACGAAGGGGCGACCCAGCGGCGAGGGATCCAGGTTCACTGAAGAGCTCTAACGTGTGGAGATGGAGAACAAAGGAGATGATATAAAAGGAGGAGAATATGATGAGTGAGTGAGTGAGCGAGGGAGCGACAGTATCGAGCCAGAATGCCACACAGAGCAGAAATAAGGAATGAGAATGAGAAACGGAATGAACGGGATATCCAGGATCTACCGCGAAAGATGCTTTTCATCGACTCATACTCAACTCCAAACTCACTCACACTCACAGTCACAGTTCCAGTCAAACTCGCACACACACACTCATATGCCGGGAATGAATCTTGGGGAAAGCGAATGAAATGAAAGGCCATGAATGCATATCAATTGGGATACACATGCATGCATGCATGTATGGCTCATGCGTCCTTTTTCGTTTACGCAGGGTCAGTTTTCGCTTGCAGTCCCAGTCTTAGTCCCAGTCTAGCTCTAGCCACGATGACTTGTTTATTATCGATACTGCTGTAGCCGTCAATGTCTCGTATCGAAAACGTTCAATCGTCATGTCGAGTTCATATCGAGTCGAGTCGAGTCGGAACTTCGGGTCCTGTGCTCAAGATGGAGCATAGTAGTTCAGTCCTGACGATGCGTGTTGCAGCTTTTATGTATATAGCTACAATGCGCCATTCTCCCTCGCTCTCTCACTTTCTCTTTCAATAGGGAATATATCGAGGAGGAATCCCGTACGGGAACGAGGACTACGATAAGGTATAATGGTGAAACGCTCACAGGTCGTAATCTCCGATCGTAACGTAATGCCTTACACTTAGGACTTCGGTATCGAGCGTTACATAGCTAGGTACCGAGGTAGACATGAGGTCTCCTAAAAAGCCGATGTCTGAATCATAAAAGACGCTCTGCTCTGTTGTCTCCATCGACTCAGGTCTCTATCGCTGACGCCTCTAGACTCCTTGCGGTCGAGCGGTATATTTCAGTGACTGCAGTGCTTGCTTCACAATTTCACCTTGCCAGCTTTCACGGCCTCCCACTCGGCCTTGCCAAACGGCTCGTACCGCTCGCTGTCGGGCCTGAGGTAAAATATTCTTTCCTCGCCCACCTTGTCCGGGTCGACGCCCTCCTGCCTCAACACGTGTTTCTGTTGCTTGTTGTTCCCTGTAGCCATGACTTTCGTGACGATCCTGAGGAATACCGGCACAGCGTATTTCGGCAGACTGTTCCTCGAGTACGTGGCGAGGCTTTCGAGCAGAGACGCCGGTACGGGCGTCGTGTTCGTGTCCACATTCTCAAGGAGCACGGCAGCACATCCCGCGCGGCCTTCGTGGTTCGGTATCGCTACGCCATAAACGTTCGCTTCCAGCACGGCTGGATGTTGCCCGAGCACTTGTGCCACTTCGGCAGTCGAGACGTTCTCGCTCCGCCAGCGGAAAGTGTCTCCTATCCTGTCCTGGAACCAGATACGTCCTTCCTTGTCGATTTTGATAACGTCCCCGGAACGGAACCAGGCGTCACCCTTTTGGAGGACGTCTCTGAGAATCTTCGCGTCGCTAGCCTTTTTGTTGCCAAAGTAGCCTTGATACTTGGCCCCGATATCTGCAGCGTCTATCCTATACAAAACCTCGCCGGGTTCGCCTAGCGGAAGTTCGACGCAGAATCCTGTCTTGGGATCCCGATATGGTGCCTCGGTTCCCCAGTCGACCTTGACGACGGTTTGCCTCAGCTTGAGGAGCAGACTGCCCAAGAGGCCCACTTGACCGATTGCCCCTGATGAGAACGTGTTTCGGGACATGTTGAAGGACGCCCCTATGGACTCGGTGGCGCCATAGAATTCAGCGACGGTTTCCACGCCGAAGCGTGAGCGAAACCTGTCCCATACATCCGGTCGAAGGCCGTTACCAAATGCGAGACGGACCTTGTGCTTTGTGCGATCGTTGGGTTGCGGAGGGACGGCGAGAAGATATCGCAGGGTTTCTCCGACATACTGAATAACGGTAGCATCAGCGGTGATGACTTCATCCCAGAAGTTGGAGACTGAGAATTTCCGGCCTAGGACCAGAGTACACGCGCCTATAAGACAGCAATGGAAACCCAGCTGGAATGCAGAGGCGTGGTAAACTGGCATTGCCGTATAGTAACGGTCGGGGTTTTTCGACGTCACGTTTCGTAATCCCAACCACCGATAGATGAGACCTGAGGCGACTGCGGTGCGATCCCAGGGAACAATGGCCGCTTTGGGGAGGCCGGTCGTCCCTGAAGTGGATATTAAGACGCATGGCGATCGACCGAGGGCACCACTTCGAGCAGTGTCCGGGGCCCGATATGGTGGGAAGTATTCGAGAGATGACTGGAGGCCGGTGTCCAGGACCACCACTTCCAGAGGGAATGCTTGATTTCGGAAATCTGGAGCTGCAAAGACAGCCTTTGTCTCCTCGCTGAGCACTTTTGGGGCGACTTCGGGGTCAATAACCAACAACTGCAATATGTCAACGCCCATGTCTAGAGCACCAGAGACGCCATGCCCGGCTGGGCAGACGTTGGAAGGTCACGGTATCACATACCCTTGCGGACGATGTTCTGACACTGTGAACAAAGGGATTGCCGACCAAATTGTAATTGATGAACGCTGGCAGCGCGCCCAAGGACCAGATCGCCATGGCAAGGAAGAGGAATTGTGGGGAGTTCATGAAGTCTATGGCAACGACCTCGCCAGGTGCAATGGAGTGCGTGCTGTGCAGGTAGCCTGCGTATCGCAGAACCATGGTGTAACATTGTTTGAATGTCCATTTCTTCCCTTGGTAAATGATAAAGATCTTGTCCGCGACCTTGGGATTCTGCGCACGCTCTTCAATGAGGTAGAAGGAATTGACCCTGTCGGCTGCTTCGCGCTTCGCAAAGGCTCTCTGGGAGGCGATGAGACTGAGGATAAGTTCGAGGTCGACCGAGACTCGCCATCGAGCATTCAGATAGGCCAATCCTGCCAGAGCGGCTGGTGCGCCCAGGGCTACCGTGGAGAGCGACGCTGGAATACGAGCATTAGCCAATCGAGCCTCACGACGACTACCAGGACACTCACGAGCCATCGTCGTTGCAATGGAGTTGGGTCTGTGAGTAGGTAGCAGAAGAGGGACAAGAGAACAACGTGTCGCGCCATGACGGCACACCTGGCAAACCCGCTACATATCTACGCGTGTAGCCGGGCACCTACTGTACAGAGAGTAGACCGCCTTGGAGAGGAGAATTCCAAGAATCGCTTGCGGAGGAACTGCAGTTTGGACCTTAGCTCGACGAGAGCCACGACTCTGCCGAGGCGGTCGACGGCGCACGAAGCGAACCTATCAAGAGCATGGTGAGTGAGGCCTAAGCGAGAGTCCAGAAACGCTTTACCTTCATTGCGCAGTGGGAGGCGTACAGGAAGCAAGGAAGGGAGACAGTGGAAAAGACACTTTCACTTTGACACAATGTGACGCAGTTGACGCAGTTGACATTCACTGCCACCACAGCGACGTCGTACATTCCAGTTTGAAGTCACTGCAGATGAAAGTCACTGCAGATGAAGGCACTGCCCGCTTCGTCAATTAAACTGTAGTCATCGTCCTCGACACCTTCAACACTCTCGACCACCTTCCTCGACAACCC
The DNA here is from genome assembly GCF_000365165.1 of Cladophialophora carrionii CBS 160.54. NCBI lineage: Eukaryota > Fungi > Ascomycota > Eurotiomycetes > Chaetothyriales > Herpotrichiellaceae > Cladophialophora > Cladophialophora carrionii. The sequence continues at coordinate 4,339,076 of NW_008481816.1, read as the reverse complement.
TCATCAACTACATCATCTCTCTCTCACACAGGTCTTAGCACCACATCGCCAACATGTGCTACACCCAGTACGTCTACGAGAAGTGCAACCTCTGCTGCTGCGTCCACGAGGCCATCGTGCAGACACGTCGGTGCATCCATTACGAGGGTGAGTGATCTCGCATACTGTCCTGCTCATGTATACGGTCCGCTAATAGCCGACCAGAAACAGGCCAATGCAACCGCTCGTTCAACTGGAAGTTGTGAGTACTCCCTCCCTTTTGCACTCGCCAGTTAGCCGTCGAGATCTGAGCCATGGACGCTAACACCCAAGCAGAAAGCATCGACCTGGATCACACGCGGATCATGAACTGCGACACTGCGACACTTGCAGCCACCGCCGCCGCGACGACAAGCGCGCACGAAAATCCGCAAAGCTGGCGAAGAAATCGACCCGTCGTGCAGCAGCCAGTTGAGGTCGACGACACCGTCTCTGATGGCCAACCCCCACCATCTATGTATCTATCAAAGTCTACTCGATCTACCGACCATTGCTGCTGCGGTCTACATGGTTTCTCAGGCGCTCTCGCCTCGAACAAACAAATTTCCATCCAGTACATCGGCATCTGGTCGACTACATCTCCTTCACTCGCGCCAACCATGTTCTATGTAACCATGTCACCCCGTCGCCAACTCAGGTTCTGGTGCGCAAAGCCGAGGACGTCCAGAACTCCTGAGGTCCAACTACAACACGCATACCTGGGACGGCGCCTGGAGTGAACGCCTGCCGCGTCGCCCACGTCCACAGCAGGGTGTGAGACGGAGAGACAGCCCTCCATGCACGGGATAGCGCTCGCATCCTTGCAACGCGCGGGAACACGATCAGATCCAATGCGATGGCGTTCAACATTCAATTGTGCTGAGACGGCGCCACATATTTGCCCCAGTAAAAGTACGGTTCTTCATGTACTGCCGGAGGGCATCTAGGGCTCAGCACCGGAGCATGCCACAGCTCGGGCGTTTGCTTTACCCAGACCAGCATTTCAGCTTCAGCCTTTAGCGATAGCTCTCGATCCGTATGATGCGTCATGAGGGACATAGGGGACCCCCAATGAGACTGAATTGATTTCTCTCCTCCATTCGTCCTTTTCAGGTCTGCAGCAATTTCCTCCCTGGCTAGCAGGAGATGTAATAGGATTCTCATTGCACCTCCAGCGTGATCGGAGAAGCCTTAATAGTCCATGATTCTCCATTCGTACCCGCCATCCACATTGTTCCAGTCTTTCTTCTCAAACGCGCGTTCCCACCCCAGCATGACGGCCAGGATGCGACACGCGGTGGCCGACACGCCACACACGACCTTGTCGCTCTGCGCCAACATGGCCAGATCCAGCAAGTAGGCCCTCCCCAGCAGCTCTCTCAACTGGAGCGCCTCTTTCGTAGGATCAGTACGGTAATCCCTGTCCAGTGCCCTCTCCACCTCCCGATCCTGTTGCACCAACCCCTTGACGTTTCCCGCCTCTCCGTGGTCCCCTGTCACTCCCGTCGCCACCGTCGTCTTCTTGTTCCTCCCCAAATGCGCGCTCTCATGATGATGGACCCTCTTCTCGCGCCCGTCCGCGCCCTTCTCCCCGAACCGATGCTTCTCCTTCATGGGCATCGGACTCCCCACTTTTTTGGGCCCCCACTTCAACTCCTCCGGCAGGCCCAGCCCCCAGAAGACGTCCTTGAAGAAGCCGCCCTCCCAGCCGAGGGCGCCGCGGCGCCCGCCGTCACCGCCCCCGTGGCCCATGCGCTCCAACGACTTCTTGCTCGCGAGCGAGATCTTCTCCTGCGCGCGCTGCGCTCCCTGCAGGTCCACGTGCTCGTACATGTCGGCGTCGTCGCTCGCCACCAGGAACCGCCAGTGCGGCGACTGACCCACCAGCCGGTGCGCTGTGCTCATGTACTGCTCCGGGGGGATGTAGTTCTGGGCGTACGCGAGGCTGAAGGGATGGCGGTCGCCGCGCCGGATGTGGATCCCCACGAGGCCGTTCTCGACCGCGTCGCTGTCAGAGTCGCCCCTGGCCCCGTCGCTGTTGGGGCCAGCATTGCCATTGTCGGTAGCCGCGCGGAGCTTACTGGCCCGATTCAGCGCGTAGGCGCCATCCTCGGGCCGCAGGTGGAAGAGGGCTTCGTAGCCCTCACGGGCGAAGTCGAAGATTTGGCGTCGCGAAAAGTGCGCGTGGAAGGCCGGGCCGAATATCCACGGCGTCGTCGCGGCAGAGACGACCAGATGGCTGGCCTGACGGGGGCAGGGCACGCGGTGCGAGGGCGGCGGTAGGCGGCATGGAGGGTCAGGTTGCGGCATGCTGGTGAAGAACGTGGAATAGTTCCCGTAGGGAAAGTGCGTGTCGTCGATGAAGAAGGCGCGGCCTTCGTGCCGCGCGAGGCTGTACGAGAGCCAGATACCCAGGAGGGCGGAGCCGAAGCCCGCGTTCGCAGCATCGAGGATGTAGGTCAACGATCGCTCGCATACAGGGAGGGAGCCATCTCCGGAGCTGTGGGATGCCGAGGACGGTTCGGGGGGTAGGAAATTCAAAGCCTGGGCTTCGGCCACGTCGATAAAACTCGCATCCTCGTGATAGTAACTGGCAGTGTGTTCGGGTTTGGAGGGCTTGGCCGCGACGTGCCTCCCGACTTCTAGGGCCTGGGAACAGATATCCGCATACTCGGTGGGAGAGAGCGGGAAGCGCAGATTCTGCGGTATGGAGATCGTCCAGTAGTGCTTCCCTTTGGCATCCGTCACGGCCAGTGGCGTGGGATAGTCGGGCAGCTCCGAGGCCTCGATGATCTCGTATGTCTTGCCGGACGACGCGAGGAACGTCAGCTCCGCGAGTTGATGCGATGTACGCTTGCCAAACGAGACGAGATAGTAGACGGCGATCAAGAACGAGAGCCACAGGATACTGCGGACGATTCTGCGTGAGTTGAGCTTGGGCGGTTTCTTGCCATGGCGTGGAAGGATTGACGGCAGCGAGGGTGACGGTATCGGTGTCGAAGGTAACAGGTGTTTGATAGACAGATAGCGGTCCGACTTGTTGGTGCCAAATTTCAACGGCTTGGGTGGATTGGAGCGGCTAGAGAGGAGCATCTTCTTGCGCTGCTGTTCTGCATGATCGGGTCGGGGAGATCGAGCCCTCATGCATGCATCCGGTGAGAGGCGATTGAAGCTGCGTTGATCGGTGTCCTGCAGCAGGACAGTGCGGATGAAAGCGTCCGATATTGAGGGGTAAAGATCTTAGAAACGTGGTGTTGTCGTGGCTGATGGGTCACAAAAGAGCCCTATACACAATTCCTTGCTGCTTCGTGGTGGCTTTCTAAGTCCACAATGGCGAACTCTATGAAAGGGTGTTCAACGCTCTGGCCTGCCTGCACCGCTCACAGTGCGGAAATATCCTTTCAATGAATCAATGAATGACCGGCAAAATGCTCGATGATGGAACTGAAAAGAGTGATCGCTGAGACTTCAAGCTGAAATGCAAAGTGGACAAACAAAGAGACCGAATCGTAAGTGTTCGTAATGGCAACAAAGAAAGGAAAGAAAAGGCTCCAACGACAAGATGCTGCAGATGACACGAAAAGAAGCCCGGAGCCCAGCGCTGATCGCCTTTGAATGCAGAGACCCAGCTCCGTCGTGTGTAGCACGAAAATAGGTGAGAAGAAAATGAGCCAGGGAGGAGGCTGAGGTAAAGATGTGCAGAGAACTGTATGCCTGGTCCACAGCAGGATGGAGACGATGTCGTACCAACAGCGGATACCGGAAGACGCGACCAGTCACTTCCCCCACGAACCGGCTGTCAATTCTGGGCTGAGTCCTCTCAAGCATCCAGAGGCTGCACCACTTGACTGCAGATGAGCCGAGAGTGAAGCCAGAAGCGCCGACTAGGAGACCGACCGATTCGAGGCGAAGCCAACGAAACTGCCAGCGACTCCGTGCTGGTAGCGGTCGACCACCGACACCAGTGATGCGGGTGGCCGATGGAAGGCAAAGAAGGTTTGATGTGCGCCCAGCATTCTACCGGCTGCCGTTGGTCGATTTCTGAAACAACCGGCCGCGCAGCTCGCCAACCGTCCGACCCCTGAAACACTGCATGAAGCATCGAGCCGAACTGCAAGATGAATGAGGTCATACGAGGTACCCCGTACTACGGCTGCTTCAGTGTGCGATACAAGTCAGAGCGGATTGAATTCCAACAGAGTCCGGCGCTGAGAAGCTTCATAGTCCAAAATACATACACAATACACATCAACGAAGGCCCCTTGGCCGGCCCAAATACTACTGTAACAGCTACTATGGGGGGTATCTGACTGCGGATTCTTGCTCGGAATCGCTTCCGGGAGAGTTCTTCCTGTTCCCCTCCGGATATCGTGAACAAATGAAAAGTTCTGTCGGACCCAGTGGGCGGGGTGAAAGAACGACTTCGCCGTCAAAGCTCGCAAGCAAATGTAAAAGTTCTCCAGCTCAAAATCTGTCAAAGAGAGAAGGACCGCTCAATGTTAGGATAGAATCGTGCTCCGTGCATCTCGTCCAATTCGGCTTTCATCGGTTTGTCCCCGAGAAAGCCCAGCCAAACATGCCTTTGGCGGCATCAAGAACATCAAAAGAAACCTGATCGTGTCGTCATTCGTAATGCTGAAAAGTAATGCAATCTTTGCGTCAGCTGGGACTGCTTGGTTCGAGCACCGGGTCGTGCTCCCGCAACGATGCCACCATAGTCCCGAGGCCGGGACCTGTGGTGGGACTATTGGCAGCCACCGACATCCTCCTCGAGTGTCGTCGGGGTGCTGATGATCCCCTCGACGCCACTCGTACGGACGAGGAGCGTCTGTTGTTCAGTTTGCCGCTCTCGACTTTGTCCTGGATCATCTCGTCAAGCATTCGGGACATTTCGTCCACCGTCTTGCGTTTTTTGTCCATCGCCTTTTGAGGCGAGAGGATCGTCAACGGACTGGCTGTCAGCGGCGAGCGTGGTCCTCCGGGCAATATTTGGTGCGTCGGTCCACTGAGTTGCGAGCCCGTCTGGGAACTGCTATTGCTGCTATTGCTTTGATGCCCCTGCGCTCTGTTCTGTTTGAACTCCGAAGATGACATTTCCGGAGTAAGCTCTGCGATTTCACGCTTCCGGACGGCTGATCGAAGCGCGGAGACGGTCTTCTGCAGATCGGAAATCATGGCATCCTTCTCGTCCAACCGTCTCTGCATTTCCGTTTCGTCACCGGTGGGTTTGTTAAACGCCATGGACACTCGCGAGTGGCTGGATCGCCTTGCTTGAAGCAGTCGTTTCTCCAGAGTCGAGATGTATCGCGTCTTGTCCTGTAGATCTGCCTGGAGAGCGCGAACCTGGGCCTGGAGGGAGGCTCTACCGTCCCCAAAATCACCGCCGGCTTCTTCATCCTCGTCAGGGATGCTGGGGAATGAGAGATGTGCCGACGCAGATGCTGCACCACCGAGCGAGGCGACGGAAGGATGTCGTCCAAGGCTGGGTGCCACGCCGAGCGTGGATTGACTTGCTGATGACCGCACAGACCGGGGACCTCCAAATTCAGTCCCATTAGAGAGTCGTGAGTGCATACCCAAGGCCGACACTGTTCCGCTGTTGACTCCAGTCGACTTGGAACACAAGATGAGCCGGTTGAGATGTTCAATGCGCTCCTTGAGAGCCGTCCGCGCCAGTTGCATCTCCAGCATTTGCTCTTCATGGCGTTGCTCGGCTTCCCTCTCCAACTGCCGTTCCTCCTTTTCCGCGGCCGACTTCTGTTGCCCTTCTAACTGTGCTCGCAGGCTTGCGATCTCGGACCGATAACGCTCCAGCAGGCCTGAGTTGACACTGCCCAGCTCCTCCACTGCCTTCTTTGCATGACTCACAATGTTGTTTTTGGCTCGAGCGGCAAACTTGAGAGTATTCAAGGTCTCACCAATGTGGTTACTACCGGCAGAGGCAAGGCCAGCTCCAATCTGGATCGTGCACAGGATCGAGACAAGCGAGTTCCCGGACAATGCTGGCTGCAGCAAGCGCGTGAGCTTGCTGTCTCTGTAAGGCAAGTGCTTGCCATCCTTGTCCACCAGATTGCCATTTTTATCTCGCGTTCCCGACAGCTTGGCAATAACAGTGCCCAGAGTGAGAAGTGATTTGTTGATGTGGGCACCTTCGGCGCGACGTTCCTTGTCCTCGGCGGCTCTTTCCGATCCAGCCAAGTCGATCAGACTCAGGGTCGAAACACGAACACCACCAGGGAGCATGGCTACTCGCTTCCCATTCTCCTGCAATGAGCCAGATCCGGGGATGCGCTCACGGCTTTCGACCACGATTTGCACCACGGCATGACTTCGAGAGCTTCGCGAGTTGAACTGAGTGCTACCAGTCCGACGAGCCTGATCACCCCGGTGTATGACCCGCAGCAGCTGTGTGGGACTCTGAACGATTTCCTCCTTCAAGGGAGAAGCGTAGACGCCTCGTTTGCTGTCTTCGCGCAGTTTGATTTCCTCTTGCTGCTGCCCAACCGCCCCGCCTGTGGGCACAGCCAGCAGGTCATGGATTTTCTCGTTGTAAATCTCGAGGTAGCTGACTCTCAGGAGGAATTCCCGGTGTGGGGTTTCCCTGATGTAGGAGAAAATATCGGTGATGGCAAGCGGAATCACACCAGGGCTGCTCATGGTCCCCTGCATCGAAAACGTCTTTCCGGTTCCCGTCATACCATAGGCGAAGACCGTTCCATGATAGCCTTCCATCACTCGACGAACCAGCCGTTTTGCCGCGGAATCGTAGACTTTGGCGTTGTCATCGTGTGTGGTGAAGACGTTGTCAAGGTGGTAATCGCCGCCCTCTTTTCCACGGTATGCTACCAGTGCTCTTCGTCCATCGACCATCCACTCCCCTTCTGTTTGGGTGTTATTCTGAGCACCGGCGTCAGGACGCACCCGAACACTGACAATAACGTTGCCTTTGACTTCTTTCCCCTTGGAGAGTGACTTTGGATCGGCGCTGCTATCTTCCAGCTCTTTCGTCCGGCCTCGGCTATCCTCGTCGCCTTCTTCGAATGTGGTAGCACTTGTCGAGTAAGAGCCGTTGGCAGAAGAGCTGCGGCTCTGAGGGGGAGAATGGACGCTAGACTGCGCGTCAGATGTTCTCTTGTTGTATCGAGCCGAGACTGTCATTCCATCGCCGGCAGAATTTAGGAGACTGGGCGTTTGAGATGTGCGGAAACTTGGGGCGGTGCTGTTCCTAGGTGACTTTTTCGACTTCCCAGAGTATGCTTGTACGCTGTTCCCGCCGTCCGAAGTCCTCTTCTTGATAGATGTGTTAGACGCCATTGAGGCAGACGTTGGTGGCCGTGAGTGCGCATTCGGTGGTTGTGGGAATGAGCCAATGCTGACAGTCTTCCGAACCCCCCTGCTTCCAGATGTTCCCGAAGCCTTCTCGGGCGACAGGTCGGGAGTTGACTGAACAGGTTGCGATGTTGGTAGTGCGGACGGTCTGGAAGGTTGCTTCAGTCGTGAGGGTGTCTGGCCCAAGCTCTTTCTGGGAGTTTTGCTTGTCGGAATTGGCGGTAGTGCGCCCGTGGGCGGGTCGGCTAGAGGCCGTGAGAGCACGGGTAGAGACATGTCTCCAGCGGAGGATCGTAGGACGATCGAATGAGTCCAGGCAGCTATAACAAGCTCATGCGGGATCCCTCAACTGGCGGGGTATCCGTCCTTGTCCACCACGATATTGGAGTGAAAAATTGGTGGGCGTGTGCGTAGAACGAATGACTGACGTCTTCACGTCGTGCTTAATCGGCCCTTCAAGCACGGAAGCAATAGACGCTTTCTCGCCTCGATTCCGCTGGCTCTTCTAGAGATCCCAGAATACAGAAGCCCGTATGCTGCGCTGTACTCTGATACCTAGGTTGGGTGGAAGGGCGTCGCAGCTCTGGTGAGCGAGAGAAGGGTGAGAGAGAGCTGATGGCATGTGCAACGCAATAATGTGGAGGTCGATCAGTCTGTTTCCCGGAGCATGCGACCTGATTGATGTGCATGCGGCATGGACAGGTCGATTCTTGGAGCACCTTTGACACGCAATTGGACACGGCGGTCGCTGGTGGTGGTCAACAGGGCGTGTGATGTTGACCGAATTGACAGGGAGACGGGCGACGAGACGAGTGACCAGGCACAGAGCAAGGAGGCCTTCACCTTTCAGCGAGGGCCGTGCCGGTGTCGATGCTAAGGATTTTCCACCCTGGTCACAGCCGGCCAAATCTTCGTTGCTGGCCCTTGAGCGAGATACTACGAGCTAGCATCAATATGTCCAAGTGCGGTGCGAAGGTGCAGGCTTAGCTGCAGATTGGGGGCATGCAGGCACCGGCCCAGAAGGCAGCCGGGGGGGCAGGCACAAGGTGTGCGAGGTCAAGCAACTTGCGGCTAAGCTGCAGCTAAACACGACCCATATTTCGGGCGTCCGCCCACCAATGGCCAACGCCCTTGGACAGCAGCTCCGGCATTCAACTGCCAGCCTCCAGTGTCCCAAGGGGCCTGTCAAATTACGCTCCCCTGTCGGCCAATGAATCGTGCCTCCGAGTCGTTCTTCACGAGCAAGTCCTGCCGCGGCCGCAGCCAATTCTCTGGCTGAGAAACTGCATTACTGCAACCACTCTCCTGAAGGGCCAGCATTACTCCCAATTCTGCTCGTTATTGGTCACGGCCTAGTTTTATCACCTCGATTTCATCTTCGGAAGTCGTGATCATCACACGTTGTTGTTCTCAGCCGGCCACGAGCAAGTGCAACTCTCGGAGACCTGTGGCAGCCGCCAGTTTGCCCATCCGACGCGTCTCTGCACTTGACCTTTCCCTCGCCTTTGGCCAGCTTGCCATGCTGCGATAAGCCCAGTTGTGCTAGCCGAATAGGCGCGACTCATGCCGGGTTGTATCAAACATGTTGTTTTCGTCAAGCCTGCTTTCTGCTTTCTCACTCCCAATAATTTGTGTTTCTTCGGAACTTTCACGCCCGCCCAGCAAACCCTGCAAGGTATTCTGCATTCGGCATTCCGATGTCTATGCGTGCATGAGTAGTGACTGCTTTCGATATCGTGCCGAGTCAAAGCAACATTCGAGCACCAGTGGCACGCACCAAAGGAGAATTTTCCCCACTCCGGGGGACGCCAATCTTTAACGGTGGCTTCTCCGAGAGCTTCCCCGGCCGAGTGCCCCTGGATCAAACGCACTTGGCGAGTTTTAGCCCTGGTTCTCTCTGTGAGCGGCACTGCATGTCCTCGCTTTAGCATGAAGCGAGAACGTCTTCATCTCGGTGCTTGAGACATCATGGTAATATGCATGACATGCTCTCCGGTCTATGCTCATCGCTCCATCCCATGACCTAGCATGACTGCTGTTACAAACACCCGTCCGTCTGAGTTTGGGTTATCTTATATGGCCAGACACCGTCGAGGCGCCCCCGTTTCCGTCGACGGCCAAACGGCATATTCGCACTCCGTAAGCCGCGTCCAATTCACGACAACGCGAACAATAAAGCGGCAATTTATGACAAGCAACCGGACTGTTTTGCATCGTCCAATTATGAGCATAGTGCCTCAGCCGTTGACCTAGAGGCCCGCCGGAGCAAGAGGGCACCTCCTCGAGGTCCACAGACGGATATCAATGTAGTAGGATCTGCAGAACGATCTTCATGATCCGCTTTAATTAGAGTGTCCGACCGAACGGAACCTCATATCTTAGCAAGTTGACGCAGGAATCCAAGGATCAGGACTGCCACCCAACTGCGGCCCCCCTGGATGGTACCGTTCTACAAAAGGAAAGAGGATGCTTACGAGTACAGATTGAGCTTTGCTGCTCCACACCTACCAACCCCTTGACACCGAGGTCAGAGAAATGGCTCTTCGTGCCTGGACACCAACACTGTGCTGTTAAGAGTAGACGTTTCCTAGAACGACATCTGTAGTGAAAGAGCCGTCGGCTGCTTTTCTTGCCTCGGGCGCAGCCACATCGATGAGGAAGAGGATTGGGTCCTCGCTCTTGCCGCAGCCAGCGCACGTCAGCCAACGCCAGGAAAATGCGCAAAGGGGCATCCATGTTTCGTTCAAGTGCGAGTGGCAGCGCATATAATTCAATGCCGCCAGCGAGCGCACGGTCAGTGGTAGACTGCCACTGACTCAGTCCTCGACGAATACCCACCGGGAGATCCATACTCAGCTGAGACCAAGCCGAAACACCCGAGATTTCATCGTGTGGGAATGCTCGCCTCGAGATGCTCTCAGGTATTAGGCTTCGCCTGACATCCTCGGAAACCCACGCCGACCGTGGGAGGTGACTACGAGGTACAAATGGCCACACAACGCTGGACCTCGTGGTAGGTTTGGACCACACAGGCTTGACCCTGTCGGCTGTGTTCCTGTGAGCTATTCCTCCATACCCTCTGCACTCGATTACTGGTCTACTCCCACGTTCCTGGATGACGAAGGGACTTCTCGGAAGCGCTTGGGGGCATCATGTGTTCGTCGCGCCTGGCCATCACGGAGGATTCGACGGATTTCAACGTTTCTTCCGCCCTCGGCGGGAGAAGTCCAACTCACTGATGGAGCATGAACACTCAATACCTAGGCTATACGCCAAAGCATAGCCGCTGTTAATGTACAGGTCCGCCTGATGATCCGCGCAAGGTCGGTACAAAAGTGACAGCAATCATCTTTCCAATACGGGCGGTTCCCCCGTCTACCTTGCATTCTTCTTATTCTCCTCCACTCGCATCTTATGCAACGTCTCTGCCCGCCTCCTTTCACCACCATAAATCTTTCGCCCTCTCGTATGTTCCCAGAGACCCTCGACGGCCCGTACTGTAGCACCACTCCCATTCGTTCCCGCCATAGGTTTCACCTGCTTGCCTTTGATGATGTAGCCATTCTTCAGCGCAAAGCCATGCGGCTTCTTCAAGTCTGCAGTCGTTTGCCCCGGCAATAGTTCGTAGGTACTGGAGCCATTCGGCACATTCACAATCAATTTCTGCATCCCAGGACTTCTTCCGATCGTGACTGTTCCGGCTACCGGTGCTCCCGTGGCGAGATCTTTCTTCAGACTGGGCACCTCGACGACCCTCAGTTCGGCCACGCCGTCCTTGACATGTTGGAAATCCCCTCCAACCCCAAACTCCCCTCTCCGGAACTTCTCTCTCCACCTCAGCAGATACCGCCTTGTCCGAGGCGGATCGATGCCCCGTGACTTCAGTTGGTTGGATGTCAGCGTGAACAATTCCTCCCACGATTCTATCTTGCTGGCGTGTTTGGAGAGTTCGCGACCGATCAATTTCAGGAATGTGGGGACATCAGGGACGAAGGGCGTAGGAGAAGGGATGTAGCCGTTCATAGGCAGTTCGCGATGAAGCAGTCGTTTCTGCTGGTGTCGGCATGGTAAGCAGAGGTAGTTGTCTGTGAGGAGGGATTTTGTTGCTCCTGTTGAAGATGGCCGGAGCAGGGAAGAGAGGAGGGAGAACGCAGCTCTGGGTTGGCGCGTGTTCATTTTGACGACCGAGGAATATGAAGAGCTATAGTCTGGTATCTCGTAGCATGGCACTGGGATTCGGAACAAGTACCGTGGCTGGCACAGGCGCGGCGTGTTCGTGTTGTTGATGGCACAAAATTTATCGGAGATATCGTTCCATGAAGCTGCAAGTTCAGGCTGTGAGGTACGGCGAAGTACAGCCGTGCTATTGGTATTATCGAAGAGCACTTTGTGCCAAGCCTTTCAGCCTCGTTGAGAAGCCCACTTCGAATGGGCGTCCTCTTGGAGTTTCGATCAACGCTCATCAACACAGTCCAAGTGTACGCATCACTAATCGCCCAAAAACTACAGCCACTCCGTGAGTTGGTCGAAGCTCCAGCTATAGTGATCGAAGATTCTTCACCGCTGGTTGCTTGAAAACGGGAACCAAGAAGCGCCCTTGCATGGCTGCTTCAATACTCGAGCTTGAATAGTCAAGGGGCCCGACTTTCACGGCGGGCATTCAGTATGGCTCCGTCATCAAATGCGGTGTCACCGCTGATGCCGCGATCCCCTTCAAATATAAATGCCAATTTGTCACCATCAAAAGCGAAGTCTCTGGCCATGAGAAAATCAATCCCCAAACCTCCCCCACCTGCAGCACCTTCGCCTTCGCACAGACAATCTGCTGACGTTGATATGGCGGAGAAAATGAACGAGGAGATCAGCAACAAGTACGTCAAAGGTCTGTCTAACCTACCGAGCCTCCGATAGAAAATGACTGATGTCATGTCTCAGGGAAAAAGTTGGGTGAAGGTACCTACGCCATTGTATACAAAGGCCACCTGAGATCAGATCCAACGAAACTTGTAGCTATCAAGAAGTTCAAGGTCGATCCTTCACAGCAGAGGGAGGGACTCAACGTCGACACGATCCGTGAAATCAAGTATCTGCAGGAGATCTCGCACCCGAGCATTGTCGCCCTGCTTGACGTGTTCTCCTCGAAAGACCAGAACATCAACATGGTCATCGAATACTTCCCAAACGGCAATCTCGAAGAGCTGATTCGAGACAAGTCCGTGAGTTACGGTGCCGCTGATGTGAAAGCGTGGATGGGGATGTTATGTCGAGCAATCTACTACTGCCACTCCAACTTCATCCTTCATCGAGATATCAAGCCAAACAACTTGCTCATTGCGGCCGACGGAGAAGTCAAACTGGCCGATTTCGGCCTCGCCCGTTCATTTGGAGACCCACGGTACCAGATGACGTCCGCAGTAATCACACTTTGGTATCGGCCTCCTGAGCTGTTGTTCGGTGCGAGGCAGTATAGCGGAGCAATCGACATCTGGAGTATCGGTATGGTCTTCGCAGAGCTGCTGATACGCCGTCCTTACGCAGCCGCCGATGTAGCCAATCAGGAAGTCCTAGCGACCGGAGGTGGAACAGTCGCTCAACTTGATAAAATCTGCGAGGCGGTAGGAACGCCCAACGAAGAGAACTGGCCTGGCGTCTCCAAGCTAAAGGACTACTTCGAATTGGACAAGAAAATACCCGTCCGAGACAAGACCTTCTACATGCAGATGTTCCCTACAGCAGGGTCTGTTGGTGTCGATCTACTCATGGCCATGTTGAAGCTTGACCCCCGGAAGAGAGTCACCGCCAGAGGAGCATTGGAACACGTCTGGTGGACGATTGACCCACGACCCACCAGCAAGGAGAATTTGCCCAAGCAAGGTGGCGGCGATTCGAAAATGGGTTCTTCCGAGGCGGCTGCTCCGGGATTTGTAGTCGATGAGAACAAATTCAAGGGCGTGGCGAAGAAACTCGATTTCGGTGCTGCACGATAACCCAGACTGAGGATGTCAAACGCCGTGCTCATTCAAGGACCTGGTAATGGTCATCTGCATGAAAGGCATCACGACAAGTCTTTAAGGGTCCTTTAAACAACAACCAGGAAGCTCGAATGTTACACCTCCAGGATTAGACGCTGATCGAGCTCTTAATTGGAGGCCAGAATATCACTTTACGAAGTGTCCTTGGACAAAGCTCGACCTTCTGCCAAGCATTTGAGAGCTCCCTTTGATGTGGCTCTATGGGTGGCCATCACTTCACCTTCTTCCTCGACTCTACTTCTAATGGATTTCACTTTTTCGTCACCTCACCACCTCACCACCTCACCACCTCACTACCTCACTACTACTAACCTAGTCAATCAGTCATTCCATGAGACACGATCCCGCGATGGACCCACCCCATCAATCTGATCGTGGAACGGAAGTCAAGAGCGACGACACCATGTCATTGCCAGATCCGCAAGCGAAAAAGACTCTTGCCGTCTTCTACAAACCGATCGTTGTCTCCGCTGACTTAACGACATGTAAAACTCTGGAAGATGTCGACAAAGCAGTTAGAAGCCAACCAGAGTTTGAGTCTTACGACGCTAATGTCTTCAAAGACATACACTGCACTCGCCTTGCGGACGGAACTCCGTTCACCTGCGAAGAGCTAGGACTCACCGACAGGGACTGTTCTAAAAGACATTTCCCGGCCCTCACCATCACACCACGCCCACCACCCGAAAGATATGACGTCCATATCTATCACATACACCACGGAGATCTCTCCGATAATTCCATTACCTGTACAGTCAACGTAGCGTGTGAGGACACAGTCGCTAGATTGCAGGAATTGGTAGAGGAACGCACTGGATTTGCAACTGACTCTCAAAAATTGTACTTCATGGGCGAGAAGCTGTTACCAGCCGACCATATCCTTGCGCACAAAATCATCGCGGGCTCGCGTGTTCTGCTCATGGTCGAAGTTGCGCTCTACCTCAAATACTACGAAATGTCGACTCGGATGGTCACCTTCTCACATACACCGCTCTACGGTATACTGTCGTCCTTTGCTAATGACAAGCGACTTGACCCGGCAACTTTACTCTTCCAGATTATCCAGGCTTCTGGAGATGCAAGTCAAGAATCTCAAGCGTGGCTGCCAGACAGGACTCGGCTCTTCGGCGTAGAGGAAGCTAAAGGCACGATATGGCAAAATGGCTTTCGGGATGGAGATGAGATCCGGGTGTTTGAGCTGAACAAGAGGCCCACCACCAAACGAGGTCTTGAAGGAAGCCAAGAGACGACCCAGTCTACTAGGAAGAAGAGGCGTGCTGCTGCATCGACGACAGGACTTTCCAAATGAACCGAACAGAGATGATTTGGAAGGCAGAATGGCACAACGCGACGATGCGACAATCTTTGTGATGAACAGTCAGGTGGTGGGAACCTGACCAGTACTGGACATGATGGGCGACATATTCGAGCTGAGCGATTTCAACGCGAATTGCGATCATGTTACACCTGCTTCGCCGAGGACCTGAATCGGGCGAATATTTCTGAGCAGGCTGGCAGAGCGAACCGAGGGACACCCGGACTACCGCATCTCCGGGTGGATGTTTTGCCCTTGCGGAGTCGGATACTGCAAGGAGACCACCCTGGAAGTACTGGACTGGACTGGGCTGACAAGAAGGATTCCATCAGCAAAATGGCAATGCCATGTCAAATAGTCCAAAGTAGCGCATCCTGCATCCGTGAGACAAAGTAGCGCATCCTGCATCCGTTCTCACCAGGTTCACGACAATCGCTTCATGCTTCATGCCTCATACTTGTTGGGCTCTTCCATTTATAGTCTCATGTCCTACAGGAGTCACTACCATTTGTGTTCCACCTCTCGACCACAGTGGCCCGGGTTCTCTCCATCCACGGGCCGCTTGGTTGACGCGCTCTTCCCGAGCGATAGCCCCGTCCATGGTGCCGACGAGGTCATTCCGTAGAGATTGTTTCCCTCAACAACCACTTATGACCAAAGTAGAAGGCCAAGTAGGTATCATACGGGAGCGGGAGAATCCTTCCGCTGTGGTTCGAGGTATTGCTTAACAAAGCTCGCCGCGGTCGTGTTGGTCCGGAATGGCCTTCTCTTTTGAAATCGCAGATCGGGAATCTCACCCACGTTTAATGTTTGATGTGGATGGCCTTGACCCTACTAGGGCCTCATCGCGGTCTCGCAAACGTCGCTCCGTCCGACACTACCGATAGACCGGCGACCATTGCAGCTAGATTGCTCGCGACACATACAGTTCCAACCAGCCTCGATCCATTCTGCCTCGGTTCCCACCCACGGCCATACTCAGCAGCAATCTTTCACTGTATGAGTACAGAGCACTTCCAAGGACCGACATGCCATCAGGAGACAATGGCGGAACTCAAGCGTGAATTTACGTGGGAGTGTTCAGCAGCCCAAATGTGGTCCATTCGTTTCCATCTATCACCATAAACATAGCACAAACTCTACCCTACCCTCCCCACCCCTATACACAGTGGCAACGTAGGCTTCCAGTCAAAAGCGATGTTCAACTACAACTTCAGGAGTCGCCCCCCATCTGTCCAAGGAACGTAAGGTGATCTGGCAAGATATCACTGACCGTGCGACATCTGCAGATCGATCATGCTGGTTAGCCACCGAGTCTCTTGCCACGCCCATCACAGGGTATCGTATCGGACACGTGTCTGTATCTGGTGTGTACGTGTACGTGTACGTAGTGTACACTCTGTACGAGGTATTGATCCATACATACCCTGCAAGTGCCATTGTGGTCCGGAATTCGTCCAGGAGCACCTTCAAGCCCAGCTCGACGCCCTGCTGTCCATTATACTGTGATGACACCGAGTGTTAGGCAATCCATTTCCCGCCGACAGCCGCCCGCCGCCCGCCGGACGGACCCATGCAATGCAATGCGGCCATGAGAAAGTAATCAACTCACACCGAGCCCCCCAGATGGCCACGCGGCCTATGAAACAGTGCTGTGCCCCGAGTGCGAGGGCTTTGAAGATGTCCGAACCACGCCGGATGCCTCCATCCACTGCGATCTGGATACGCTCTTCGCTACCATGGCACACTCTCTCAGGCAGTCAAGCGTGGCCGGCACGCCGTCCAGCTGACGGCCTCCGTGGTTGGATATAACGACGCCGTCGACACCGTGGTTGATGGCCAGCTGAACGTTGGCGGGATTGAGAACTGGTGTGAGGCAGGACAAGGACAAGATGTTAGCTTTGCAGGTGTTTCCACGACAAGCCGACCTTGCTGGTAGGTGGTTGGCAGGGAGCAGCCAGCAGGCTAGTAATTACTCACTGCCTTTCAACCAGCTTTGCATGTTCGTGTTTCTTCGCAGCCAGGGGATGATCTCGGCCCATTCCAAACTGGCGTCTGGACATCACGCGGACCCATCATCAGTCAAAAGTAGTGGCGCCATTTCGAATATTTCAACTTACCGTAGTCCTGCGAGCTCGCGCCGTCGGCAAACTCATCGTGCCCCGTCGAGAGGAGATTGGGAAAGCCAAGGTCCGGGGGCAGCGAGAACGCATTGCGGAACTCATTGAGCCGACGGCCCAGCACGGGCACATCGACTGAGGGGAACAGCGCCTTGTAGCCGGCGGCTAGTCGCGCATATCGTAAGCCAGAACGGTCCGCAGAGGCAACAAAAGGGGGAGAAACAACCTTCAGCCCGATCTAGGAGCTGCTGGGTCCTGCTCCGGTCCTTGACCACCTCTTCCAGCCACGTGGTCGCGTACGACGAGAGACAAATGCCCACGTTGATGCTTGCCGCTGCGAGGGACGTGGCCAGTTCACCGTCCGGATGGGCCAACTTGTGCATCGCCGCCGGACTGATGCCGAGCGGGAATGTAACCTACACAGCACGCGGACGTGTGAAGTGAGTGGAGGTTCAGTCTCGCGAGAACTGACCAACCAACTGACTGACTGCCGCCGGTCCCAACAAAGAGACCCCTGAGACACACATACCTTGCGGCCAAAGAACGTGGTAGAAGTATCAACGTGCTAGACGTTGCGTAATGCTCGAGGCAGGATTCGATTCCGGTCATACGTTGCGATGTTGTCGCGGAGCCTGCAGGGTTCATAACCCCCGTCAGAGAGCTCTGCTGACTTGCTATGATACTGTACACATTACACTAAGTGGCTGATTGTCGTCGTGCGTGCGTGTATGTATCAGGGGACGGAGAACCCACGTTATCATGTCCATGGCACCTCCGTTGTGACGCACTATGTTCCAGAGGAAGCAAGGGGGTATGTTGAGCGTAGCCTTGCGAGTGGAAATCGAGCAAGGTCGGAATGAATTGAGGGAAGCCTGATCGACCAAGCGTTGCATGCGACTGCTTCGTCCTTTCAAGCATGTCTAACAGTTATCTCGTGTCTAGTGCAAGACAGCGAGAAGGCGCAGCCAGTGTTCCCGATCATGCGTAGATAGGTCCCGCTGATCTGGACGATGTCGAATTGATGAGGCGTACAAAGGGACTTCTCACGGAGCCGTAATTTGGGGTACCAATGCGGTGATCAGATCAGGCAGAGCCCAGCATGTCTTGACTTGGAAGCCGTCAGGCTTGGGCCTGACGGAGTTGATACCAGCCACGGTAGCATCTGAGGCAAAGCGATCGTAAGCGGAACGGTAAAGGCGGAAGGCATGAGCACCTTAGCCGGCGATGCTGCATATATCTCATTCGCGCCGAGAGCCTCCGCTTCCGTGTCCGATCTGTGTCGTACACCATGCGCACGAATTCTTCCCAACCATCTGATGCTGTTCACCTCTTCAACGCCCTTTCCGGTCTCAGTCGAAGTCTGGACCAGAACTCCCTCCCGTCCAGCTTCCTGCCCAACAGCTCGGGCGGTCTCGGGAGACCTCGCACGCCTTTCTTGTCCATCAAGTCCATGACCCAGCCGCGATACTTCCCCTTCGTGTCTACCTCTGCCGCCTTTTCAGTATCATCCTCTGAGAAGACCGCTTCCTCAGACTCGCCATTGAAGTCCCACACGATCTGCCACCAGTCGTAACTGACGCAATCGGAAATAATCCACCTCCTCCCGAAGACCGGCGACGCATCCGGTTCTGACGCACTGCTACAACGTTGATCCTCCTTGACCACCGCGATGATCGCTCTACCAACATCGATGCCGTGGATCAAATGTAGAGCCCCCTTGTCGCCGAGCTGTTCTTGCGTCTTTGCCACTCGAGGGATCCAACTTCCCGGTTGTCGTTGCGCGCCATAGAGACCCGCAAGGTTCAGCACGCAGCCGTTCAAGGCGATGAGTTCGTCCTCCGCGATCCCTCGTTCGTTGGAACCATCAATTGGCGTGTCGCAATTGACCCAGTCGGCGGTAGTGTAGACGCCCGTGCTGCCTAATTGGATCCATTTCGTCTCGGTTGCTATCTCGACACCGTAGCCTGCCTCAGGGCTCAATGATCGCGCATGCGTGGCCTCGTACATGCCCACCACCTTCTTGCTCGGTCCTTTGCCTTTCAGCGGAAACGTAATCAGCACATACTCGGCCAACGGCAACCTCCGGAATGGCTCAAGGTCATCGGACTCTGGGTCGAATCTGAATTCAATGGTGTTGTCATGGCCGGTGGACGTGGTTGCCGCGTACGTTATGCATGATTCCCTCTCGAGAAGTGGATGGAGGAATTGATATGTCCATCCAGCGCCGAGGATGAGCAGCGTTACTGTTCCATGGCTGGGCGTGTGGATGGAGGCGGCACCTGGGGACAAGCTCATAATTAGTTGAAGCTGATCACGGCAGTGGCGGTCAGAAGGTGAAGGATAAGGGTATGATTGTCCCGTCGACTCTCAAAAGCGGAATGGAGGTTGTATAGAGTACTCCGTACTGCCTGTGTGGGTCTTAAAGTGGTGATCTCATCGTGAATCGCGTGGCTTTGGCGAGTGGTGCTACCGCTGGGTATGCCCATGCCCGTGGATGCCCTAGGTGCCGCTTTCGGAGGCTTGGGGGCTGCGGCTGGCGGTGGGGAAGCACCCAGGAAGGCTTAGTTAAGGTGCTCAGCTGAAGCACCAAGAGCAGCAGCAGCATAACCCCACGGGCCAATCCCTAGACACGGCCACGCGTTGGGCATTACCGAGCTTCTTGTATTGCGCGACTAGGCGATATCAGTGTTCATGTGCGATTATGGAGATACTCACGAAGACGGCTACTGTCATCTCCATGGCTTAGGAGCGATGGAACAGACGCATCACGGCGTTTGGCTGCTGCCGTAGGATACCCGCATCAGGGGACCTCAACACTGCCTAGGTACATTTTCTCGACGGACACCATGATATCTTCGGCTTGAAGTCATAACTCCCGCACACGGTACGCCGTGACTTATGGCAGATTACCACTGGCACGTCCCGGAGGATACTGCGCAGCAACAGATCCAGGCCGGTGGCCTCTATACTCTCCTCGGTCGGTTCGGCGGCACTGCAGCAAAGACCACCTCGCATCCGCAACCATTAGCCTCGAGAGCAGCCTGTCCCTCGTTTACGAAGGTTGAATTCCGCGAGTCCGTGACCAAGCTCCCAAGCTCCGAGAGGTCCGCGAGCACGGAAGACCTCTGATTCAAAGACAACCAGTAAGGTCAGCTTCAGGCCGGGCAACAATGTTGATACTTGAATGGGTAAGCGCCCGATAACTTCATCACCGACACAGTTGGACTTGGGCCTCCTATGTGGAAACAGCTTGGACTCATGCTTTATTCTGTATAATTTCCACCTTGAAGGATGTCATGCCTGACAGCGCTCCGGGAAGAGGCAACCGGTGGATCTCTACTGTGAGTGTCGAGTCACCCACGTTGTATGTTGCCCGATCATTGAAGCACTCTACGGCGTAACCTCTATCAGAGATGGATGCCTTGATACGTATCCAGATCGGCAGAGCGTAAAGGGGAAGATGTTGCGTCAAGTCTCCCATCATACCATGACTCCAACTCTGTGGCGCCAGTAGCCTAGGATCAAAGAAAACCACGAGTTGCGGTTGTTCTGGAGCATTACTAGACACCCCTGCCCGTTGGCCAAGTTGACACGCCAGAGGAACCCCTATTCTTGAGATTGGTCGCCGGACGAGATCGGATTTCCAAAATGGTCGCCTATGTGTACTATCCGGTAGCACCGCTTGCTCTCTGCTGCGCAATGGATTGAAATCCGTGTAACTTTCGGAGGCTTTTGCCGCATTGTGAAGTATTCGAACATGGATAGATATATTCTCTCTGGAGGGGGAATTGGCACCGTTGTCGCAACAGCAAACAATTTGTTCGGACACTGCCGCATGTAGTTCGTGTTGTCAGGGGCCATGCAAAGATGTATCCCTATTCTTCTACCCTCGCGACGGCAATTGAGGATGCCGATCATGGCGGCACCGTTGCGAGGCGCAGGCTTGCCTGTCGCTGTGATTAATGGCATTGAAATAGAGATACCCATGTTGTCTATCGATACGGCAGTTGCATCCTGTGCCATTCGTTCGATGGAGGTGGTTGAGAAGCTTGTTGGAGAGCTCGCGAAAGAGACGCGAAGGTCCTGTCCGACTCGAGCAGTAGACTCGGACGTCCATGCTAGGATGGACTGGTCGCCTGTTTTCGTCAGAATTTCCGATTGCAGTCTCTGAAACGCGCGCAGGCCTTCTCCGTATAATAGAGGCATGTTGATGTCGAAAATACCCATTAGGCAGTAAGCAATGTCTTCGGTTCTTGTGGTCTCTCTCCGTGATGCCCAGAGCATTATCTCAGCCGCGCATTCGTATTTCACAATTGCTGGATCTGACAAATGTCTGCGTGATATGCCCGTGATCACGACGATTTGGTCAAGCATACTCATCTTGGTCCCAATCTCGCGCCATAATCTGTCGTAAAACACCACATGAGTAGGCGCAAGGAGTTCTTGCAGCGTCCAGCTACGTGTCCACCAACGGCTATTCTCGAAAGACCTTGACAATGGATCGTTGTCGACATCGGAGAGATGCACATAGCAAACATGAGCTTCACTGTACCACCGGAACATAGAATTGATGGCTTCAGACAACTCAGAACTGCTCCGCTTGTCGATACAACATGTGTCCACCCAGGCGTACGCGAGGCCGTCTGCTTTGGCCTGAGCACAGCAGCCTTCAATCTTTGGGTAGCCCTCCTTCCTCTTGTAGTCTGCAGTCCCCAGATCTTGAAACAGTACCTCTTCTTTGCCCCATGTGCGCGAGAGAATGGCGTAAGGCGGAGGGTTGGAATGGAACTCGTGGAGCTTGAGTGTTGTGGTGTTGAGAAGCCACATGGCAACGGTTGCTCAATTGGACAATTCGCTAACGATGTTCATACACTCCATCTAGCTTGAGACAAAATACAGGCTGCAAAAAGGAAGATGTCTGATCAGAGAGGCATTGAAAGGGAAGGAAACTGTACGGGTTGAGGCCAGGGTCAATATATGAGAATCAGGCTGAGAAGCCAGCCTTGCAGTAGCTTTGTCATGGTGGCCAGACACTAGGCTGAGACCGTTGCACCTAGTGAAGAGAGACAAGCATGTGAGCTACGCTCTGGTATTGCGTGCGACGGCCTTGCTCGAAGCAAGGCGTCGAAGCAATGAGCATGGAGAGTGACAGTGAGAAAGCAGGACCGCGGCGCATTGTCTCATAGAAATCAACTGGACGAATACAGCGGATTTTAGGGCTTCAAGTGCAGTCCCTACGGCAGAGTGCAGTCGCGTCAACCACACCTTTCTCGGTATGAGAGCAGGCCTCGATCTCCCTGTTTGTTGAGGCATCAACCTGCTGTTGTTGCGGCGCTGGCACGACAAAAGTCGCAGACAAGACAGTGGGAGCATGAATGCAGGGTAAGGTGAAGTCAATTCGGTTTGCCCACATGCGGACATCGGTGGACGCCGAGAGTGAGTAAGATTCACCCATTTACGAACCTGGCAAACATCGAAAAGGAACTTCCAGACCCCTGCCGTCGTGTTAGGTCTACTTAATCATAGTCCGACTCAGTGCCGTGCAGAGGTAGTCTAGGTTCTGATGACCCGGTGTCATATTGAACAGGAGCACTCCTCTGCTCCGACCTCTTATAACAGGCTGTAGCAGCCCAGCCACCAAAGACGCCCTTTCGCTCTCCGCCCTCGGTCTGGATCATGGCCACGCGCACGACCTCATCCATAGCCATCATCGGGGCCTCAATCACCGGTTTGTCCCTAGCCCTGTCTCTCATCCAAGCCAATCTCGTCGACCCAACAGATATAACGGTCTACGATCTCCGCTCGCCCAGCGCGCCGGACGCAGCATACTCGTCGGGCGTGGTGCTGACACCCAACGGTCTCAATGTGCTCAGTGCGCTGGGTATCCTACCTAGGATCCACGACCAGTGTTGGCTCTCCGAGTATCGCACCTATAAAGACGAAGGGGACGTCACGACACGCAAGGTCCTGATCGCAAATGAGAGCCTCTACGGGTTTCGGAACCACCGAGTCTGGAGGCGCATTCTGGTGGAGGAATTGCTCGGGATGGTCCGGGAGAAGGGCGTGCAAGTGCAGTGGGGGAATCGGTTCGAGGGTGTGCTGTCAGAATGTGAAGCTGGAGTGGTGTTTAAAGTCGATGGACGGGAGGAGCGGGCTTCGATGCTGTTCGGCGCAGATGGCATCCATAGCTTGATCAGGAGGTATGTTACTCCCGGGGACAAAGGACCTGAGTACACTGGTGTTGTGGGCGTGCTGGGCCATATCCCTTGGGAGAGCGTGGCGTGGCCTTATCGGGACTATGAGCGCGCGTGTACGATTCAAGGGAAGCCCGGGGCCTTGGTCCTCATGCCGGAAGATCGTGAGGGAAGGGTCATCATGGTGGCCATGCAGACCAAGTTGGAGGACCGCAGTCGTGAGGATTGGGAGGCGCTGGGGCGGGATAAGGCTTTCTTGCGAGATTTCTTCGCCCAGAGTCGAGATCAGTGGACGAGTCAGACGGCCAAGGGCATCATTGACGCAGTCTGTGGGCATGAGGAGACGCTCTATATGTGGCCTTACATGAGAATGGGCGTGTTGGAGAGGTGGTTTTCGGACAAGACGGGCAGAGTGATCATCATTGGGGATGCTGCTCATGCGTTGCCCCCAAGCAGTGGACAGGGCGTCAACCAGGCATTGGAAGACATTCATGCCCTGACTAGGCTGCTTGTTCTGCTCAAGTCCAAGCCGCAGATACAGCTGAAGGATGCGCTTGGATTCTGGCAATCTCTTCGACAGAAACGGATCGATGCCGTGTTCGACTGGGCAATGAACCGGACTAATGTGCAACGGATGCCCTTGGCGGAAAGAGAGACACTGGTTCGTGAGGGAAAAGTGTTGGACGCCAAAAATGCCGAGAATTTCGATGACATGAGGTGGCTGTACCAGCCGCACACGGACAAGCTGATTGATGATTGGGATGAGATACACAATCGTTGATTTGGGAAATGCTAAGCAGGCAGGCATGGTCAGCAAGGGAATTCGACGCCATCGGACTCCCCCTGGTGAACGGCAGTCAGATCAAAATCCTCCACCACTTCCTCCAAACCCTGACTGCAATCAGGGTTCTGGCGCCAGCATATCAGCTTGCCCCTCGCTGTGCTTGCCCGACTGGGAATAATTTTGACGTGGCGGAAACGAGATACGGCTGGTAGGCTGGGAATGTGGGCCAAGTAACGCTCGTTCTTCTCCGCGGGAGGGTCAAAGGGACGCGGATCGAGGTCCAAGGCAAATTGGTCAAAGAACCCGTTCTCTTCTAGTATCATGACTCTCTCAGCGTTGTGTGCAATCACCACGCCATCCCAGATGCCTTCCCGATGCGGCGCTGCCAGCAGTATCGCGATGGCCTGCCTCCTCAGCCAGGGCACCCTGCATTTCAGCGCCACATATGACAGCAGCGGGATGGTACCGACGTCCAAGGTGAAGCTGAACCCCGTAAGTCGGACATCGTTGGTGAATGGACGGTTGTGGAATTCGCTAGCCCTACGGTAGACTGCAACTATTTCGGAGAGGATGAAAGTGAAGGCAGAGGTGAAGTCATCATAACATGCTTCTGAAGTGCTGAACATCGTTGCAACCTGAATCGATGCCATGGTGTGAAGGAGGCGAAGCAGCGGGATACCCAGGGAGTGGCGGCAACTGGTGACCCTCTGCAGGGTTGGGACGCTGGCCGTGAATGTCTGCAGCCAGGTCGACATCGCTTTCTGGAGAAGTTGATGCTGGGCGAAGATCTCTTCGGAGGGTTGTTGCTCGTTGGCCTCAAGGCGGCGGCATTGTTCAGTCAAGCTCAATATCAAATGCCTGAGCGAGTCGAATGCCCTTCTTGCTTCGAACATATCGACAAAGACATGAGGAAGATCCCATTCTGAGGAAAGTCTTTGCGAATGAGCCACGTCGCAGATGGCTTGAATAGATCCAGCATGCGCTGATTGAAGGCTCAGCCGCGTGAAAGCTTCGATCAGGTAGTCATCCACCGAATCATGCAGCCTCCGGGGGTAAAACACCCGTGGGTCGAAACCTCTCTTCAGTCGCTTCAGCAGATTCAAACCATGTCGTGTGTGGGTTACAGCTGTCGAGTAGTCGCCCCGCAGAAGTTCGAGCGAGACGTATAATATGCATGCAACCAGTGCGGTGCGTACTTCTTTCACATTCTCCTCCTCGAACTTGTTTTTGCGCAATTGTGAGATGCTTTTGTTGTACTGCTCCAAGGCAAATGCTTCATGTGGATCAAATTTGCCATTTTCTCTGTAGCACGAGAAGGAAGAGGGGACGGAACTCCCATACCGGTTGAGGTCTGCACTTCTGTGTGCCGAGCCAAGGGCGACAGCCGCATGCAGAATCGGGAGTTCGGAGGCACTGGCTTGAAGGACCAACTCGGTCCAAAAGTTGGACGGGAACACCCCTGGTATCTTCGCCACCGTCTTGTTGACAAAGTAGTCGAAACCGATCTGCTCGGCGGGTGTGATGTCCTTGAACGGCATCGGCGTGTGGTGTCTAGACAAGGCTGGCGCCGTAACGGGCACAGGTGGCGCGAGTTCCTTTGCTGGTCGAGTCGCAATGCCATTGTTACGGCCGTGCTCGCCTCCTAGTGTGCCTCCACCCCAGATGCCATAGCCGGCGCAGAAGAGTCTCGCCGACAGGCAGTTCGAGCATTCAGGCCACTCCTCTCCACACTTGAGATGCCTCCTCTTGCACGTTCGACACCCTGTCTTGGTTTTCGGGGCAAACTGACGCTTTCGCTTGCGAGCGGCGTTGGCCATGATTTGTCCATTCCAGCCGGCCACTCACATTCCTTTGAGATTGTGAATGCCGAGGACAGGACGCCGTAAATGAAGACTGACCATTGGCAGTTTGTGATCTCCAGATGCGCTCTCGGCTGGCCTTGAACGGTGTTTTGTACTTGGAGGTGGGTGGCTTAGTGGCCTGCCAGTCGGTGAATATCCGCTTCGTCCTCTACCCCCATTGGTTGCTCCGTATACCATGAGAGTCTATTGGTTCATCTGCTTTAACATGAGACTAGGCTCGCCTGCTTAACAAATAGCGTGTGTGCCAAGGCTAACTATAAAGCGCATAGTTAGGGGGACAAATCCACTGTACCCGCACGCAGCACCTCAACATCGACGTCGCGTCGCTGTCAGGGAGAGTCCTCAACAGGACGAACTCGGTCGGGTTACCGTGTGCTGGGAGTATGTTCAGTGCCGGACGAGATAATATAAGAAGCGTAGCAGACTGACAGAGGATGAAGAATAAGAAATTGCCACCTGGTGCTGAGTACCGATTGGAATCCTTCTCTGAACAAGCTGCAATCCTTTATCCGCTGCTCTTCATCGAGAGGGAGAATTCGCCACTTTGTGCTGAGCATAGATTGGAACCCGGCTTGAACAAGCTGCATTTCCTTCATTCGCTGTCCTTTGCTAGCCCCCGCAATGTGGCCTTTTAGTCCCAGCATTGACTTCGTGCCGGACAAGGACATCGCAGATCTGACGGGGAAAGTGATACTTGTGACAGGAGGGTTCGACGCCAACATGCTATAAGAATTCTGCCAAGCATAAGCTGACGCTTTTCAGAAACACTGGGATCGGGAAGGAGACGGTTTTACAGTTAGCGAAGCACAGACCAAGAAAGCTTTTCCTGGCGGCAAGGACCCAGTCGAAGGCCGAGGAGGCCATCGCCGACATCAGATCCGCCATCGCTCCGAAAACGGTCGATATCGAATACCTGCCGCTTGACCTGTCGTCGCTTGCTTCCGTCAAAGCGGCGGCCGAGCGAGTCAAGGAGCGCGATTCACGACTGGACCTCCTGATTCTCAATGCTGGCATCATGGCAGTGCCACCTGGCAAGACAAACGAGGACTTTGAGATTCAGCTCGGCACAAACCACGTCGGCCACGCTCTGTTGACCAAGTTGCTTTTGCCGACGTTGGAGAAGACAGCCGCTGAGCAGAACCCCGATGTGAGGATCGTGGTCGTCGCTTCCAACGGGTACACCTTCGCCCCAAACATCGACACCATTCTCTCGACGGAGAAACTATGTGAGACAGGTCCTTGGACGCGGTATGGTGCTTCCAAGGCCGCAAACATCCTTTTCGCCGCGGAATTAGCTCTAAGATATCCTTCGCTGACTTCGGTCTCACTGCATCCAGGTCTGTTCTCCTTCAACGGTTGGCGGATCTGCATTGTCTCTGACGATCTCCACAGGCACGATCCAAACAGATTTGTACTTACCCAACAAGCGGAACAGCTTCGTGCTCCGCTGTTTTCTTTCGATATTCGGACCATTGTTGTTTCAACCCCCACAGTTTGGTGCATTAACCCAGCTGTATCTCGCCAGCGGAGCCAAGAAGGACCAATTGAAGAACGGTGGATTCTATACCCCAGTCGGTGTTCTCGACAAGAACAACAAATGGGCGAACGAGAAAACAGGGGCTAAGGCGCTCTGGGAGTGGACCGAAGACCAGCTGAAGAGCAAAGGATACTAGTTCGTGCGCCTGGGGGAGGTTCGTTTCGATAACTTCCTGTGACAGCGTCGGGCGGCGCGTACGGCCCCCTTTGTTTCATAGATAGGGTAATAATAAACGCATGTGCTAAAGCATCGGTACCGTATCAAGGTACATAAGCGCAGAAAGGCTCTTGGGATGTCTGAGGATGTCCTGCCTGCTGACTGTAATCCGTCTAATCTGCGCGGACGCGACGCGCTACGCAGGCGCACAACGCGTCCGCTTCGGGCAGTTTTCCTCCACCGTAGACCATGCAGGAAACTTGATTGGCGGAAACACTCTACACTCGCTATTCAATGCGGCCGCTTAGTCCAACCTCTGCCACCGCTGTAGAATAAGGGAGGAGGACGAGAGGAGGACGATGGCCTCTGCCCAGAAGAAACAGCAGACACTCTCTGCCTTTTTCAGGAAACCCTCATCGACTCCTGCCCCCAAGCCTCAACTGCAGGCGTCTGAGGACAGCAGCGATGACGATCTGCCTGTGCCGCCAACGAAAAGACGACGCCTTGGCCCCGTTACCCAAGAAGCTGATGGTATCGGAGGTCAGGACATCTTGGAAGATGAAACCAGTCTGAGGACGTTACGGCCCGTCGTCGCTAACGGCCAAAACCTTGCCGCATCTACGATCGAGCCTGGGCCGTCACGGACCGCCAAATACCTCTACTCCTCTTCAACCCAGCAGCAGGAAAACCACGATTTCGACGACCGGGATGGCACTGAGAAGAGATGGAAGGATGAGTTGCACCGGAAATTTGTCAAGAAGCTGGGAAAGCCCGACAGCATTGCCGACATCAAACGGCGGAACCATGTGCTCGAAGACGAAGCCGTGGCTGACGAGAACGAAGATGGTGACGAAGAGGTCGCTGAAGACTCCCCGAGACCAACCGCTCGCTCAAAGAAAGGAGGAAGCAAATTGACACCCATGGAGAAACAAGTACTGGACATCAAGCGGACGCATATGGACACCCTGCTCGTCGTCGAAGTTGGTTACAAATTCAGATTCTTTGGAGAAGACGCAAGAATTGCTGCTAAAGAGCTCGGCATCGTCTGCATACCAGGCAAATACCGCTACGACGAACACCCGTCGGAGGCTCACATCGATCGGTTCGCTTCTGCAAGTATACCCGTCCACCGACTCCATGTCCATGTCAAGAGACTTGTCACTGCAGGTCACAAGGTTGGGGTCGTTAGACAACTGGAAACTGCAGCGTTGAAAGCGGCCGGAGATAACAGGAACGCGCCTTTTGTGAGGAAACTTACCAACTTGTACACCAAGGGAACCTATATCGACGATATCGAAGGCGTCGACGAAACCAGCCGAGGAAGTCCTGCACCTCAGTCGCCTTCGACTGGATTCCTGCTCTGCATGACAGAAACCAACGTCAAAGGTCAAGAGAATGATGAAAAAGTGCATGTTGGTTTTATCGCGGTTCAGCCGGCCACAGGCGATATCGTCTACGACGACTTTGAGGACGGCTTCATGCGGAGCGAGATCGAAACGAGACTTCTCCACATCGCTCCTTGCGAGTTTCTGATTGTTGGAGAACTTTCAAAGGCTACCGAGAAGCTTGTGCTTCATCTCTCGGGGAGTAAGACAAATGTGTTTGGTGACAAGATCCGAGTCGAGCGTGTGGCCAAGCAGAAAACCATGGCAGCTCAAGCCCATAGCCACATATCGACATTCTATGCCGAGAGACTCAAGGATCTCCCGGAGTCGGATGGAGACAAGGCCACGAAAATCTTTGA
The DNA here is from genome assembly GCF_000365165.1 of Cladophialophora carrionii CBS 160.54. Lineage (NCBI taxonomy): Eukaryota > Fungi > Ascomycota > Eurotiomycetes > Chaetothyriales > Herpotrichiellaceae > Cladophialophora > Cladophialophora carrionii. Next base: position 4,309,985 of record NW_008481816.1, on the reverse strand, counting down.
TAAGATCATTGGGTTGCCGGAGCACATCTCCATTTGCCTGTCGTCCATGATCATTCACCTGTCCGAGTACGGACTTGAACACGTCTTTCAACTGACGAAATACTTCCAACCATTCTCTGCCAGATCTCATATGCTTCTCAATGGCAATACGCTCACAAGCCTTGAAATATACCTCAACCAAACAGATCATACTACGAAAGGAAGTCTCTATTGGATGCTCAACAGGACCCAGACGAAGTTTGGTGGTCGTTTGCTCCGCAAATGGGTTGGACGTCCACTCCTCGACGTGCAAGGCATTGAGACCCGACTGAACGCTATCGAAGAACTGCTTGACTCCGAGAAAGCCGTACAAACTGAGAAGATGCGACGAGTGTTGTCGAAAATCAGGACTGACCTGGAAAAAAGCCTGATTCGCATCTACTACGGCAAGTGCACACGGTCAGAATTACTCACCGTCTTACAATCATTGCAGATGCTGGCCACCGAGTTCGCCTACGCGACAGATGCGGCATCGACGGGGTTTGACTCAGAGCTCATCTCGTCCCCTTTGATCTCTCTGCCGACCATTCTGAAAGAGGTGGTAGGGTATCTAGACAGGATCAATCTTCAGGCGGCCAAGTCCAACGATAAATACTCCTTCTTTACGGACGCTTCGGAGACCGAGGCCATTTCTGAGCACAAGTTTGGTATCGCTAGTGTCGAACACGACTTGGAAGAATTCCGAAAGACCGCGGCCGAAAAGCTGGGCAAGACACGACCCGTGGATTATGCCACCGTTGCCCAGATCGAGTATTTGATTGAGGTCGAGAACAACTCGGCAACTATCAAGAAGGTCCCGGCATCGTGGATCAAGATTTCAGGCACAAAGAAGGTGTCCAGGTTCCACGCCCCAGAAGTCGTCAAGCTTTTGCGCGAGAGAGATCAACACAAGGAGTCACTCGCGGCCGCTTGTGACGAGGCATACAAGGATCTCCTCGCGGATATCAGCACCAAGTACCAGCTCTTTCGTGACACGATCCAGAACCTGGCGACCTTGGACTGCCTCCTCTCCCTTGCAAATGTAGCATCCCAACCGAACTATGTGCGTCCGAACTTTACACAAGACACCTGCATTGAACTCGAAGGCGCCCGCCATCCCATGGTAGAGCAGCTGCTCGTCGACAGCTATGTTCCCAACAACGTCTCCCTCTCGCAAGTCGACACACGCGCCCTCCTCGTCACGGGGCCCAACATGGGCGGCAAATCTTCCTACGTCCGCTCCGTTGCCTTGGTCGCCATCATGGCACAAATCGGCTGCTTCGTTCCAGCCACGTCTGCAAAACTGGGCATCCTCGACGCCGTCTTCACCAGGATGGGCGCCTTTGATAACATGATGTCCGGCGAATCGACCTTCATGGTCGAACTCAGCGAGACCAGCGACATGCTCAAGCTCGCCACGGAACGAAGCCTCGTGGTCCTCGACGAACTCGGCCGTGGAACAAGCACCCACGACGGTGTGGCCATCGCGGCCAGCGTCCTTGACTATCTGGTCCGCGACAAGAAATGTCTGACCCTCTTCATCACGCACTATCAGATGCTGGCGCGCATGGCCGACGGGTTTCCCACCGGGGAACTCAAAAACGTGCACATGCGCTTCACCGAGACGGACGATGAGAACGTGACCTTCCTTTACGAAGTGGGTGACGGGGTGGCGCACCGAAGCTATGGCCTCAACGTGGCGAGATTGGCGAATTTGGGGGACAGGGTGATCGGGGTGGCGAAGGGGAAGAGCGAAGAGCTTGAACAGGCCACGAAGCGGAGACAGCTCGGTGCGGTCGCACAGGCGTTGGTCAAAGGTGTTGGTGTCAAGAGTGGGCGAGACGTCGATGCAAAGGCTTTGGACACGATGGTCGAGGCGATCGAGATGCTTTGAACAGCGACATGGGTTGTGGGAAAGCCGTAAAACCCTGATCATGGCATCGCTGTACTTGATCCCGAGGAGAAACAGTCAATTCACTTCATGCCCGCATAAGTATTTTATCCGATGGTACTTTCATACGCCGTGCCATTCGACTGGGGTACTAAAGTACAATGGCAAGGCGCTCATAAATGCGTGTTCGTTCGTGGCCACTGGTTGAGAGAAGAGACATGGCCATTGCATGCTTGGGATTCACACACCGCCAACTCGCTGTTCGCACTAAGACACCTGGTCCTCAAACCTATATTCCATCGTAGTCGCCCTGCAGAATATTGTCACCCGCGTTGGGCAACCCAACAACGGCAATGCCCTGGGGGATCCGTGCGCCTCTTGCGTTAAAGCAAGCAAACACCGCCAACTTAGTCAGCTCGGGACAACTTTTGAAGATACCAGCCACAACCACGTCGTCTACGGCACTGACAAACGACAAGTCGATATCTTTGAGCGCAGGATATTGCTTGACTCCGTCGAAATACTCCAGGAGCGTGGTGTGGGAGATATGTCTGTCTGATTTCAGGTTGAGATGTTCCAGGCGGGCGCCAGAGTGGTTGAGAAGTGCTGGAAGGGCGAGACTGCCGAATCCAATTGAGTCCGCTTCGCTACCATCGGGCTTCATGCTGTCGATTTCTCTGTTCTCGCTTACATCAGCATATCTGAGTGGCGGGAACGGGGAGTCGTTGTCGAACAAGGAAGCGAAGGCATTGTCGTGGCAAAGACAGTTTCCTGTGATGCGTAGCTTGGATAGTTTAGAGCAGTATTGTTTGATCGCCTCCAGAACCGTGTCGTCGAGATCTTGGAAGTTTTCCAGACAAAGTGTCCGCAAGTTGGGACCCAAACTGGTGACCAGCTCGACTAGCGTCGACGACGAAGACTCTGGTGCGACAGCCAAGGTAAGGTGCTCAAGACTTTTTAGAGAGCAGAGAGAATTGATTGATGCTTCCGTCATGTGGGAACATGAGCGCAATTTGAGGCGCTTGAGATTGTGACACTGCTTTGCGAGCACTTCGACCGTTTCGTCCCTCATGGAATCATTAAGTTCGGACAATTTCAGGCTTTCCAGTTGAGGACCGAGCTTGTCGAACAGTTCAACCCATGCATTGTCGCTGACAAGATTGGTTGCACCAAGCTGGAGATGGCGGATTTTCTTGCACTTGTCAACCATATACAGAAGCGGTCCATCCTTCATCTGACCGGCGAAGCGCAAATTGACGATTTCGACATGAGGCATGGTACCGAAAATCCTCTGGAAATCCTCTGTTTCTAGCTTGCCACAGTCGTACACGATGATTCGATCAACATCTGGACGTAGAAAGAGATCCAGGACCCGAGGTGTTAGGACTCTCTGTTTGGACAAGATCTGGCTGAGGCGGTCGAGAATGTCTTGTGGCATGTCGCCAAACTCTTCGATGTCATTGACGACGTTGGCGACTTTCCGCACGCACATGTCGACCAGACTTTTACAACCAGACTTGACGTCGCCCATAAGTCTGTCGCTCTCAGTCTGTCGCTTGCGGGCTTTGGGGGCAGACACTCGTTTCTTTTTCGCCGCAGCCTCTCTCTTTTCGTCATCTTTGAGCTCCTTCGAACACTTGCCGCAGAGGAGACCGCCCCCGGGACCAGTCCTGCTGTATGGTGTGACCGTGAATCTCTTCTCACAAATCTCACAGTTATCGAGCTGGCCAGGAAGTGGTGCTGCTTTGGCCATCATATTTCGGGCGAGGGCATCGTCGTCCAGCTCGAGGTCAGAGCCTTCTTCTAGTTCTTGCACCGCTTTCCGACGCTTGAACTCCTTGCTCTGCTTGATCTTCAGCAGGGCCTTCTCCTCTTTTCTCTTGCGCTTCTTCTTTTCGACAGGGTCTTCACTATCGTCGTCGACCTCGTTCTCTTTCTCCGCCTCGGCATTCTCGGTTCCCTCTGTCCGGCGTCTTTCCGCGTCTGCCAGGCGCTGCTGGTAGTCTTGTTGAATCTGTTGCGCAGAGATATTGTGAGAGGCCAGAAAGTCGGTAAGGGCGGACTGTGGACCGCGAATGCGATTGCCGGCATTGCGCCTCGACCTGAGAAGAGAGTTAGTTGAGAATTCTCTGAATCGTGAGTATCCGCTTACATCCTGAGGCACTGGTGGCGAACGATGGACGGTTTTTGGGGGGTGAGCGAATCTGGATCTCAAGTTGCACAAAGAATGGAGGGTATCAGGTCATCAAAGAACAATTGGCCTCAAGTCATCGAAGAACTTTCAGTCTTGATAGGAAGTTGGCATTGAAACACCTCTTCACGCCTCGACAAAGAAGAGTGGCACTGATAGGGCGCTCCAGGGGGCAGTGAGGGGTTCAACCGCCCGGACACGCCAGAAAATCCTCAAAGAGCGTGCAGGTGCGCGTGCCCACGTGAGATAACGCGCTCTCATTGGTGCATTCCCCAGGCAGAAACGCGCTACTGCCCGATTGGTATTCAAGATCCAGGGTCTCGATTTCTACAATCGATAAATCAATCAAGCCTCACCCTCACCTTTAACTCGAGTTCACCTCACCACCGTCTTACTTTTGCGCTCGACAGACAAAATGGGGGCCACTCGGCGCTCTTCCAGGTCTGCGACTTCCTCTAAAGGTTCTTGCCATCCCCATTTTTCATGCTTGACATCTTGCTGACAATGCTAGCAGCCTCGAAAGTCGCCACTCGAATGTCATCCCCTGCAGAGAGCAAACCTCCAATCAAGAGACCCAACACCCGAACTCGAGGTCGTCCTGCTGCATCCAAAGTCCTGGAGATTCCTGATTCTGATGACGACGAGGAGGAGGTTTTCGAGTCTCGATCACTCTCGGAAGGTACCTTTCAAGGAGTGTTTATCCCTAAGAAGGGTATGACTTCCACGACCAGCCGAGGAATACAGTCCGAGTCTACTGCCCCTTCGTCAGTGGCCGACTCGATGGATTCTCTCTCTAGCTACGAGACCCCTGGCACAAGCACCGTCCCTACTCCAGACCCGACCGCCTCGAAAGCCAAGGTCAGTGCAACGGCCAGGGCCCTCCAGTTGCAGTCTTCCGAGTTTGCTCTAGGCGGACGAGGTCGGACTTCTCGAAAACGAAAGATCATGGATGACGAAGACTACGAAGACGCCGATGCAAAGATTGCTGCCAAATTGCAGGAAGAAGAATACAACGTAGTGGTTGACTCCGAGGATACGGATGAGCTGCCCCTGCCCAAGCGCCCCCGGACTACCCGACCTGCTCCTGCATATGTGGTCAGTGATGAAACTGTCGATACTGACGACGACGTGCCGCTTGCCAGCACCCGTCGGCCATACACCAGGCTTCCTATCCATTCGACCAATCCTGCTCCGCACGCTCCCCTTGCCGGTGTTTCACTCGAAGACTCGGAACTTTCATCCCTTGCTGACACTGAAATGCAAGACTTCATTGATTCCTCCATGTCAGATTTTTCAGCAGAAGTTAGTGACGATGCTGATGATGACGCTCTTTCTGCAGCGGCATCTGGATTTGCTGCGCGCACATCGGGATCTAAGCGTCGCCGCGGGCGCGGTGGCCGTTCTCTCCAATGGGACACCCTGACCGAGGAGGAGAGACGGGACTACTTTCACCCCCAGCGGCGACGCCAGATCAAGGAACGCAAGAAATTGGAGAAGGCTCACCCCGAGATCATGACCATGTGGACTGAGCTTGAAAAGGAACCTCGGATTATTCCTGTCCAAGCTCCTCAACCTTCTGGTATCAACCGCAAGCTCAAACCCTTCCAGCTCGAAGGTCTAGACTGGATGATGAAGCAAGAAAAGTCCAAGTGGGCAGGTGGCCTACTCGGTGATGAAATGGGTATGGGCAAGACCATCCAGGCGGTCAGCTTGATTATGTCCGATTATCCCGCCAAGGCTCCCAGTCTCGTTGTCGTCCCACCCGTTGCACTCATGCAATGGCAATCTGAGATGAATGAGTATACCGACGGAAAGCTGAAGGTCCTCATCTACCATATCTCCGCCAATCCCAAGTGCAAAACGATGAAGGTCAAGGACTTGAGGCAATACGATGTCATCATGGTCTCCTACTCCGGCCTGGAATCCATGTACCGCAAAGAAGAAAAAGGCTGGAATCGTGGGGGCGGGCTCGTCAAGGAGGACAGTGTGCTGCATTCCATCAAGTTTCACCGTTTGATCCTCGACGAGGCTCACAGCATCAAATCCCGCACTACAGGTGTTGCCAGAGCCTGCTTCGCCTTGAAGGCCAACTACAAGTGGTGCTTATCTGGCACGCCGGTCCAGAATCGCATTGGTGAGTTCTTCTCGCTTCTGCGGTTCCTGGAAATTAAACCATTTGCTTGCTATTTCTGCAAGGCGTGCAAATGTCACCAGCTCCACTGGTCCCAGGATGAATCCAAGCGATGCACTTCGTGCAAACACAGTGGCTTCAACCATGTCTCGGTTTTCAACCAGGAGATTCTCAATCCGATCACGCAAGCGGAGAACAAGCAGCTAAGAAAAGCCGGCCTGGACAAACTACGCCTCATCACTGATCGCATCATGCTTCGGCGCATGAAGAAGGATCACACGTCGTCTATGGAACTGCCACCCAAAGAGATTGTCATCCACAATGAATTCTTTGGGGAGATCGAACGCGACTTTTCTCAGAGCATTATGTCCAACTCGACCCGCAAATTTGACACTTACGTGTCCCAAGGTGTTATGCTCAACAACTACGCCAACATCTTTGGCCTGATCATGCAAATGAGACAGGTTGCCAACCATCCTGATCTTATCCTTCGCAAGAACGCCGAAGGTGGTCAAAACGTCCTGGTGTGCTGCATCTGCGACGAACCCGCCGAGGAAGCCATCCGCTCGCGCTGTCGCCACGAGTTCTGTCGGCAATGCGCCAAGTCCTACATCCAGTCCTTCGCTGGTAGTATCAACGGAGGTACTGAAGCCGACGCAGATTGTCCACGCTGCCACATCCCTCTCGTGATAGACTGGGACCAGCCCGAGATCGAGCAGGATGAAGACAACGTCAAGAAATCGTCCATCATCAACCGCATCAAGATGGAGGACTGGACTAGCTCTACCAAGATCGAGATGTTGGTTTATGACTTGTACAAGTTGCGCAGCAAGAAGCAGACCCATAAGAGTATTGTCTTCTCACAGTTCACCTCGATGTTGCAGCTTGTGCAGTGGCGGTTGCAGAAATCCGGTTTCTCGACTGTTTTGCTGGATGGAAGCATGACTCCGGCACAGAGGCAGAAGTCGATCGAACATTTCATGAACAATGTCGACGTTGAAGTGTTCCTTGTTTCGCTCAAGGCTGGTGGTGTTGCGTTGAACCTGACCGAGGCTAGCAGGGTGTTCATTATCGACCCGTAAGTTCTGCCGGCGGCCTCTTTTCCCCTCCCTTCGGCAAACCCCTGCTAACTTTGGATTCTTCACAGGTGGTGGAACCCAGCTGCTGAATGGCAATCCGCAGATCGATGCCACCGTATCGGACAACGTCGCCCCTGCAAGATCACCCGGCTTTGCATCGAAGACTCGGTCGAGTCGAGGATGGTCTTGCTTCAGGAGAAGAAGGCCAACATGATCAATGGCACAGTCAACAACGACCAGGTCGCTTTGGACAAGTTGACCCCCGAGGACATGCAGTTTTTGTTCCGTGGGACTTGAGTCACCATCGGAAGCATGTATCTGGGAGCTGGTGTATGCTTTGACATGACAGACGACAAAGTGATTGCTATGCTGTTGTGGCGAGTATGGGGTTTACAGCGGTGCATTGACCAGGCTAGTTTTCCAGCAGGCCATGAATGAGGACGATTGATTATGTCTGGCACGACGATCACTCTTATGAGGCATGTTTCTGTTCTGCGTGTGTATATTAGTGAGTCTGCAGACAGGGATGGACGATCAGCCCTACGTCTGTTTCTGCTGAGATATGGGAGCTGGTTTATGCCTCGTTCAAGCGGTGAAGGAGAATTGTGCCTGCACTGCAATGTCCCGTACAGAAAAGGTACCAACTACCCAGCAGCTGCCATTAGAAGTGTTCATTCCATGCTTTGCCTCGCGCACCAGGATGAGTGTCCAACCATTATCATGACGTGCAAGGCGCAAGGTCCGAGTTCGTGCACTCGGTGGCAGATGAAGCAATGGAAGACGGCTCGACTGGTCATGCCGTCGTCGCCTCACGCAAACGGATCTTATTCATTTCTCGCGAGTTGAGACCTTCACTGGTGCTGTGGGTGAGTCGTAGGCAAGAGGACACCGTCATTGTGGGATGCGTACGCTGTTATTACTCATGCGTCGGGACTCTGACGGCAACATCAGGACAGTGTAGACATTAAAGAAGGGAGGCTCGGTATTAAATCAAAGTGTGTAACAGTCGGTGTCCCTTGTGGGCGCGAACTGAATTGCCTCCTACAGTCCCGTCGTAATCAGCCCGGACCGCCTCACGTGTCATTCCTCTGCTGGAAGGCTTTTCTTTTCGTGGTTATAATGCCCGACTTGAGTATCTTCTCCACCGAATGGGAAGCGCTGCGGACGTCCCACATCGCCGCCCATGGCCGAGAACGGCCCATGCCACCCCGAACTCGTCCTTGCTCACAGGCTCACCGATAGAAATATGACAGACACAATCAACTTGTCGTTGTCCTCGCGTGTCCGGAGCGACCTTTGAGGCTACAGTATTGTCGACTTCTCGCCACCATGGGCTCCGACAAGTCGTACCTCATCGTCGGTGCCGGCGTCTTCGGCGTGTCGACTGCCTATCACCTGATCAAGAAATATCCCCAGGCCTCTGTGACGATCGTCGACCGAGACGCGTACGACGCCGACAGCCGAGTCGCTGCGTCATGGGACTGGAACAAGGTCGTGCGCGCCGACTACGACGACATCATCTACTGCCAACTGGGGCTCGAGGCGCAAGACGTCTTCGAGTCCGACCCGCTCTGGAAGCCGTACTTCCACAAGACGGGCATCTTCTGGATCTGTCGCAGCGACTACGCCCAGGAAGTCATCGACAACTACAGGAAGCTGGGGCGGAAAGCCGATCTCCAGGCGCTGCCCATTGAGGAAGCCCGGAAACTGTACGGCGGCCTGTTCGAGGACGCCGACTACACGGACGTCAAGGAGGTGCTGGTCAACAAGACCAGCGGCTGGGGGGCCGCCGGCGACTGCTTACGCGCCGTGACGAAGAAGTGCATCGAGTTGGGCGTCAAGTACGTGACCGCCGAGGTTACAAGCTTACTGTTGGACGGTGGTCGCGGTCGCGGTCGCTGCGTCGGGGTCAAGACCTCGACGGGACAGAGCCTGAGAGCTTCCCACGTCATCCTCAGCACCGGGGCATACACGCCGAAGTTGCTGGAGTTGAGCGCCAAGAGCACTGGGAAATCCGATCTTCGCGCCGAGGACAGGATCGTGGCCGGAGGCATCACCACGGGCATGACGAAGCTGGATGATGCAAGTTACGGCCGGTTCGCCGCCATGCCCGTCGGCGTCCAGGGATATACTCCTACGGCAGGTACGATTTGGCCTTCACTCTACTTCCTGAACCTGTCACCTACCGCGTCTGAGCGACATGTGGTACTTTGCGTGGTACTCTGCTGACAGCGTCTTCCTAACACGCGTAGGTCCCTTCATCGGCAGTCTCCCGCCCACCAAGGACAGAGAGCTCAAATGGTGGGGCCAGACGATCTTCAAGAACACCCACGAAGTCGTGCCCGGTCGGTTCATCTCCGCGCCACCCGCCCAGCCAGACTACGCGCAGTGGGACGTCTCGGGCCGGCTGAAGGAGGACATCAACCACGCGAACAACGTCTTCTACGGTAGAAAGGGCGCGACGTGGAAGATGGAAAAGCATCGCATCTGCTGGTAAGTGGGAGTGCCTGTCCCGTGCCTTTGTGTGGGTGTGGGTGTGGGTGTGCGCCGCGTATAAAGTCTGAACATATCCCTCTGGGTACCACCCATGACTAACATAACACCTGCGTCTTGCCAGGGACGCATTTACTTCGTCGGGCGACTTTATCATCTCCCCCCACGCCGCGGCCCAGGGCCTCTACGTGGCCGCGTGCGGGTCCTTCCACGGCTTCAAGTTCTTCCCCGTGCTGGGCAAGTACGTGGTCCAGATGCTCGAGGGCGAGCTGTCGCCCGAGCTGAGGGAGAAATGGGCCTGGGATCGCGAACGGCCGGATCCGGCCCTCTTTGCGGATTTCCCGAGATTCGAGATGAAGGACTTGATAGATGGCAAGGAGACGTCGCGAGGCAAGGGGCAGGGGCAGTTGAGGGCGAAGCTGTAATGATGCACGGGATGGCCCTTCGGGAAGAATCATTGCGCATTGCATTGCGTTGCATTGTTCTGCGTTAGGCATTTCTGTTGGGATTCTTGCGATGCGAGTGCTCCTGCTACTGCTACTTGTCCGGCGATATCTAAAGGAAAATGAATGTATGGGGGGTCCGGTCGAAGTGCATAACATATCTACCGGGTCAAGTTTCTAATGGCGAAGGTATAACCTGTGCGTCTCAGACTGTTCATTCTACGGTCTATCGTAAACAAGTCTGCGGAGAGACTTGGTCAGCCCTCGAGACGCCTATGTCCACTGGCGAGCAGTTGCACGTCGAGACTGCAGTGGTTGTGTCTTGTCTCTACAGCCTCTGGAAATACTTGGGAGTGTACAGGCATAGCTCCGTTCGTTTTCGTGACTCTGAGCGTCAGTTCCCGGTGGACGACAATGGTATTCGACATTCGTTCCTTCCAAGTGCCTGACGCCGCGATCTCAGGAGACCGACTTGCATCCTTCCATAACCCAGCAGGCTCACCGCTCACCCCTCAGGATGGCCCGGTCTCAGGTCAATGTCGGCCTGGTTGCAGTGGCAAGGTCGAATCCCGGGTCCCGAGTGCATGCCATGTCCCTCCTTCCCTCCTTCCTTCCTTTCTTCGGTCCATACGACCCAAATGAACATGCGGCCCGCTCGCTGATGAGACTCGTCCGTGTCCGTCCCGGTGCATCGACGTTCCCACGAGACCGAACCGCGAACTCTGGCGCCAGGAGAGGTAGTGTGGGATGCAAGTCGCGCCACAAGATAAGTACCGGCGCTAATCAATGGATCTCGTTACCCCTTGCGGCCTAGACCATGCATGCCAGAAGCGATGCTCCACCTGCGCTGATCAGCCAGACCAGATCAGACTGGGGTTGCACACCACCCACACCGTACCGACCTACCGACCTACCGACCTACTGTGAATATGACGGTGAGCATGGAGAGAGCACATGCTGCTGACGCATGACCGGTGCTTTCTTTCCATAGGTGGCTCCATGGAAGTTTCCTAAGTTAGACCAGAACGTTAAATCGAGTAAGACACACACGCACACGCACGCCCTAACGAGGTGCGATAAAGCTGTTTCGATTTCACCACTTCCACAGTTGGATGTCGGCCCGCCTGTCCATCGATTTTGCCACGCATGCCATGTATGCATCGTCAAGACGAGGATCTGTTTGCCTGCTCTGGTTGTGTGATGCCGCCGCATTCCTTGAGAGATGATGCATCCGGGAATGGTAGAGTGAGTGAGGAAGTGAGTAATTCGCTCCAGTGCGACGTGCCTGCCTGCCTGCCAGCCTGCCTGCCACGTACTGCGAAATGAAGTCAAGTCTTACCTTGAGGTAACTGATACCGGTAACTCCTTGGGCCCAGATCGCAAAACCGCTCGGATGGTGCAGACCCACCTCATACCTGCCACGTCAACCTTCTTCGTGATGAAGACAGCAGTGATCCATTCCTGCTTCGGATCCCGTGTCCGTCGCAACGGGATTCTTGACTGTCGTCACCTGGCACTTCCATTCGCATTGGCATTCCCATTGCTACTCTCCTCGCTGGCAAACACACCGAGAAGATGCAGCAGTGCGATTGCTCATTTCCATGCCTAGAAGCATTGCGTCCGTCGGCAGTGGTGCCCTTTGATCTCAAACCAGGCGAAGCGCGATATTCGGCGGGTATGGCCTCGTATGGCAGTGTATGATATCTTTGGCGGCGGTACCGTTTTTCGTCTGCTCTCTGCTAGTTGTTCGCCGAATTGCTCCTTCTTACCTTCTCTTTGTTACTTTCCCTTGCTTTGTCCTCCCAATGGATATCTCATTCGTGACTGTCGTGACACGGATTCCAACCCGTAGAAGTATCGTCTCTCTGACTTCGCATTCAGTCTCAGTCTCGAGCTCTGCGTCTCCGACCCTGACGCTCGTTTATATCGAGCTGCATGAATCCCTAAAATGTCCTGCTTGCGCGCGGTGCGGTGTGAATACGAATGGCAATAGTATTGGCCTTGATAACGCGTATGGGTTCGTCCAGCGTGTACTTCAGTCGGATATCCTGTTGTTGCTCTGGGGAAGGACAACATTGTCCATATCGATAGTCCTTCCGGTCGCGTCTGACCTGGCTTGCTCTGCCGTGGCCCCTCCAACATCTTCGAGTTTATGAGTATTTCCTCATTAACGTGGTGGGATTTTCGATTTTGTGCATCTCGAATCTCGCCGTGTCGCATCTCTTAAAGTTACATTCAAGATAACCCTCGTAGGCTTGCAGAGTTTGTACGTATTTTTCGAGTCATGAACGCGACAGCGTGTGTCAAGACTGCCGTGTCGGGAAATGGAATGATTTGTCGATTCCGTGGTGCTGGGGTGTCGCTATGGATGGACGCACAGATAGGATGAAACAACACGTCGCCTTGAGTGATTTGGCTACAGTTCTTCGTGTATTGTATGCTTCGCGGGATGGCGTTGATTTCGAAAGTGTACCGGACGTGCTGCACTGGTAGATGTACTAACACGTTGCATGGATCAATGTCGAGCTGAACATGTCGCAAGTACATATATCGGATCTATCGACTTGGATATGTCATGTCGTATCGAGGTAATGATGCTTAGGGATTGGCGGAGGTGGAGGTGCTGCCCTCTTGGACGAACTCAATAGCCCTGGTATGTCGAGCTGAAAATGTCGCATAAGGTATATCGCGTTTATGATATTGCATTGGAAAATGATGCTTAGATGGAGAGGCGAGATAGAAGTAGGTGCTGCTTGTGGCCATCGACCGTGAGCTGATTCGCTTAGGTTTCTTTGAGCTGAACAGTCGCATTGGCTTCGTTGGTTGAATATGTCGCACTGGAAATTTTACTTCGGAGGCGATGTCGCTTTCGGCTGCGAGCTGACTGCCACGGAAAAAAGGATGTCTTCGAGTTCTTGAAGGTCCATGTGTGTGTGTGTAAATCCCTAGAGGCGGTCAAGGTTGCAATCTTGCAAACTATGGAAAAAATCAGCGAAGCTAGGAGCCAGTCTTCGAGCACGTCAACTCTTTCGTAATCAAGAAACCCACAAGCCTGTCAACGCCAAATCTCTTGCACTTTCTTCCAACGCAGTAATCAATGTCGTTCCCGAAACCGCTATCATCCGCGCAACCGGCTCATATCTGGATCGAACAACGGCTCGGGTGTAACGGTGGCAGGAATTCTCTTCCCAAAATACTCAATCTCGACGGACTCACCCTCACCTACCGTGCTGGGCAGCCAAGCGTAGGCGATTGGTTTGCGAATCGTGTAGCCGAATGCAGCACTGGTAACGTACCCAGTCGGCTTACCATCGAAGAAAACAGGCTCCTTGCCCAAAACCATGGACTTGCCGTCGTTGACGGTGAGACAGCGGAGACGTTTTGCAACGGTTTCCACGGAGCGTCCTTTGAGTGCAACACTGCCGACATAGCCTTCTTTCCCGGGCTTGACTGCGAATCCGAGTCCACTCTCGTACGGGTCATGTTCAGTCGTCATATCAGTACCCCAGGATCGATAGCCTTTCTCTAACCGCAGCGCGTTGAAAGCGCTGCGGCCTGCAGCAATGACTCCGTGAGGCTGGCCAGCCTTCCACAGGGCATCCCACAGCGCCTGACCTCTGTCTGCGCTGGTATAGATCTCCCAACCAAGTTCACCGACATAGGACAGCCGCATAATCCTTACTGGTATGCCGGCGATGTTTGCTTTCTTGCATCGGAAGTATCGCAGTCCCTTGTTCGACCAGTCGTCACTACTGACACCGCTGATCACGTCGCGCGCAAGAGGTCCCCAGAGGCCAATGCAGCAGGTGCCACCAGTGATGTCGCTGACATGCACCCATTTCTCGGGTGTTTCTCGACTTTGCAGGCGCGCCGCTCGGGTGACATAAGCGGTGTCGACAGGTCCGTTGACGCCGACTTGGAACAGCTCTTCCTCAATTCTCGCAACCGTGAGATCACTCCGGACCCCACCGAACTCGTTGAGGAACAGCGTGTAGGTAACAGCACCGGGCTTCAGGGTAACGTTACCCGTGCACAGTTTTTGCAGCAACTCGGCGGCTCCAGGGCCCGATACCTCCAGCCGACGGAGAGGCGTCATGTCGTACATTGCCACAGCGGTGCGCGTCTTCCAGGCTTCTGCGGCTGCAATGGGTGAGTAGTACCTGGCAGACCAGGCATCACGTTCGACGGGCTTCCACTCCTCTGGCAGATCCTTGATCAGCTTCTCGTTTGCTTCGAACCAGTAGGGGCGCTCCCAAGCTCCGCCTTCGAGGAAGTAAGCGCCCAGCTCACGCTGCCGTGCGTGGAACGGACTGACGCGTAGGTTGCGAGGCGACTCCTTCGGCTGGAGTGGGTGTAGAATATCATAGACCTCGACAAAGTTCTGTTGTGATGTCTCGTCGATGTATTGCGGTGTAAGTTGTACCTCCTCGAAGCGCGTAAGCTCACAGTCCGCAAGATCGATTCGGGACCGTCCTTCCGTCAGTACTTCTGCCACAGCACGAGCCACACCCGCGGAATGTGTCACCCAGACTGCCTCTGCCACATAGAATCCGTCCAAGTGGGGAGCTTGTCCGACCAATGGTCCGCCATCGGGGGTAAAGGAGAAGATGCCATTGAAGCCGTCAGCGACTTGGGCATCCTTCAGCGTGGGAAGCAAGTTCTGGGTCTCCTTCCACGCCGGCTCAAAGTCCTCTGGCGTAAAGTCGAGGCGCGACGGCATGTTCTTTTCATCGACGTGCTCAGGGGTTAAGCCCAGAGAGGCGGCCACGACGGGCATTGGCTTGTGGCCGTAGTAGCCAATACCGTATCGGTCGCCGTGTTCGCGGTAGTAGAGGTCTTGGTCTTGGTGGCGCAGAATGGGCAGGCTGGCACCGTTTGGTTGTGGGTTCTTGCCAGCCAGGGCAGGCACGGGAGTGGTCTTGGCATATTGGTGAGCGAGTGGCAGTAAAGGGATGGGTAACCCAATCATGGCTCCGACTTCAACGCCCCAGAAGCCTGCACAAGAGACGACGATATCGGCAGGAACTGATCCATTTGGGGTCGTCACGCCCGTGACTTGGTTTTTCGATCGCTCAATGCCAGTGACAGGAGTTGAGCCGAGATAGCGAACTCCGGCCTCCCGTGTCCGGGAGATGAGCAGCTGTACGGCGCGTGCTGCCAAAGCCAGACCATCGCTAGGGATGTGCAGACCCCCAAGAACCATGTCCTTGTTCAGATGGGGATAGAGTTCGAGGCATTCGTCGGCGGTGATCAAACGCGCTTCGACACCCCATGACGAGGCGTAGCCATGCTTCCGCTTCAGCTCTTCCAGGCGGGCAGGGGTAGTTGCGACCTCGAGGCCGCCTACCTGGTTGAAGCAGTTTTGACCTTCAGACTCCAGTGACAATAGCTTCTCGACGGTATATTTTGCAAAGAGGGTCATGGTTTTTGACGGATTAGTTTGAAAGACCAGGCCAGGAGCATGTGACGTTGATCCTCCTGGCAGGTCCAGAGGCCCTTGGTCGATGACCGTGATGTCGCTCCATCCTCGCGACACCAGCTCGTCGGCGAGGTTCGTACCGACAATGCCTGCTCCAATAATCACAACACGGGGTTGAGTTGCTGGCGCGATTGAACCCATTGTGAACAGAGGTCTCCAGACTCGGGCAGATTAGTGAAGTGAGCAATACTGACACGCCGGAATCTGGGGGATCACAGCATGAGCGACAATATCAAGGCTCCAAGTGACGCCGGTGCCAAAATAGACAATGAAATAAAAATACAACCGTAACAACGCCAGGTGATTATACCGGTAGCTGCTCATGGAATCGATGCCCTGGAACTGGAAGGGTCTCCTACCCGCCTGGATGGAAGTCCTAACGGAAAAAGGGTTAGGTGGGCATGGGGCATGTCGGCTTCCGAGAAGCGGACTGACGATACGAGGTCTGGATCATGCATGACTGTATACACAATCCTTGACAGCGCTGGTGGATGGGTGTGAGGTGAGCGGTTCGGTGGACGGTCGATTGTGTGCGCAGCTGACATGCAGTCTTGGCACTGGCCTGTGCCAGCCAATCATGTGTGACGGCGATCTGCCCCTCTTCCCCTCTTTTCCACCTGCGTTTCTTCTCATTAATTGATTATTTCGAAGACTCTCACCACGACGTCGCAGTCACCGCTTCCACATCGCACGGCATCTTGTGCACATTCTTCATGACCGCATCATGGCCGATTGCGTGCACGATGCTCCTTCTCCTGTGTTCTATCACCCCATGGGTGAAGGCGATCCTGCCTGCACGGGAGATCCAGGGTAGCTGGACCCGAGAGCTTATTGCCGCGAGTCCGTGAATTTTTTCTATTCATGGTTAAGGGCAAAGTTGACCATTCCCAACTCCGCCGGTTCGCAGATCTTACTAAAGCTTCAATTGCCACTTCCGCGATCCGCTCCACTAAGCGAAGAGGCCGTGAGATAAGGGTTTCATGGCTCAACCCCCTCTGATTGTCTCGGGTCAATCCGAGACGAGGTTGGACGTTGGATGGCCTGTCAGTCGAAGACAGGCTAGTCTATGGTTTGAGATACCGAATTTGGACAGCGGACCGCTCATGTGCTATCAATGCTTTCCTTGATCCTTTGGAATGTGACAGGATACGGCCACTCAGCATCCTCGCGTTTCCGCTTGGTTATCGCAGCGACGGTGCGCCACACGGGCTTCCTGTTGACCTCACACCATGAAATCAGCAGGCCATCGCAGCACTCAATGACTCGCCGAGACGGAGCGGGACTTAGTCAGAGGAATGTCCGCAGCGTCGACATACTCGGCCCAAAGCACCCATCGCTTGTCCATGACGAGGTCTAGACTAGGCGACACTGCCGGGTTGAGAGGCCCCTTTTTGCCTAAGCCGTCCATGTTGGTCGAAGGACAGGCCTCCCCCATGGAGCAGTACGAGCCGTGATCAATGTGCGAGGTACCCAATGCACCAAGGGACCGCCTTCCCACGTGCGATGTCACCGACCACGATAAGGTGGGAAAGATAAAGGGGCAGGCTACCAAAGACCTGGTTCTTACCCAGTGCTTCACCCTCACGGTCATATTGCTCTTGAAGACTGTGTGTGATATACCGTACACAACATCCCAGAAATCTTTGTTTCTTTACGACGATGTTACCATTCTTAGGATACCTTGGCCTCGGCGGCTCGTCCACAAGCAACAAGAATGAGTTGGCTTCGTCCGTCAGGGCGCTACCGGCCTCATGGTATACCTCGGACGAGATGTATGAGCTCGAAAGACGAGCAATATTCTCCCGGAAATGGATGATGGTCACACACCAGCTCAGACTCAAGCAGCCCGGCGACTACCTACGGTACGACGTAGCAGGCTTCCAGTTTGTGCTGTGCAAAGATCGCGAAGGTAAAATCAACGGATTCCACAACGTCTGCCGACACCGCGCTTTCCCCGTGGTGACGCAGAATTCCGGACAGGCCAAGATCTTCTCCTGCCTCTACCACGGCTGGTCGTATGGGCTCAACGGCAAGCTCGCGAAAGCACCAGGCTACCAGGACCTCCCTGATTTCGACAAGACCAAGAACAGTCTCTTCCCCATACACGTCCATATCGACGGCAACGGCTTCATCTGGGTGAACCTCGATGCCAAATCGGAGCCCGAAATCCCCTGGTCCGACGAATTCCAAGGCATTGAAGACCTGCCCCGCTACGACGGTGTCAACTGGGACGACTTCGAGTACGACCACACCTGGGAAATGGAAGGAGCCTACAACTGGAAGATCGCAGCCGACAACTACAACGAATGCTACCACTGCAAGACAGTCCATCCAGACATCCCCGCCATCGCCGACCTGACCTCCTACTCTGTTGACACCGAAGCCGGCACCATCTTACACAACCCAGCGACAAAGCCGGAACAAGCGGCCGCCGGCCTGACTGTAGCACCAACATATTTCTTCCCCAACAACTCCATGACCATCACGTAAGTATCCCAAATCTCCTCTTTCTGATCTACACAAAAGCATCAACTAACATGAGCTCCGCAGACCACACTTTTTCTACACTCAGCGCTTTGTGCCCATCTCCCCCAGTAAAACTTTGATGCAGTACGAAGTGTACCGCAACACCAAGTCGGCCATCGAAGACTTCAAGAACATCGACGCCATCTACAAGCGTGTCATGAAAGAGGACAAGTACCTCTGCGACCTGACCCAACGGAACCTACGCGCCGGCGTGTTCGTGAACGGCGAGATGCACCCCAAGATGGAGAAAGGCCCGTTATATTTCCAACAGCGGTGTCGCGAGATCGTGCAGGAGCATTGGAAGAAGGAGACCGCGGAGAAGAGGGAGATCTGGCCCGCGAGGCAGCGCCTCCCAGGTGATGGCAGTGCCATGGTCACGGGGAAGGACCTGGACTTTTGTTCCGGCCTGGCGTGTGACTCGGGCAATAAGGCGCAATTGGCTTGGTGAGATGGGTTTACGCGCTGTTTGGCAGATGAATGCCCGTGCCGTGTTCTTAGACTGTCTTTCACCACGAGGCATTGCATGCGGGGGAGTTTCTTGTTGTGCATCAGGAGCTTTGCAATCTGATGATCTGCTTTGGTCACATTCTTTGGATGACTTGGGACATGACAAGATAGGATAGGATAGGATAGGAACAGTACGATAGGTGTATCGCGGAGACGAATTGAGTTTCAGAGACGAATGAATACTCAGTGTTGTCCAGGTTCTTCAATCGGTTTCTTCTAATTGACTCTTCGCGTTCTCTTTCCCCACTTTGCTTTACTTTACTTTACTTTCCTCGACTCTATATATTCCACCCTCATTATCTCTGACTTGATCCCCCACCGTGGCAAACCCGACCACATGATCAAAGAAGAAAAAATCAGAGACATAACATACAGACAGAAGTGACGTGTATGCGATGAAATCCCAGACCAACGCCCAGAAGCGACACCACCACGACGGACGCATAAGGCTGCGCGAGGCTGAATCTCACAGGGGAAGGAAGGCAGAAGCGCAGCGGTGTCGACACGCTGAACTCAGTGGATCGACAGTCCACAAACCCTTACCCCGTGAAAGAGCATGAAACCTGAGTGTGATGCACCATGTTCATTTTCAAGATGACTCAACCGTACTGACGTGCTTTGATGGGCCCTCCATCGTCGTCGTCGGCGTTGCCCATCACATCATTTCGGCGGCTCGTCTCATCTCGTCGAGCCATATCGAGACGCGGCCGTATCCACAAATACTCCGTACATATGCATTAATACCGCGCCAACGCGGCGAATGCGAGCCGAGCACTCGGGCGTAGCGTGGCATCAACGTAAGTACTACAGTAGGCGAGTGGAGTCAGTCAGTGGACCCCGAGATGAAAAGAAGCGGTCGCCTGGACCGACCACTGTTACATGTAATCCGTTCAGACGGAGTACACATACTATGGTGTACCCATAAAGTCGTACAATGAAACACTACCCGGATCTAATGCAAGTTGCAAGCGGCGGCACTGCCTTTCGCACACCACATGGAACTTACTAACCCGTTTATAATGCATCCACATGTGAACAAAAGCATGACTATAGTGGCCGAGTGCAGCGGCGACGGACCGCATCGCATGTTTCAATAGACGATTCCAAGGATAGACCGTAGTACATACGGAGTACACGTATACATACCTATATACTGCATGAAGTCGTGCGAGTATACATCCACCGCGCCCCCCCTTTCACATCTCGCGGTTCTGGTCTCTGCGTCAGTGCTATTGAATGCGTTGTCTGCGTTAAATGTACATATACACATTCATAAGACCTAGAGAAGCAGGATGAGGCTAAAGCCATGTACGAGCTCGCCGAGTAGAGAACGGGGGTTCCAGGCCTTCGATGATCCCACCTGGCCCCCAGGAGTCAGTCAGGAGCTAGGCCCCAACACTTTATCCTGAGAAATCTAATACATACGGCGTTGACGGATTTGCTGCTAGGTGCTTCACATTGTTCGCCGACATTGAAAGGAACAAGGCAACAGAGGACGGATGGGACGTTCAGTGCCACAGCTAGGATGGAACCCGTCGAGCGTGATACGACGCAACTGCACGTTTCTTCTCAGAAACCGGGGACATTCAACATCCACTCACAATCACAGTCACTGGAAATCAACACGTTCTCGTCATCGCTTTCATGGCATTACCCTGTCTGAACTAGGGCGCAGATGGCCTCTTCATATATCAGCTGAGGTAGGAAACGAATGCAAAGCTCTCATGCACACCCTGGAAGCTCGTCTTCGTGGGTCATCTAGCTCATTGCACGTCGAAAGTACCATGCACAAGCACCTCCAAGTACTCGCCAACGTGACCCGGACGCAAAAATGAGCAATTGTCACAAAAATTTGGTCTAATAGGTATTGTGTTCTGGTCATGACCCGCAAGTTCGCCACATAACACAACAGAAGCGGCTGGTCTCGGAATCCTCCTCGTCTTCACCAATCCGACCATGAAGACAGTAGCTCTGCTCGGATGCTAATGGCTTCAAGAAGTAGGTGTGGCAGATGATGCGACACCCTGCGAGGACGATCCGCCACGAATGTACATGCCCTCTCCAGCACCGGCAGAAGGAGGTGATGAAACAGCGGGGCCACCTTGTTGCTGTTGTTCGATAATTTGTTGTTGTGCAAGTAGCTCTCGGGCATAGAACTCGACAAGCATGGTACCGTAAGCCTCGAGTTCCTCTACCGGCACGGAAAGCCTGAAGTCATTCAGCAGGAGGAATTGGAGCTCGAGGTTATTGAGCTCGGCTAGTGGCAGACCTCCAACCTGCAAGTCATGTGCGTCAGCATTGAAAGGCAGAAAGGTAAGATCTTGTCTAAGATTTATTCTGATGGGACGTACCTTGGCATACCTCGAATTGGTGTAAAAGACATCCGAGAAGAACTTGCTGGCGCACGTAACCCCGGCAATTACAAGGCGGTGTATGTTGTAGCTGTCAACGACGAAAAACTGAGACAAGTCTTGTGCGCTGCCTGGCTGAGGAGAAGTGGGGTTTTGTTGCGACTGAGGCCGTGACTCTGCTGGAGAGGCCGGGCTGGTAATGTCATGATGCTCCTGGGGACTGTCCACATGCATCGGTACGGGAGACCGGGGAGTGGGCGTAGACGACTCCGGGGCGGTGGCAGGTGAGTCAGTGGATCGCCTCTGCCCATCCCCTAGCAGGCCCCGGTTGACCATCTCCGTCATGCGGTCGAAGTAGACCAGCAAGCTCAGGAAAACTTCATACGTGGTGGGACAGTACTTATGAATTCTACTCAGATAGCTCAGGATCGTTATTCCCGGAACGTTCTTGCCGTGGAAAGCCAGCACACAAGACGCGTGCGGATTGAGGTGGCTCTGTTCCTCTGTGAGCGGAATGGGGCGGTGATGCTCGTGTTGTCGGTCGTTAGTGGTGGTTATCTTTGTGAGAAGGCCTGCCACCATCTCGATGATGTCGGTAACTGGCATGGCACTGATTTCATATTGTCTTCCCGCATCGGAGAAGGCGCTAGCTGATCTCCCACCCAGTCGAGGCCGGGTCAGGTATTCCTCACTGGCGAGGCTTCGGATGTGTGACAAGTCTCTTAACTTGATGCGGCTCGGAGAGCTCGCTTCTGACGCGCCCAGTGATCTGGTGGAACGATATGTAGGTTGAAGGCGCGGCGATGGCGGTGAATCTGCAACAACAGCTCGAGAATCGGCAGTCAAGGGAAAGCCTGACTGATCAAATCCACGGGAGTGTTGGTTTGTATTTTGAGGGTAGTATCGCTGGGAGGAGGGACGAGCACTACCGGCTTCATCGTGGTGGGGGTTCGACGTGGAAGTCGCCCGGTCTTCGGACGGCTCCTGGGCTTGAGGGATATGTGAAGACGACGTGGTATATCCTCTGGAGGGGTCGTCCCGATGAGGATTGCTGTCGACCATCATGCGGTGATAGGGATGCTGACCGAGTCCCGGCGCCACTTGGCTGATCACCAACGAGCCCATCTCAACCTTTTGCGTAGAATGTCTGTGCACGGGACTGTTAGCCTCTGTCTAGGTAGAGTTCTCAAAGATAATAGGTCATTGGATGCATGGATGCGGCAGCCTCAGCCTGGCGCGACAAAGTGTACAGCCTGATCTTCAACAGCCCCTCTGAGAGCTGAAGTCGCGCAACGAACAGGAACAGGCGGGGTTTGCAGGCGTCAACGGCAGGCTAGGACGGGCAAAAGCGTGTCAAATTCGCCCTTGCAGACGACTACCTGTTACTTGAGGGCCGATGTGGTACCGCTGCAGCCGATGAGTGGGCTTTAAGGGAAGTTGTGCATTGTGCAGTTGGTGGAGAGCAAGCATGTGCTGCGCAGGTGCAAGCCGGTAACGAAGCGGTGGGCGATGGAAACATGCGATTACTTACCAAAGACATGCCGCAGGTCGTTTGTGAAGGAAGAGATGATAGCTGCTGTCGAGCGTGTGTATTGTCCCGTCTCCAACGGCAGACCCGATCAATGCGAGTGGCGGGAGATAATGGAAGGGTGGACAGATTGTAACAAGAAAGCATGGGAAGACGGGCATTATTTCGGGATGAATTGGGTTGGGCTTTGAAGACGTGAGGCGCAGTTGCCAAACACTCCCCGAGATGCTGCCCTGCTTGCAAGACGTCATTTTGCATGACAGGCCACTGTTCGGTGGCTGTTAGGCGACTCTCTGGCGGCCGACAGCAGGTCACCCAATAATGCTCTACGCCAAACCACATCTCGCTGTTGACATGCTGATGTCTAACGTGATTAACCGTGTGCGCCGATGCATCCCTGACGCCCGCCCACTGCCACTCGCCCTCAGTCTCTTCCAGGTCCCTTGTAGCCTTGGTCTGGGAGGTACAGATGTCGCTGCGCACCTTTCGCGGTTAACACAACCATCCGAATCACGCCTCCTGAACTGCCGTCCCACTTGATCGCCTCTCTCAGTGCCTCCTTGACAAAACTGATGCCTTCTTCTTCCGTCATTTCCTCTTTCCAATGTGCGTCGCAGAAACCGTAGATGTATGTTGAACCTGAGCCTCCGATTGCGTATGGTCCCTTGTGCAGTGAGCCACCCAGAGGTATCGAGTAGACTTGTCCGCCATTCCGCTTGTCCCATCCAGCAATGATCATGCCAGCACTATTAGGAGTAAGCACAAATCCCAGACTACCGGCAACAAGGATTGGCTCACCTTAGCTGGTCTTTGTTGTCATAGCACAACTCCTGAAATAGGGCAGCAGCAGTCTGAGTGGTCGGAGCCTCGTTGTTCATGATGCCGTACATCCCCAGGTGATACTGCACAATATCGGCTACAGCTTGAGTGTCGG
Source organism: Cladophialophora carrionii CBS 160.54 (assembly GCF_000365165.1). Classification (NCBI taxonomy): domain Eukaryota; kingdom Fungi; phylum Ascomycota; class Eurotiomycetes; order Chaetothyriales; family Herpotrichiellaceae; genus Cladophialophora; species Cladophialophora carrionii. The sequence continues at coordinate 4,286,414 of NW_008481816.1, read as the reverse complement.
CTGCTGATCCCGACCTACAGCACCAGATCGTATCGTGTACTTGGGTGAGCTTGTCCGTCACTCGATTGGCGATGTAGGCCCCTGTAGTTGTCCGACTATCGGCACCCAGAATAACTCCGTCTTTGAAGTTGATTGCCATGATTGATGTTCCCAGGTTGACTTCACCAGACTTCAAATGGTTCATGTCGATGTGGATGCCATCCTCTCCAAGCATGCCCCTTCCCGGGCCGATCATTTTGGCAGCGGACCGTGTGGTCAGTGATATCGAACGGTCTGCAGTCAATAGAAGCCGGTGATGAAGCTTGCGAGTCAGGTCAGGTCGGGTCGGAGTTTGAAGCAGTCGATGAGATGGCAGCGAAGGGAAAGTGAGAGTATGCTGAATTGTGCAGCGCAGTAAGGCACACCAGTAAACGCGTCCCCAATTTGGGTCGCAGGCGAGTGGAAGCTGCGCGGCAAGAAATCTCTCGTACCGCTTAGCTAACTTAATCCGCCTGCATTGGCACCTCCGGCGGCTCGGGCGCTTAAGTGCTCGCCTAAGCTGCCTTATTCTCAATTTCCCCACGTCATGGACCCCTAGCTCTCCTCGCACCTACCTCGTAACAAAACACGGTGGACTTCCTCGTTGTGATACGAATACATCGCTATTTGATCGTACTGTGCATTCTTAAGACAATACATCCTGTCACTTTGTGTAATGCATGCGCGCCCCTAGAACTGCTCCTGTTGTACTCTAACCGTGCAATCTGCGCCTCCAGTCGCCATCCATCATGTCATCCTATCTAACGTGGCTGCGGATTCCCGTCTTTGCTACCTCCGGGCTCGCAGCCCTAGGCAGCAGTCTACTCTATTTCAAGCAGAACGACATCATCTATCCCGCCAGTCTACCTGCGGGCTCTAGGACGAACGTTCCCATACCCGAACAGTTTCACCTCAAGAATGCAGAGTCTATAAAATTTCCCACCCCCGACGGCGAAACACTTCACGCCTACCTGCTGCGACCTCCCACCCCCTCTCTCAGAAAGAACATCACACTGTTGATGTTCCATGGCAACGCTGGAAACGTTGGCCACAGACTCCCTATCGGCAAGGTTTTGTCCGAGAGCCTAGGCTGCCATGTCTTCATGGTCGAGTATCGAGGGTACGGCTCGTCGACTGGTTCACCCAGTGAAGATGGATTGTCGATCGATGGACAAACGGCGCTGGACTATGTGCGAAACCATGAGGAGCTGAGGAAGACCCACATCGTGCTGTACGGTCAGAGTTTGGGTGGTGCCCTCGCCGTTAAACTCTTGCAGACGAACTACCAGGTTGGCGATATCGCAGCGGTCATCCTGGAAAACACCTTCTTATCGATCCGCAAGCTGATCCCCTCGGTTATGCCCCCAGCCAAGTATCTCGCATATCTTTGTCACCAGCGGTGGGATTCGGAGCAGAGCATCTCTAAAGTCGGAGACAAAGACATCCCGGTCCTCTTCCTCTCGGGCCTCCGCGACGAGATTGTGCCGCCATCGATGATGAAGGACCTATTCAATCAATGTCCTACCCGCAAAGTGTGGAAGGACTTCCCGAATGGTGACCACAACTCCACCGTGGCTGAACCGGGGTATTTTGAAGCAATATGGGAATTCCTTGTTCATGAAGTGCTCGGAGCCCGACAAGAGAAGCAAGATCTCGAGAAGACGGATGTTGACGTCGAGCGAAACGACTTACGAAGTGAGCCGGTTGGCCAACTCAACGAAATCATTCACGAGACTCTTTCAGCTTCATCGACCAGTTCTTCCAGGTCGAAGCCCTGATCCCCCTTGCTGAATTTCTCCAAAAGTCCCTGCCGCTTTTCGCGCCCGATACCTCCACCATGACCTTCATAGTCATAGAACTTTTGCAGGCACATCAGCAGCCACCGGCCTTCTTCAACGCTTACACCGCGCCCTTTGACGACCGACCCGTTCAGCAGGACTAGGCCGTGCGAGTCGGCAAGGTCAAGATGGTGGGTAATGGTCGTATGTGGCTGTGCGTATGTCCCATGCAGCTTGAACGCCGCCAGATGCGTGAATAGCACAGTGCTCGTGTGTGTATTGGCAGTCTTCGCGTCTGGGTTCGACCGTTGGCCCGCTGGGGGATGGAAGCCCCATTGCAAGAAATGGATGTCCGACGCAGATCTTACCGCGCCGCTTTCAAAACCTTGGTCTGATTGTTTCACATCGCCGCTCCCATCCTCAGCCACAGGTCTCGGTAAGGGTAGAACGAACTGCGGGTGACGCCGTGCAGTGCGGTGAATACGGTTATATGTCTCGAGAGGAATGACAGCACAAAGAGACAAGGGGTCACTGGCGTGGCGAAGCCGCCAAATGTATTCTACCTCTTTGTTTGGTAGAGAGGAGACCTTTTCGAGGTCAAGGTACGAGGAAAGAGGTCTTATGCCTGGCGCGCCGGACGACTGCGTCGTGGGAGCATTTCCAGCTTGTGATGAAGATGTAGACTGCGGTGTAGGCGGCGGCGGTGGAGGCTGCTGGAAGGGCGAGTGGTTCGTCGCCGAGGTTTGACTTGCTGGGGTCGGTAAAGGTACAGGATTCGCCGCGCGCTTGTAACTCTCGACCTTGTCCTTGTACGCTTCCTTTAGAGATGAGATTGAATCGTGTCCCTCCAATTTCGCCTTTTGTTCCAACTTCTCCCTATACCTGTCAAGTATCTGCTCTTTTTTGTTCTGAGTCGCAACGAAGCGGACGTCATGCACGCGGGCAAATCGTCTCTGCGTGCGGAGAACCGAGTTGTGGTGTGAGAAGAGACCGATCGAACGGCGGAGAGCGCAGGATGGGCCTGAGGACATTGTGAAAGTTGCCCAAGGCAGGCTGAATACAGAGAAGCTCTAGCGACGCGAAAGAGGGGGGACAAGCCGGGCAAAAAAGAGGAATCGTGATGGAGAGGCAATTGTTCGACTCTCAAAGCTCTTTTCGACCCCGAGTGAAAGATGAATGAATGAATGAATGCATGGATTTGACGGCGGAGCAGCTGGACGACTCCGATTGGGTAGCAGTTAAAGCATTATTACTCCTAGTACTCCGTACTCTGTACTTGTGAACATCCACGCAATGCGCGTTAACTACCGTGTGAGGCTCTTCCGGCCATCTCCGGCTTTCTACGAAGTGCTGTGTAGTTAAGAAGCAATCAAGGACATTCAAGAGCACTACTGTGTATACGTAAAGGCCAGACACGGGTTTTCACCCTCTTCTCAGCTATTGTCGCGCGGGCTAGCTTCTCTCGTCGATGCCCATATAGCAGAGCTCTGACGGGGAAGACTCTCGGGGACCACATGCGGGTAATACAACGTACCCTCACTACGAGTACTGTATGTACAAAGACCGGCGATCGCGGATGGACATTGGATACAGGTTCTGCTCCGAAGACATTTGACCGGAGGTTTTGTACCCTGTCCGTAAAGTCATTGTTACACAACGCTGTGCATAGGCAGGGTTGGCCGGATCGTCTAAATATGCTGTCGATGCGAGCTTTAATACCTAGTTCAAGGAGGTCCCGCGTTGCGATGTCACCTTCTCGGCATCTCATGCCGTCATGTCCTTTGATCGACTATGTCTTGTTCGGCCCTGGAGTGCTTGAGCCTCGCGCATTCGAGAAATAGAGCTGCCTGCCATTGAAGACTCGAGGGTCATGAGTAAGAAACGTCCTCTAGTACGATCAGAGTCTTGAGTTAGCAAGGCTCGCCTGGCACGGTAAATGACTGATATTGTCGAGTTTGGGTCGAGTATTGAGGTAAGAGTAAAGGTGGTTGGGATTGCTGTTCTAAGTACCTATCTTGATCACGCTTGGGCGACGCTGAGTGACCTCGACACACATGTATGGAGTGTTGAGCCACGACTAGGAACAGAAACCACGGATACAATGCAGATGAGATGAAGGAGTATGCAAGAAGCCTGAACAGCACGCAGGCGGCTCGGAAATTCGCGTTAACCTGAAAGAAACCTAATCTATTAACTCTGGTGAGTGCAGTTCATCCCATTGATCTATACCAACCCATCCCAACCTAAGCCACCCATGCAGATGCTTCGCTAGACGCAGAATCTCCCAATCGAATCCAATCCAGTAACTTGGAACAGCAGCACCGATGCCTGTGCCGAGGTACAATAGAGAGCAAGGAGACAAGCAGACGTCAATTACAGGTCCCTCCGAGCGAGGTATTCGCTTTGAGAGCTGCTGGGTATCACCAGGCTCGAGTTCCGATTTGGCTGTGAGTTTCGCGCTTTTCGGTATCTCCCAAACGTAGTGTTGTGGTTTGGGATGAGAGTAGCTGACATTCGCAACTGCTTCAACGCCAGACGGTCCAGCCATAGTCTGTGATATCCTTCGACAATCATCTAGGCGGCCGGAACTTGTTATAACATTATATTTCCATTTTGGACTCATCTTCTGTAAGTATCGGATGCGTCGCGGTAATGTCCCGCCGGTAGGTGTGTGTGCTGACTGCTCGGTGGCCGTTGACTCTGCTTCGCAACCTCGGCCGTAGGTGAGAAAAACAGTGACGGGACGCTCGAAAACGATCTTGGTAGTTTACTCAAATCTGTCATGTCGTGCGATGATTGTATTGCAGGGTTCTTCTTCATGTCGGCAAGCGGCGTGTATGCGACTCCGATGGACGCGCTATTGTTGGCATCGCGGCGGAAAGATCGATTTATGGACCAAGACAGGAGAATCCTCCATGCGATGATGAGGACGAGAAAGAACCCAAGGGCGGCACCGACGACTATAAAAACGAAGTTTTCTGGTAGTTTGGAGGTGGCCAGGTAAGGTGCGCCGGCTTTGGGAGGAACAGTCGGAGGGGGATAATTGTAGCCGCCAGGGAGGGTAGGAAGCGCGCTGTTGGTGGGCATGTTGTGTGTTGTATGTTCGGTGGGTGGATGTATCTATGCTGTTAAACGATTGTATAAGTGACCAAATGTGATGATATGATGGTGAGCCAGGGATGAAAGGAGACAAGGTGAAGAGGTGTCGAGTGGCAGAATGATGAGCAGCCTTCAGAGGTTGCTTTCCAAGGGTCAGTCGCGGCCCATGTCCGTGGTCCCTGCCTGCGTTATTTTGGGGCTCTGGCATGCGCCTAAGCACCCAGGGCTAGGCGAAAATGTGGCTGGATTGTGGCTGAGATTCTCTGCGGGGTCATTGGGGTCCAAGGGCAACTGGCCTGTCCTTCCGGAAGATCTCAGGCACTCTCGCTTAGCCCCGGCCTTAATTTTTAGGGCTTGACGTTATGCCCATGGAATCAACCAATTTTCTCCTAAGTGTCGATTTGAGCAACAACAAACCAACTCCTCTCTGTGAAAAGTGTCTGCCTGCCGCAACCCGTCAGGATGGGTACCCATAAGAAGACGCGCAAATTTCAGGTCAAGAAAATCATCGGCCAGCGAGACGCTCGGCTCAAGAAAAATCAAGAGACTGGGAAGACTACCGACTCAAAGCAGAGAAAGGATGACGATGTAATACGGGAAGCGTGGGTGATGGTCATGAGCGCTCGCATGCGGGCATCCGCTGACGAGATAGCAGGCCTCAGGTGTCGTCCGCATTATTCTTCCAGTACAACACCGCGCTGGTGCCTCCGTACAACGTCCTGGTCGACACCAATTTCATCTCCCACACTGTGCAGAAAAAACTCGAGCTATTATCAACCATGATGGATTGCCTCTACGCGAAATGCATCCCGATAATTACAGACTGTGTTATGGCCGAACTTGAGAAACTGGGACAGAAATACAGGATAGCTTTGCGAATCGCAAGAGATGAACGATGGGAACGACTCAAGTGTGGCCACAAGGGAACATACGCCGACGACTGCATCGTCGATAGAGTCATGAGACATAAGATCTACATCGTGGCTACGAACGATAGAGATCTGAAAAGACGGATCCGCAAAGTACCCGGTGTGCCCATCATGAGCGTGGCTCGTGGTAAATATGTCATTGAAAGACTTCCAGGTATGTGCAGTACATGTCACAAGATTGATTTCCTTCCTGTCGAGGGGTCATATGCAGCGACATTGCTTGATTTCCAGAGCCGTGGCTGACCATTTTGCGCTCAGATGCACCTGAGAAGTGAAAGCGTCGACCATTGCAATATTCGACAAACACCTGAAGAGGGGCTTTCAACGGGTCTGGACAAACTCAGACCACTGCCGTCACTGTGAGAGCGACGTGCCTCCTCTCCAAATCTTCCAAATCGACTCTACCGTCCAAGCAAACAGAGCCAGAGCCACCGCAAACACCAAAACCATCACAGCAACGACCTTGCTTCTCAGCTGGAAAGCATCGTCCATTTCCCTTTTGGCCAGCTTCTTCTGGTGAGAGTGATAGTAGCCATCTTTGCTGCCGGACTTGCCGAAGACCGTCCCGTAGGTTTGGCGGTCGATGAGAACCAGCGATATCAAAAATGATACGAACAGAACTGGGGCCACGATGAGCCGGCTAAGAAGAGGCTCGGGTATGGGAGCTCCATCAGCGAAAGCCGAAGGACCCTTCTTGGTCGACATGCTGATAGCAGAGCACAAAGGTTCTCTGGTTCGAGAGCTTGTGATGTTCCAACGACGAAAAGTGCCTTGTGCCTGAGCTAGCGATCTGCCCAGGTCTTTCTTGACGAAATGGCGGCTTTAAAAGATCTCAAATGAGACGGAGCAATGTCGTGCAGTGGGCGACGATAGACAGCATCGAGGAGGGAAGCGGAGTCGTTGGCTTAGTCAACTAGATGCGTGATATGTGATGTCAGAGGGATCTTGTGCGATCCGCTCGTTCTTCAGCGAAGTACACAATCGAGCGTGCTCTTGCCGCCGACTCAATGAAATGGATGAGGGGGTTATATACCATGATAGCCTATCCGCGCAGATATGAGGGTTCTCAAGCCGCTCAGGCATCCAAGTTGCAGAATGTCCTTTGTCTTGGAGCGGATGTGGGCGGAGTAGGCTCTGGACTTCGTTCTACCAGTTGGTTTGCGTAGATCCTGGATCCAAGCCTCCTTCCAAGAACCTCAAATCAGAAGAGCCTATGTGATACGCGTATTCTAAGCTGTTTCCAGTCAGCTCTCCCCCCAAATCTATGCATCAGCACTGTAGTTTGAGACGACGCAGCCCGACGTATCTCCCAAGATGTATGCCTGATTAGGCAGACAGCTTTGCCGCTACAGCCTTCTCCGCTCCGCGCTCATATCTGGCGCTCTGACCTTCCATCAAAGCGACAACCTCGTGCTCATACTCATACTCACCCCGTCCTCGAATTCGCAATATCCAGTACCAAGATATCCGTCGCCCCCACTCCCGTCAACTCATCCATAACTGTCGCGATCTTACTCTTCTCCACCATCGAACTGACTGCCACCCAGTCTGGCTCCTCCAGCGCCGTTACCGTGGGCGCCCTCTTGCCAGGAGTAATCTTCGATGCGTCCCCTAGTTTCGCTCTCGGCACGTTATATTGGCACAGGATGTACTTCTGCGCGGTGATTACGCCACGTATCCGGGCGGCGATCTTGTTGACGAGCTGTTCGTTGCTGACTGACTTGGATTTTATGAGCACGGCGGTGGAAGCGACGACCGTATCGATGGCTTGAAGGCCCGCGGCGCGCATTGTCTCGCCGGACTCGACGAGGTCAACGATCCCGTCGGCCACACCCAATGCACATGCAGCTTCAACGCTGCCCCCCACGAATTTGATCTTCGTTTTTAACTTGGGGATCGGCGAGGCTGTGCCGTTGACGCTCTCCTTCCGCGATCCCCTGCCTTCTAGTCGCGCGAAGTAATCTTCTGCGAGACCTGTGAAGCTGGTGACGATGTTCTTACCAACTAGATCCTTGACATCTTGAATCGGCCCCTTCTCCGGGACCTGCACCTGTAGCTTGCATGCGCCGAAGCCTAGATCCATAATCTCCTCGACGCCAGATTCTTCGCCGAGCACTAGATGCGCGTCGTGCTCAGCGACTTGGTCGCGGCCTGTGATCCCCAGGTCGACGCGGCCTTCGCCTACGAAGGTTGGGATGTCTGCCGCCGGAAGGAAGATGAGTGCCAGGGGAAGATTTTTCACCAGTGCTATGTCGAGGCGGTTTTCGCGCCGGAATTGTATATCGGAGCCCGCGAGGAGGTCGAGCGTCGCAGATTGGAGGCGTCCCTTTTTGGGAACCGCAAAGAGCAGTCGGTCGGAGAGATGGTTGACCAAGTCCATCTTGAGAGTTCAATACTTTGTACAAGCTGAATTCGACAGCTATGCTCGCCTCCTGCGTAGATATCTCCGGACTGATTTCTTTCGAATGATTCTGCGTCCCCAATGGTAGCACGTTTTGGCGCGGGACACAGCCAACACTGAAATGAAAGGTGATGGACGCGGCAGGTCCGAGAACTTGACTCCGAGAAATTGAGAATCAAAGCGAATGCAATTCTAGTCCTGAAAAGTTCTGTGCACGTGTGGCCGGATCTCTATTCGAGAGGTACAGGAACCTGTCCACCTACCTATAGCATCTCAGATCAATCTCGAGCGCCCACTTCGATTGAGTCAGTGGTTGTCGGAAAAATTTCCTCCGGAGTTTATCCGATTGAAAATCTTGGCAAGTTTGTGCCCACAACCGCAATTGCGACCCTGTGCTCGACTACATCTCCGCAACATCCAGCACGACAATCGATCAAGCCAGCGCGCATCTACCAGTCCATTGTTCTCGCCTTCTTCCCGAAACACCCTTTCCAACCAGCCAAGATGGATGCGGCAGGCAAAGTACCCGTTAAGCTCGTCAAAGTCACCAGAGTGCTCGGCCGAACAGGTATGGAAAATGCGCCTTCAAACCTACAAAATTAGGAGAGCACTGGACTTCTTGGGCAACGCGCTGACCACATGCGATATTTGTAGGTTCACGAGGTGGTGTGACGCAAGTCCGAGTCGAATTCATGGACGACACGAGCCGAAGCATTATCCGGAACGTCAAGGGACCAGGTATGAACGAGCAGAAACATAAGCACCGGGAGTTCGCAGGGAGATTACTGACAGGTTGTGCTCTGACACAGTGAAAGTCGATGATATCCTATGCTTGCTCGAGTCCGAGAGAGAAGCAAGAAGACTGAGATAATCGTTTGGCCTGATGGCATGTTGGAGATGCAGATTTTTGAGGCGGACATGATGGTCAAGACTTGTACAATGATCCCAAGGGAAATGCTGCACAGTTTTGCCAGAGTGGAACTTGCAGAGGAATGAGCCACCTACGAGACGACCTGCCATGGCCACCGGCTCAGCTGAGGAAGTCGTGGGCCAGTGAGTATTTTCACGTGGGAGGAATGCCCACCGACAAGGCGTAAGAAGATCAACGCGTTTATCAACAAGAATTCTGCGAAGATCGCTCGATCGTTTGCCCCCTCTCCTCGAAAGAACTTGACCGACGTATGCAGGGACGCTGTGGTTTGGAGGCTGGTATTGATTCCAATTGCGTGAGACTGGCCTGGGAACAGTGTGTGACACGCCCAATACCACTTGCATAACTGCACGGCTCCTCTTCGCGTGCAGACCTGGGCCAACACCTTGTGCCGTAGTGGGAAAATCGGACATGTCGAGGACATCGGCCAGCCCCCTCTCCAACGCAGCTTTCTGTGTGTCGTTTCTCCCCCGGCCATTGCCCACCTTTCCGCAATATTAGATTGCCTAGTTGAAGACAAGCTGAAGGTGCTATGCCATATCACGCAGAACCATTGGTAGCCCCAGCCTTGCATATGCCTCGCAAAAGCTCCAAGCCAATCAGACTCGGTCTTGGCACTGTTGCCGCTCTGAATCAGCCTTGCCAGGTTCCCGAAGGCTTCACTCGAAGACGTGGCAAAGGTGATCGACGTTCTTAGAATCATAGAACAGTTCGGTCTCAGACTCGCTGACGACGAATTTGTCGCCTTATTTTCGAAATAGATGTTTCTTTAAATTCTGCTGCGGCGTTTGCTTTCAGGTGGCTGCTCAATCACTTTCTGCTACGCTCATTTGTTGGCTTTCTCACACAATTCCCAGTACACTGGAAGTCCGGGACCGCCGTGTTTACGAGAGACCTCTTTATCCAGAGCTGCTCCTACGAAACTGGCGGCAATGGAATAAGGAGATCGATACATTGGAACCGACCATGGCAACCCAACAACCCCCTCCCGACTCCGAGCGGGAATACGGTCTCATCTCCAAACTCGAATTACGCATTGCCTCCGCCTCGACAGACGAGAAACTGGAGGAGATCCTACACAGATTCTTACCGGCGCTCCTTCTCAAGCTTGCCTCTCCGACAGAGAGGAACCGCAACCTCACAATCAAGGTCTGCCAGTATATCAGCCAACGCCTCAAGATCAACACGAGTATTAAACTACCCGTGGCTGCACTCGTCAAAACATTCCGCGAGAATGAGAATGCTTTTGTTCGACGATTCTGCCTCATCTTCATTGAGCAAGGTTTTCCAAGATTGGAGACAGGCCAAGCCATCGAGACACTACCCGGCGTTTTGCAATTCGCAATCCCAAAGGTCGCAAGCTACGACGCTACCGATCGGAAGATGTGGGCCATTGCATTCGACTTCCTCCTCGAAGTGCTCCGAAAATGGAAAATTCCTCAGCGAGGGAGCAAGGAAGATCTGGCCCTGACGGAGTCCTTTTGTCTTTCAACTACGCAGACAGATCTTCTCGTTTCTCGGTTATGCGATTTCCTACTCTATGATCACAAAGACACAACAACAACGCAAGCCCTCGACGGCGATTTCCAACCCATCATGGAAAAGAACCCTAAACGCCGGTCAGAAATCATCCTTCCCATTGCCACCTTCCTATTCACAGCTCTCTTCAGCGACGCTCAACGCCTCGTTCCTGCCGTGATAATGTCTGTCGACGCCAACGCCTCGGCTTCAAATACATCGGACGTGATGTTCAAACAATGCACTTTTGATCTCGAATCAGAGGACACAGTCGATGCGCTCTTTGCACTGTATCAAAGTGCGAAGCCAAAACTCCGAACGAAAATTCTGGCACTGTTGTCCAAAAGTCAAGCCTCAACCAGTCGGACGGACCAAATCATGAAGATGGTGCAAGCGCAGCTTATGAACGTGGGTAATGGGGGCCTTGAGGCCTCGAAGTTGCGAGCTGCATTGTTCTCGTATCTTGCATGGACGGTGAGAGTTGGTGGGCATCATCTTGCCGGTGACATCAACATCCGCATCCAAGACTTGCTGAAAGAATACATTGAGATGCAGGGCTGGCCGATCATGAGTAGCGAGCAGTCCTCACCCGCAGAGATCGAATTGCGATCAAAGGCATATGAGAGTGTCGGATCATTGGCCGCGTTGAAGACCGAACCAACTAGTGACGCCCGGACGCTGGACTTGATTACATGGCTGTTCACGAGTCTTCGTTGCGACACGACACGCGATATCAGATCGAGTATCGAAGAATCAATCGGTCGGATTACGAATGCCCTCCCAGTATCATTCCGCGAGGACCCGTCTTTAACCACCCGTCTGAGGGACCTTCTCTTGTGGAATGTCCTCGCCAGACCCGGTCAAGAGGACCCCATATACTTCCATCCAACTGTCAACAGCACGACCTACCCAGCTGTGCGATTCGTCAATAGATGCTTCCCGTTTCATGACGTGGGTGCGCGTTTTATCGATGTACTAGCTCTTGCTTCGGCGGATGGCAGGAGGGAGATAGCCGAAGAAGCAGCACGAGGCCTGGATCCGTACTGGCATGCCTCTAACGTGCGACTCTCCTCGTCTCCAGACGGGAGAAAATTGGAACTCCCCGAGCTCGATGCTTTGGCGAAAAGATTCTTCGGCGGGAAAGGGAACGAGACGGACCACTACAATGACCCCGTCGTGTTAGCTACTGCGGTAGCATTCTGTCGGAATATCCTTGTCTGTGAAGCTTTACGTGAAACAAAACTGGCACCTGAAGACTCCGCGGATTGGAAACAAAGCATCGACGCAATGGTGAACAACGACAAAGATGCTCGACACCGGATCCGAGCCTATCTCCAAAGCCTGAACGCTCACGACGTGCTATTGCCGTTGATTCATGCAGCAATGCATGGTGTTTCGAAATTATCAGCGGACTGTTTGGACTTGTCTTTGGAGATACTTTCAATCGCCCCGAACGATCTCCTGGCTGGAGTCGATGTGGTCGGGCTAGATGCCGTTCAGCGCGTCTCAGCAAATGCGGGCTTGCAACTCCGTGCCGCTCGCATTTTTGGAATCCTTGCCTCGTTGAAAAACGATGCGGAAGCCCTTGCGAAAGCCGAGTTTGATCAGGTCGGGCGCTGGAAGACAGCTGTGGGCGAGGAGGCGGTCAATATCCAAGGCCATCTGCTGCGGGTTTGCTTTTGCTTCACCAGAAAAGCACTCAGAGTTCCTGAACAGACCTCAAAAGACCTAGGCTCCGACTTCCTCCGAACGGTCCTCGATATAATCAAGATGTCCTCTGATCGAGCGCTCAAAGATACCGCCTATAGGTGTCTCCGTCAACTGGCGCTGTGCACGTCCAGTGTCTTCGCATCAGAAGATGAAGGATTGGCAGACCAGCTCATCTCCGACGGAAAGAAAGACAGCGAAACCGCCATCTCGGCTGCCGGACCGGTGCTTGGGATATTGCATGCGAAGAACTCCGACAGTGCGCTCTATAAATCATTCTTGGATCGACTGTTAGGCCTTTACGAGGTTAAGCGAGCAGAGTTCCACTTTGCATTGGGCGAGACCCTCGCGGTGGCATGCGCCGGATTCAGATCCTCGTCCACCGTTACGGAACTTGATGTTGACGTGGATGGCTCCAGATTCAAGGTGAATGATGCCCTCTTGGCAAGCATCCTAGACAGGGTCATCGAGGACTGTAAAACCACAAAACCGTCACTGAAGAAGGCCGCCGCCATCTGGCTTTTGTGTTTGATCCAATACTGCGGCGAATTGCCGGTAGTCCGAGCAAGGCTACGTGACTGCCAGGCCGCATTTGCCAGGCTCCTCAACGATCGTGATGAAATCGTTCAAGAGACGGGCTCGCGGGGTCTGAGCCTTGTATATGAGCAAGGTGACAAGCAGCTTCGGGACGACTTGGTTCGGGACCTGGTGCAGAGCTTCACCGGCAGCAAAGCCAAAATGTCCGGGACGGTGAGCGAGGATACCCAGCTCTTCGAGGCCGGTGCTCTGCCCACGGAGAACGGCCAGTCCGTCACGACTTACAAGGACATCGTCAGCCTAGCCACGGAGATGGGAGATCCCAGCCTCGTTTATCGCTTCATGAATCTGGCTTCCAACAACGCCATCTGGAACAGCCGCGCCGCGTTTGGAAGGTTCGGACTTGGGAGCGTGCTGGCTGATTCCACATACCTGACCGAGAACAAAAAGTTCTACCCTAAGCTGTACCGATACAGGTTTGACCCCAACCCTAACGTCCAGCGATCCATGAACGAAATCTGGCGGGCATTGGTCAAAGACCCAACCACGGTGATCAATGAAAACTTTGATCTCATCATGGACGATCTGCTGCAGAGCGTCGTCTCTGGCAAAGACTGGCGAGCCCGCGAAGCCAGCTGCGCCGCGATTTCCGATCTGGTACAAGGGCGAGAAGTGGAAAAGTTCGAGAAGTACCTCGACGACGTCTGGAAAGTGGCCTTCAAAGTCATGGATGATGTCAAGGAAACCGTCCGAACAGCGGCCATGAAGCTGTGCAGGACTCTCACGAGCATGCTGATACGCAACTTGGAGGTCGGCGAGGGGAACACGAAACGTTCGGCGACGATGCTGAATCACGCCATGCCGTTTCTGCTGCAACAAATGGACAGTGGTGGAGCCAAGGAAGTGCAACAGTATGCCATTGTCACGTTGCTGGAGGTGATCAAGAAGGCACCTCCCAAATCGCTTGGGCCTTATGCACCGACAATCCTGGAGACGCTCGTTTTGTCGCTGAGCTCTCTCGAGCATGAAGGCATCAACTACCTGCACCTGAACGCAGACAAATATGGCCTGACAGCTGAGAAGCTGGACAAGATGAGAGTCTCGAGTATCAATGCATCTCCAGTCACGGAAGCGATCGAGGACTGTTTGGAGAGTATTACTATGAAGGTCGAATCCGACGAAGACCCCGACGCTATGCAAGGGGTTGAGCCGACCTCCGGATCGAAAGGGAGCGGAACACCCATGGAAGACGCAATGCAACGACTCGCAGGCGCCTACCGTGCCGCAATCGGGCTACCGTCCAAGGTCGGTCTGAGCAGGGTAATGACAACACTGGTTGTCCGTCACCCAACAGCCTTCAGGCCGTACGCAGACAAGTTCGCTCAACTGACCAGAAAGCACCTACTCGATCGCAATGCCACCATCAGCGTTGCATTTAGTACCTCTTTGGGATACCTGATGCGCCTGACTTCGGAGAAGGAAATTCAAGCGACCAGCAAATATGCACAGAAATTGTACTTCGATTCACAAGAGTTGAGCCATCGTGCGGTCGCAGGCGAGATCATCCAGGCGATCTCCAAGGCTGCCAACGATGTCTTCATGAACTCAGCCTCAGTGTTTCTTCCTTTCGCTTTCATCGGGCGGCGCGACACGGACGAAGAAGTGCGAGATCGGTTCGACGTCCCATGGAAGGAGAACATTGGAGGCTCTCGGTCCATCAACCTCTACCTGACGGAGATTGTGGGCTTGATCTCGACGCACATAGGATCTCCTCTTTGGCCAGTCAGACATGCATGTTGTTTCGCAGTCGCCGAGCTTATCTCCTCCATGGAGGTACAGGAAAAGTATTCTGACACAGAAGCCGCCCTCATCTGGCCCCTAATTCAATCGGCATTGGATGGAAAGACGTGGGATGGCAAAGAAGAAATCATCAAGGTGTATCCGAAGTTTGTACAGCAAGCTCACTCGCTCTGGGCCGACAGCAAAACGAGCCAGCAAATGCGGAAGATCGCAATTCGTGAAGCGAAGCGTACTAATGTCATGTACCGACCCGACGCCATTGGAGCACTTGGCGATTTCGCCGTTGCGCGAAAGGATCTAGACCTGACAACGGAAATGATGCCCCATCTTGATGAGCTGATGGTCGAGCTGATGGACCAGGATGCGATGGAAGTTGACGAAGCTAGTAGTGGATCACGAAAGAACCGGTAAGACAGCTCCACTCTGCGTATACCTTACCCCTGACAGAATGGATATAGTGAGCAGCCCGTTGTCGACGCCACGGTCAGCGCGATTGTTTCGTGCATGTTCAAAATCTTGTCAACCCATCCCACTGCATCCGCGGAGGTTCTGGACCTGTCCACTCGAATCGTCAAACACGCACAGGGTGCGCGATCAAATGCGGTCGATGTCGCCCTCTACGAGAGCGCAAAATTTTTCGTTGCGAACGGGCCAACGACGAAAGGAGTTGACGTCGGAGCTGATCGTTCGAGGGACCAAAACACCGCAGGAGCCTCAGATGGTGTGGATGGTGCACTAGCCACAGCACCACCTTTTCGCACAGGTGAAACTTCGGAGGTGGGCGGCCGGCGGGAATTTGAGCCATTTCAGCCACTGGTCATGGCGGTGTTCGCCTGGCCGAAGGAGCCTTGGCGACAGCCGGAACGGACTCGCAAATCACGTGTGGATCTTGCCCTGGCCCTTGTTCAGCGAGGCATGCAAGAACCAGCAACCCTAGCGGCGATCCTCGACCCCTGGCTCGTGGAAGAGCGGTCGAGACCTTTACGTGAAGACATCCAGCGAGCTTGTCAGGCTTGTAAGCGGGATCTGTAACTGAGACCGCCGCGCTTCAAGGGACGCCCAATTGGGCACCCAGTGCTGGGGACGCGGGTCTCAAATCCGGACCGTGGTGCATGGCAATATTCCTCGGCCCCATGAGCAGCCTGTTAGAATGTGTAGATCGCCATTCACCCGGTGTGGAGGGTAATAGGGCTGCGGACCAGGGTTGCACGGGCCATTGCTTCTGCGACGGCTGTCCACTCCTGCCTGGAGAAGCGGCCACGGATGAACGAAACCGTTGGGAGCGCCTTTGCTTTCCCGGTTTCAGCTGCCGACAGATACGAGGATATGATAGCGTGAGACGATTGTACGTATCGAAAAAGTTGGGGACAACCATAATGCCGGAATCTGTGTTTAGACTTTGCTGTGATCACAAGTCCACCACCCCGGGCAAGAATCCCTGTGCCATGTGGCAATGGGGCCATACGGCTGTTTTGATGTCCACCTCGGCATCTGCACGCCTGCGGGCCAGGAGCCCACTGCCCTTAGTTCTTGGGATGTGCGGGCTCCTGCTTGTGTCTTAGCGGGCTTCTCCACAGCCCAAATCTCGAACTCGAAAGGCCGGGGTGTTCAGCTGGGCTGTCGTTAGGGCCGCGCTACTTGGCTGGGTGCTTGGTACCTCGTATCGTGTAGTGAGATGGCGCCAGACTGAACGATAGACGAGGTGGTGGAGAGAGGCAGGAGAGTGATTACCAGAGCAGGCAATTCTGCCGCTGAGGTACCCGTATGACTGAGGTATGAGTGTGGTAGGAGGGTCACTATCGTCGTGTTCGAGTCGAGTCGAGCAGACCGAGAAGTGCGTGAATTGAATTGTCGAGGCTTTCCTCGTGGACCCCGGCAGGACCAGCTCCACCGGTCGCAGCCGAAAGAGGGGCATGTTCCGGAAAAACAGAAGATCCGGAGCTGGCCATCGACTGTCATGGTGGGCCAGGCAGCGCACCGCCCGAGAAAGTCAAAGCGGTCAACGACCTAATCCGACGCTTGACGAGTCTAACGCAGCATGTTGGTCATGAAAAGATAGAGGAGGCATGCAGGACCGCAGAAGCCTCAGGACAAAGGGAGCTGGGCAACTGCTTGTTCTCCGGTCGGCCATTGAACGGGCCAATCGCTGCATCTCTCGGCGTTACTGATTTTCCGTTCCGGGGGTGCGCACCCTCTTTCGCCTGCCTCCCCTGCTTTCGAGAGGAGCCTCTGCCCTTCGTCCCCCATGTCGCCGCGCATACCCTTTCCTCTGTCGGTCAACCCGTGTTTTACTTCCCATGGTCCCCTCCCCTAGCGGTAGCCGCAAACACAAGATTGCATGGCTCCCTGGCTTGCATGCGTGCTGCAAAGTCCAAGATTTCTTCCACCCCCCCTAGCCGCGGATGGATCTTCCCCTTGATGCCGGAAGCTCCCCTTTGCGTGGCTGCGGCACTCCAATCACTCGGGCCCGGCGTGGTCTTGCTTCGCGCACGATGACATCGGGCTTGCCTCCAGCTCGTTAATCCGGCC
Organism: Cladophialophora carrionii CBS 160.54; assembly: GCF_000365165.1. Taxonomy (NCBI): domain Eukaryota; kingdom Fungi; phylum Ascomycota; class Eurotiomycetes; order Chaetothyriales; family Herpotrichiellaceae; genus Cladophialophora; species Cladophialophora carrionii. Next base: position 4,269,167 of record NW_008481816.1, on the reverse strand, counting down.
ATGGCTTATCCTGATTGAGTTTCTGGAAGACCATGATTGTCGGTTAGTTCTTCATTCTCCCAACGTCCTCCACTTCTCTGAATCACTTGAAATTTCTCTCCTCCTCCTCCAGCAGCGTCGAGACCGGCCTGGTTGGAAGCCTGAATTTCCTGCGTCGAAGATCCGTGCGGTTGTTGAGTCCCAATCGCGTGGCAGTGGATTGAGCCCCGGCATATCTATGACCTTCCCATCGATCCTCCAATCTCTGTCCATCCTTTGTTCGTACCCGGTTGCCACATGGGACCTTGACGCTGCGGCTGTGGCCACTAATGCATGCGCTCTGACATGCGCCTTTGAGCTCGTCGGGCTGCTGGTCCCTTGAACTGTGTGCGCGACGCATCTTCTCTCATGAGCACCACGACCACCTTGGTAATGCAAGACGACAAGAGAGGGGAAGCACCGAGGAGACCGCCGCTGCGCTTGCCCGTGATTGCGCCCAAAGACGACCATTCTTCCTCGGCGAGTTCCAGCCGCAGTGGCCCGTCCGTTCCTCTGCGCTCCCGTTTACCTCCACGATCAAGAACCGGATGCTGGACCTGTCGGTGAGTTGCCCACGCCCTCGTCTCACGGGACATTCTGTTGACCGGAGGCAGCACGCGCAAGGTGAAATGCGACGAAGGGCGACCCGTTTGTGGTCAGTGTTCACGGCTGGGTCACAACTGCGACTACGTCCCGCGCCACGCCTTCCGAGATGATACACCACGGGTCGTGGAGCGCATGCAAGATGTCACGAACGTCGCGAGTTCAATATGGGATCGTGAGTTGGCGCGCCTGCTAAGCTAATTCGAAGCAAATATTGACCTTTCGTTGCAGCAAACTCACCCGCAATGACCGAGAACAGCGCTGGGTCTGCGCCGCTGGACGACCTTCCGCCTTTTGCTAGCTTGACGACAGACGAAGAACGGGAAAAGAAAGCAGAAAAGTCCAGCCCTGGAACTTACCATGTCGTGGTTAATCAGAACAGCTTCCAGCATTTACCTGAATATAACGATGATCCCGAGATCAAACGAGAGATGTTGTCACCCATCCGGCGCGGCTCCCTCGCCACATCGCAGGGAAGCAGTTTGAGTCGGGAAGCCGGCGTCGAAGCCATTCCAGTCTCGGGTGACCCCAACATCGTCGTGTTACCCAGATTTGAAGATGTTACACGGCGCGGAACCTTCAGCTCCAATCGGGCTCGATCGCCGATATCTCCCCTAATAAAGCACGAAAACATCAAAACCGAGGACCTGGAGGAAGCCGTCATCACCGAGGTGCCCGAAGCGATGGCTGAATCCAGTCGAGTGAGCCACGAAGCCAGATATCTTCGACAATTTCGTCAGGTCGTCTGGAGGCAGCTTGTTCCTGCCGAGCTGGACCAACGCGATGGCATGGTGCGGTCAAGCGCCAATATTCTAGAAGCTGCGGCTGCAGTCTTCCCACCAGTACGTGCTTCTTGTTTCTATGGGGGAATGCTGACCCTTTTCCACACAGTTACACCATGCTATCATGGCGGTCGCTGCCTTGAGTCTAGCTGTACAGGAGGGAAAAGAGAGGCTCGATGCTCTACAACATTATCAGCAAGTTTTACCTGCGCTACAGTCGAGTTTGAGAAGTTCCGATGACCTATCATCGGATGGAGCTTTCCTAACACATTTCCTTCTGCTTGTTTACGAGGTCAGTCTGGACTGCGAGCCCGTCCGTGGCGTCTAATCTAACTAGCTAGCAGATCGCGGCCGCCGAGCCTGAACACACCAATCTATGGTCGCAACATCTGTCCACGCTGCTGCGCATTTCCCTCCTCCGACGCGAAGTCTTTGGCGGCGAACCCTTTCCATATGTTGTCTGGTGGATTTGCAACATCGATCTGGACGCACTTTTCAGTGGAGCCGGAAGTGGCGAATACGTCGGCTCCATGCTGAACAACGATCTGATACCGCCTCCTAGCTTCCATTTATACCCCCTCGGCCTGGATGGGTCGAGCGTTGTGTACGCTGACGAAGTGGACGTGTTACCGACCATCTTGCAGCTTGATTTTGAGGTTACCATTCTTGCGATGCGGCTCGCTCTCCTCGCCCATGAATTTCGACATGATAGCGCTTTTAGCGGTGCGGACGCCAGCCGGAAAGAGCAAGCGATCAGGATCCGGCAAAGTCGAATTTTCGAGTTGCAGGAATCATTGCGTCAATTATGGATCACGCAGGCGGTGGTGATGATCAACCAGAAGGTTGACGAACTCCGACCGCGGCCGAGACAGGTGTACGAACACGCCGCCACGCTCTACCGAGCCTGCATCATCTACTCCCACGCCTCGATGTGGCCGGGCCAGCGCCTGGAAACGTCACCGGACTACGACACCGAAATTGCCGTGGCGTCGAATCAAATCCTGCAGATGACGAGGAAGGCGCTTGCCGAGGATCGATCGGACTGTCGGTATTTGGTCTTTCCACTTTTCATGGCGGGCTTTGTCGCGACGGATGGGGCTCAACGGATGAGCGCCCTGGATTTGCTCCGCGCCATGGAAAAGGACAGCATCGGGCGAAACACGACGGCCACGCGAAAGGCTCTAGCGGCGGTCTATGAGAAACAGAACGAGCGGTTCATGAACACGGGCCAGAGTTTGGATGTCGACTGGATGGAAGTCATGGCCGAGCGAAACCTAATGGTTGTGAATTTCGGGCTCTGATCGGCTTGGCGGGCCAAGGTGCGTGTGCGTGTGGACGCGCCGATGTGTGTGACACACGGTGGGAATGTGCTCGCTCGGCTTTGATGGAGCAATTTTGGCTTTGATCCTGTATGTACGACGATACGTTTTGATGAGATATGCCGTCCAGGAATGGAATGAGAAATGTCGGCAACTGACTGCATCCTCGTGGAATTTGGAAGGCATACCATGGACGAATGTCTGATCTGCGATCCGATCATCAGGGTGCTGTAGGCCCCGAGACTTGCGTACACGAGCTACGAGCTGACAGTACAGTCTGGGTGGTCCCATCCTTCTCTTGCTTTCATCCGCCCGCCTGCTGGCTTCATCACGCAGTGGCCACCCAATACGCCACCGCACATCTCACACACACATACTCCGTACATACACAAACTCTGAGTTTCCGTACCACAGGGGTTGAAATCGACGGTCCTAACTTAGGCTAGCTCAAGTAGCTCAAGTAGCTACAGTAGCCACGGTACTTAGCTAGCCACTGTAGCTACTGTAGCTAATTTAGCAGGCCCCCAACCCAAAAGTCTTTCGAACAAGTAGGACTAATAGCCTAGCCTGTGAGACGACGGTGCAGGCATAAGTACTCACCTCGTCAGAACCTAGCGACGCGCAACCAAGGCGTACCGGCGCACACCAAAAGATAAGCTTTGAATTCATTCACTCGCTCAAACCAAAAACAAAACAGAACAAAACAAAACAGCATGGAAACTTCGGATAACTTCGGACCTTGATCCACGGCGGATGTTTGATCTGTCAGTGTCGTACGTACCTAGTACTGTGCCATTGTAGTACTGTGTGCCGTCTTGTGTGCCGTGTTATATACCGTATCATATACCGTATTATGTATCTTGTACGGAGTTAGGTATTGAGTGCGGCGTTCTACTGGGCGTGATTCAGTATGCGACATGCGATGAGTGACATGCAATACAATATGCGGTACGGAGTACTCTGTGTGTGCATGGTAAGTGGTATACACATGCGATACAGTACAAGTACTTACTGTATGCCTGGTATGTATGGATGTATGTATATACCTGTGTACCAGGTATGTATGTGCCAACAATCCTCATCCTACTCCTGCCGCCTAATGCTCATGTAATACTACGTACATCCCTGGTTTAAAAGGGGGCTACAGTACTCCGAAGATGGGCTGGATTGGTGGACAAGGTTCGTCGAAATTCCATCCACCTATCCGTCCAATTCATTCATTCTCCTCGGAAGTGGATGTATAAGAAGTGGAAGTGCAAGTCCAGCTACTGTACTGTGTTACTATGTACGTCGAAGAGTTTTGTACGCTACGTGGCTACCTAGGTACCTACTGTACATGCCTAGCGGGTTCAGAGTTCACCGTTCTCGCCTCCGCCCGGCCCCCGCCGGACGGCCAAGCACTCATCTCACTCACTCACTTGAACAGTACGAGGTAACTCGTCCGGTGGGTGGCCACATGAATGGTACGAGTTACGAGTACAGTAGCCCCCGACGGTACCTACAAGTCGCTATCTAAGTAGTCCTGGTATAGGATCCAGGATCCTTGAACCTGCGTGCCTGGGCTTCGGGTTTGGGGCCCATAGATAATTTGAAAGCGCGTCTGCCTGAGATAGACCTCAGTGCTCGCTCGGCTATTCGATCGGCTATTATGTATTAGGGATCTGAACTCGGCACTCCATGTCTTTGTCGGTATATGTACCTGTATTTGCATCTATCAAAGTCTCTGTCAGGATCTATTCTATATATCTTGACAACCGTCACTTTCGAGTAGGGAGCAGGTTCATTCGGCTTGAGTCTTGACTTGCACAATACTTTTATTCGCGAGAGAGCCGTCGCTTGGGTCCCCCCAGCTTCTCGATTTCGCTTCCTCGCTCGAAAATCCCGTTAGCTTGGAAGCAGAAGTTGCTCTGAGATTCCTCTGGATCGTGCGCTGTATGATACCGTACACTGGCTGTCAGTCTCCTCCGCGTAATATACACTACCTGTGTGTGCGATTTTGCCAATGCTCCCTCCGGGATTCCACCTGGCCAAGTATACATCCCCTTTTCCCCCTCAAGTTGCCGTCAGCTGGTCTCTCTGAACCATTGAAACTCCATGTTAGTCTTCGTGCTTGCTACCTGCTCGATAATCTGCTGCAGTCTTCTCATGTTCAAAGTCCCCTTGGGTCTAGATCCGGGGTTTCAGCTATTTGCCACGGGATCGATATCCTGTTTGGCTAGTCTGACTCACGATCGGGATTCTCCAACGGCGTATCTTGCGTGTGCGAGCTGCATGGCGAGCTCCGTGACGGGGAAATGGAAGGGACAAAGCAACTGTGCCATTCTGTTTAGTGGACTGTCCAGTTGCCAATATCTGACGATAATGCCCTGGTCATGGATCTGCTGATTGACATGAGCTTGCGGGACGGCGATCTGTCTCGTGTATTTTCACCCTTGAATCGAGATCGCATCGCAGAGGTCCTTCATAGTGTCAACCGACTTTGGTCAAATCGCAAAGCCTGGTTTCTAGTCGTTCAAGGAGTTGATGAAGCATCCGGTCGACTTCCCTGGTTTCATACCATGACCAGAGTCAGGACGAACTGCAAATTCCACGCATCCGGTGTTCGGCCTCGACAAAGTGGTCGAGCATGAAGCCCAGAATCTCTTCCGCGTCAAGTACGGTATCGTACAAAAGTTCGCCACCATTGAGAAGGCCTTCGTGGTACTTAGTCATTGCAAGATCGAGCGCGTCTTTCTCTGGGAATTTCGCAATATTCAAGCTGGTGGCCTTTTTGCCGATGACCAAAATTCTAGATTTGCATCCTTGAGATAGTCCGAATGTGGTCGAAGGAGACTGGACGAGTTGGCCCACTGGCCTACCCCCATTGCAGTCATATTGAGCCTGTCAAGGATGTGCTCTCCTGCAACTGTTGGATTGCATGAGCGCAATCTACATGGCGATGTGGGATGCCTTTTGCGGTCAACATTGCATCAAGGCGCACGCCGAGCGAGTTTTTGTCTCTGCGTAGCCATCTCTGGCACCTCGATTGATGACAAGAACAAATGTTAGTACGACGAGGCAGATCAATAGCACAACAATACTCGCAACGACGAAGCTGAGGAATGAGCTTGTCGCAAGATTGTTGGCCTTCTCGATACTGATCATCGTGGACTTGGCTGAGGCTCCTAAGCATGTTTTGGGGAGGGGCGAGGAGTGCTTTGTAAAGGAGGCCACCACGGGAGAATGCATTGGAGCAGAAGGTCAATAGAGACTTGTCGGAATCGCCAGAACCTCGGTTGACAGTAGGCATGACCTTTACGGAGGAATCGAGCTTAGGGAGAAGATAGTGCTGGTATGCGGATGAAGATGCGACTGAGTATGTTCTTCTGTCTTTTGGAGAGGAAAGAGCGTTGCACGGCTCGGCGACGGAGCGCTTGCGAGGCCTTCGGTTGCTTGTAGATTCGGAAAATTCTACATGATCCTGTGTCAGAACCCTCGAATGAGAGGTGGCAGAGCACGAAGGAAGAAAGTCTGCCTGAGGTGCAGGGCCGTGGACAGGAGCTTCGAACACAGAATCTGGATCACACCGCGTTTCGAGGAGCTCGATCTGTGATGGTCGTTTCCCAGACTGCAGCCCCGTCTTTGCATGGTTGTTAGCAACTAGGCAGGCTTTCCTGCGAACCAGAAACCCTCCACTGCCGACTCTGGGGGACCAATAGTTTTCAGCGATGAAGCTACCATTGAAGGCGAGGCACTGAAATATGAGAATATGTGGAGATGGACAGGAGCGTGAGTGCAGCGGCAGAAGGGCTGGAATGTTCAAATAGCAAACCCCTGGCCAGACAGCCTACTGGGAGGATTCCAGCCAATTTTAGGCTGAAAGAGTCAATACGCCCCATCTCAGAAGGATGTGGGATGTGGACGGGTTGACAGAAACCGATTACAGGATGAGCATTCGGCGCAATGAAACGAAGAAATGGGAAAGGGACGAGGAGGACATGCTCGCCGTGTTCAGTAGTTGCTACGGCTCGTGCTGTAATGCTCCCACCGATAAAAATGGAGGCTTGTTCGGTGGAGCACTGACCGCGAAGCGCTACGCACGGATACCGCCCCTCGACCGCCTTTTCTGTCTGGATCCCATCGTGTGAGGGGAGCTTGACTCAGACTTCTGCAGTCGATGAAATCCCTCAGCTGATACACCTGGAGGATAGGATGTCATTCAATTATTCTACTGGTACATATCCAGAGAAGTAGCCGTCATGACCCAGGATCAGAACCGTCGCGAGGCGTCTTCGGACACGCCCAGGCCCGATGGTCGAATGAACAGATCCCCCGCGTGCGTGTGGCGCTGTCACTGGGCAACGGTGAAGAATGCGCTAGGAGGAATAGATATCCGACTCGCACAAACTCGGTCGAACCTCACAGTATGCTTTCTGTGTAGGGAATCGGTGCTGCCTGCAGGGTTTCTGGTAGATATAAGGATACCCGCAAACGTGTCGAGGCTAGCTACCTCAGAGTGATTGCTGTTTTCAAGCCTGCAAATGTAACATGCCGCTTCTTGGCTTTCTGAATCCCTTGGACAACGTCCACAAGTTTGACCCGGACAAGGACGTCCCGGACCTTGCGGGAAAAGTCATTATCGTGACGGGCGGGAATTCTGGTTGCGGGAAAGAGACGGTCCTGCAACTGGCGAAGCATAATCCAGGATGTATCTACCTCGCCGCACGGAGTCAAGCAAAGTATGACGACGCAATGAAGGACATTTCCGCCGCAGCACCGAATGCCAATGTGCGGTTTCTGGAAATGGACCTGTCCTCGCTAGCGTCGGTCAAACAGGCTGCGGACCAGGTCATGGCGGATAGTGAAAGGGTCGATATATTGGTGAATAACGCTGGCATCATGGCGCATCCGCACGGCCTGTCCAAGGACGGATACGAGATTCAGTTCGCGACAAACCACATGGGACCCGCGCTGTTCACCCGTCTTTTGCTTCCGCTGATGCAACGTACCGCATCGCAACCTGCCGCTGACGTGCGCATTGTGAACGTGTCGTCGGCCGCGCACATGATGACCACCGGCCCGGGTATACATTTCGAGAAGCTCAAGACACCGATGGAATCGACCAATCCCGGGATGATCTACGGACAATCGAAGCTGGCCAATGTGCTGCACGCTAGAGAACTTGCCAAGCGCTATCCTGAAATCCTGTCAACGTCCATCCACCCAGGCCGTGTTGAGACGAACTTGACAAACGTCATGTTCGACGTGAATGGCATTAACGGCCGGTTCCAGAAGATTTTCGACTCCCTCGCCGGTCCGTTGACCGTTCAACAGGGTGCATTGACTCAAATTTGGGCAGCGACATGGAATCGGACCGAGGTCAAGAATGGAGCCTACTATGTACCGGTTGGCAAGGAGCATTCGGGGTCCAAAAGGAGTCGGGACGTAGAGCTGGCGAAGAAGTTATGGCAGTGGACTGAGACCGAGTTGGCGGCCAAAGGGTATTGATGAGTTTTGCTGCGAAGATTCTGTGTGTTCAACATGTACTTCAGTGTCCCGTCTGCTGTATCAGGTAGTGTAAGGCGCGCGGAGCGCAGCGACGAGAGAAACAAGGAACTGGTCTCAACTCTTAGTTAATTAGCCACTCCAGTACCATCGGTTTCCGTGTAGGTTATGTAGACATGTGCGGGGGCCGGTAGAGACAATGACCGTGCCTCAATTGCAGTTGAGAGACCCTTTCGACCTTAGCTAGTACATGCCTTTGGTTTAATGCGAAAAGGAAAGTGGGAAAATGGAAGACTGCGAGGATAGCTAAAAGGGCGCGCCGCTGAATGCCGAGGCTCAGGTCACGTGAAAGATTAAATTAGTGGGTATATTCTGCAAACACCAAAATTGAGGTGCCTTCGGGCATTTGGTCAATTTGAAACGATACAGAGAAGATTAGCATGGCCCCTGCACTAAGGATGACACGCTTCTCAAAGAGTGCTAAAAGTTTTTTTGGACTTTTCTTGCTCGGTTCCTTGTCTCTTAGAAGCTAATCGCAACGATCAAATCACTACCACCTTTTTTGTGTTCTCGAGTTCGAGATCTGTACTCCGGAGGGAGTACAAAGGAGTTGTGTGCACCAGACATCAAGCTTCAGCTGGGTCACAGTCCTGCCAAGACGACCGCACCCCGTGCAGTTACTGTGTATATCTGTTCATGGTATGCCTTCACATTGGCGTGCCACAACATCGGTCGATTTGTCATTTTCAAGAGGCGCGTAACTATCTGATCGAGGACAATGAGTGACAGCGGAAGGACGATGTTCCATCTCCAGCTTGGCACTCTTCTTCGCGAACCCGACACTCTGTGCGACATACTCGTACCTTCAACGATTTACAAACATCAGATCTGTATGAGAACAACAGTACGATGCGAGCAATGCCTCTGCCAGTGGTCACTGCCACATTGACGGGGATTCTCAGTATATCTCACCGCCAGATTGATGGTACCCCTCAGGTTGCGCAAGCACAACGCGTGCCAGAATACTGCATTGACAGCGCTCAAGCCCGTAGGTTCACCAACTGACACAGAACCTGATCTGCGGGGCCTGGAACGCTTCTCTACCAGTATGGGACTGTAGGAGTATGATGGACAAGCCATGATACGTGGTATTTTGACTGCCGTGCAATGCGAGCGAATGAGGCTCCTCCACGAGACTTCGTTCTGGGATATGAGTGGCCAGAACGAGCAGGCCCCTTAGGTTGAGTATCAGAATCCCGTGCACTCCCTCCAGCAATGAGGGCCACTGGCGAATACCGCCTACGTGATTTGCGCTGACCTTCTTTCATATTTCTGTCTGTCTACCGCCAATATGTCTCTTGCAAGTTTTCTACAACGCAACCCGCAGTACCCTGGAACACGGCCTCTCCAGCTTCAAAGATGGCTCAGCTCACGCATTCCCTGGTAGCGATACGCAGACCGACAGGCCTCAAGAGACACAGATGGATGGCAGGCGTGGGCTGTACGAGCGGCATCCGACACCATTGTAGCTGTGGCAAATCTCACTCGCCAGCCCGACATTTTGATCTGTGTCTGTTATTCCCACGGCACAGGTTCGGATCCAGCCGCTTCAATACCGTCTTTCTGCTGCTGTTCCGGTTGTTCTACCACGCATCATCGTTCGAGGTCGCGAGTATCGGGCATGCGTCAAAACTGTACCTCCCGGCGCCGGTGCCGCTGTTACAGGAGTCCATCATAAAGGCGGGTGCATCCGAAGGGGTGAGCAGTGAAGGCGTCATGGTTGGTTCTGCCAACAGAGGTCTCCCCGGCATTTTCAAGAACTTCAAACGCTTCTCGACGCGGGAATGGCTGGCAACAATGCTGGAGAATCCCGACCAGTTCAAGAACCTCAAAGTCAACTCGATCACATGGATCAAAGCCCTGGCATCGCCGTTCTCTCACGAGTTCACTCAGTTCATCGTCGAGGATTCTGTAAGTGGCCAGAAGACAAGGATCGCCGCTGGACGAGAAGAAAACGGCGACTGGGTCCTGGTGGGTTGGGACTGGGCATCTGGCGACACGCCATCCGACCACTACAACCTGCCACTGCCACTTCTATCGGTAACATTCGACGATCCGAGCACAAAGCCAGACCTAGGCACGTTAGCTCATGTGCTCGCATCCACGACAGAGAAGCACCCGGCATACAAGTTCAGGAGGGAGATGTGCTGGTGGTACGCGGAAACCGTGTTGGAGGTCATGCACGAGCAGTTTGGCGGCAAGGTCAAGGAGTGGGAGTGGTCCAGATATCGGTACTCGTTTATCGTCAAGACGAGTTTTATCCGGAGAAAGGTGCTCACGAAGCATGCCGAGCTGTTTAGGAGACAGCTGGCGGAAGAGATGAGCTATTAGATTGATTGCATGAGTGTGTGTGCTTTGGGGGGCAAGGTCATGGTGGCGAGTTGGCGTAGCACGCACGATTGCATTCAGGTGTCCACGGAGGGAAGTCAGCATATACAATTTTCCAAATTCGATAGATCACTGAGTCTGATGCATCGGCCTCCTGCGTCTCGTAGGGGCCCTGTGAATAATGCTCTACTCACTAGGCGACGAGGCTGTGCTTGTGCTGTACATCCGAGATTCGGCCGCCCAGCTCGTCGTCATCCCACCTTTGACTTTCATCCCCTCCGCAACATCACCGCAATCCTCCCTCTTTCCTCACACACACACAGAGGACGATAGTAGAGAGCTAAACTCCTATCGCACCCCCTCGCCAGCATGTCCGGCCCCGAAGTCCACCACCTCTTCCACCACCCTATCGCCGACCACTCCTTCTCCGCCGACCGCCAGACCCTCGCCGTTGCACGGGAGAACAACGTCGAGCTGTACCACCGCTCGGGCAACAAGTTCAACCTCCAAGATGAGCTGAAGGGCCATGACAAGACCGTGACGGGCGTGGATATCGCACCGGGGAGTGGCATGATCGTCACATGTTCGCAGGGTAAGCAATCCAAGCGAAATCCACAAGCAGAAACATTGCACGCCCTACCTTTTCCCCAACCTCCCTCCCTCAGAAGTGTCTGCGTCTTATCTTTCTAAATGAAAGCCTGGTATGGTTGCACGAGACTGACCTTTTGTGTGCTCTCTATTCTACGGGCTACAGACCGCAACGCCTACGTCTGGCACCCGACCCCGCAGGGCTGGACGCCCACGCTCGTGCTCCTGCGCATCAACCGCGCCGCGACCTTTGTGCGGTGGTCGCCGTCGGAGAAGAAATTCGCCGTGGGCTCGGGCGCCCGCGTCATCGCCGTGTGCTACTTCGAGGAGGAGAACGACTGGTGGGTGTCCAAGCACCTGAAGAAACCCATCCGCTCGACCATCACCACCCTGGCGTGGCACCCCAACAGCGTGCTCCTGGCCGCGGGGAGCACGGACTCGCACGCCCGCGTCTTCAGCGGCTTCATCAAGGGCGTGGACGAACGGCCCGAGGCCAGCGTCTGGGGCGAGCGCCTGCCCTTCAACACCGTCTGCGGCGAATACCTCAACGACTCGGCCGGCTGGATCCACGCCGTGAGTTTCTCGCCCAGCGGCGACGCGCTCGCTTTTGCCGGCCACGACAGCTCCATCACGGTCGTCTACCCGACCGGGCCGGAGCAGGCGCCGCGCGCCATGCTCAACATCTCGACCCAGATCCTCCCGTTCACGAGCCTCATCTGGAACGGCGAGGCCGAGATCATTGCCGCCGGGTACGATTGCGAGGCGTTCCGGTTCCGCGGCTCAGAACAGGGCTGGGAAATGGTCGGTAGCGTCGAGGCAAAAGCGCGGCCCGGAATGGGCGCCATGAGGGAGGAGAGCGCGCTGAATATGTTCCGGCAGATGGATCTGAAGGGCAAGGTCAAGGACGACACGCAGTTGAGCACCACCCATCAGAATACCATCAACACCATCCGCGTGTATGAAGGCGGTGCGGCCGGAGTGAGGAAATTCAGCACCAGTGGTGTTGATGGTCGGGTTGTGATCTGGACCGTCTGAGGTGGTCCCCCTTGATATCCACGCCGAACCACCCCGGGGGCATGAATCAACCGATCGAGTCGGATGAGATGAGATGAGACGAGGCACGTCGCGATAGACAAGAAAACACATGCAGTATCTTGTATCTACACGTTGGCTGCTTCCGTGGACCGTTCGTTCCCCATTTTCTATCACAATAATTGCTCAAGGACTCGACGAGCTTGGAGCTCGCAGCCCCGGGCTCTAACTGCAATTCGCACAGCATAGCAAATAGATTTAGTATGTCGCATGAGCGAACTCACTGCTGCGGCCTGTGCCTCATGTCTATGTTGTTGTTCTGCCAGACGAGAGAGGTACACATCGACCGGGCGTCACCTATTTTTTCCCTCCCTCAACCTCGTCAACCTCAAAGCAATGCCTTGCCGTCAGACTCCCTCCACCATCCTCTTCCTCAGGTGAATCGCTCATCTTTTCGCCAGTTTCCTAGTCCTCCGCCGCCTCCGTCGCCGCCGCCACCGCTTCAGCATCCGCCTCAATTGCCCTCAACCGGACCAAGAATTCAACCTGCAAATTCTTCAACCAGTCTCTTAAGGCCTCCGCGCTGACCTCTTCTTCACTACGGCTCCCTTGCATTCCATCATCTCTACCCCCACCGAGTGATAAACTCTCTCTGGCCTGGACCAATTGCTCTCTGAGGTTCAAGATCAATTTGGTCCGCCTCGCCGCCGCGGTAGCCCTAGAGTTCCGTTTTTTCGCTTCATTCCTCTCATGCAATACCTTGCTCACGTGTGTCGCCGTGTCCAGGACATCGGGTGGAAGACCGATCACGCGAGCCAGAGCCAAACCATAGAATTTCTCCTCCTCATAACCCTCCAAGATCTTATACCGCATCGTCATCTTCGTGAAGTCCTCCGAGATGTCCACACTGAGGTGTAAATTCGAGACGCCCGCGCGATCGGCCAGAATCCGTGGCAAATCGCGGAAATGCGTGACAAACCAGACGTAGGCATTGCTGTTGATGAGCGTTTCGGCGATGGCGATGGCGATGGCAAGTCCGTCCGTCGTGCTTGTCCCTCTGCCTAACTCGTCGATGATGACCAGGCTTCTGTGGCTGATGTTGCGGATGATAAAGGCGATGTCGCGCATTTCGCTTGCAAACGTCGAGACGTTGGCTTCAATGTTGTCGTCTGTGCTGACCCTTGCGAATAACTCGTGGGACAGCGGGAAAGCGGCGTACTCGGCAGGGACGAAGCAGCCTACCTGCGCCATGATGCTCATCAGAGCAATGGAGCGGATATACGTCGATTTGCCACTCATATTCGCACCGGTGATGATGTGGAACCGGTTTTGAGGCGTAGCGTAGACGTCATTGGGGACGAATTTCTCGCGTGTCGTGGACATTAGTTTGGCGCGGATGGGGTGGCGGCCGCTCTTGATCATGAGGGAGTGGGTGCTGAGCTCCGGCCGTGTATATTCGCCGCTTATGCATGTTGTGGTCAAGTGAGCGAAAGCCGCCATCATGTCCAGCGTGGCGATGGATTCGCTGATCTTGAAGAGCTGGTGGATTTGACTCCGGACTTGCTGAATCAGTTCTTGAATTGTGCTGTCGGCGAGGGTGATGACTTCGCCGTGCGTGTCTTTGAGCTTTTGGTTCATTTTGACGAGGTCGAGGGTCTGGCATTCCATGTATTTGTTCTTATTGTAGGCGTTGATGAAGGTGGCAGGAAGCGTTGCAGGGGAGTCCAGATCAGCCGTCGGGAAGCGGAGGTAATAGTGGCGTGCGTGTTCGAATTTGAGGTCCAGGTTCATGTCATATTGCTCTGGTATCCATTAGAGAAGGAACGGTGCGGCATGGCCGGGTTTCCAAACTCTTGAGCTCATCGAAGTATGTGTTCACGTCGTCATGGAGCTCTTTGTAGGCTTGACGGGCCACGTCGAGGAAGCAGTTACAACCCACCTAGTGCATGTTAGTAGACATACGAGTCAAACACGACCGCCACAAGCAATACCTTGATAGCGAAGACTCTCTGGCTCCGCAACTCAATTGGTTTTGCGGAGTATGATACATCCTCGTTGATGCTGCATCTGATTAGATTTTCGATGTTGGAATAGTTCGCCGGCTCACAAAGCTGGGAGCAAAGTCAGCGAGGAATTCGTCCAAGCCAGAACTTGCCTAACCTGGCGTATCATCTGCAGCTCTTCGCTACCGGCACCAGCGAGAGCTTGCCAAACCGGCTTGATGGAGTCGACCAGTTTTTTCAGCAGCAGCACATGATTCACGGATTGCTCCATGAAGTGGAAGTCTTGTCTTGCAGAAATGACCACGAGCTAAAAGGATTCAGTATTGGACGCGGGATGCTAGCTCGCTGAGACAAACCGCCGCAAGTACACGATCAGCATCGACAAATGACTTGAGAGCTGTGATTTGTTAGCAAGTTCTTCTCGAGGAAAAGCTTCAGTACCAGATCGAATGGCAAATAACATGTCTCCTTTCGTGGTGAGCTCGGTGACGGCCTCTTGCCGCTTCTTGATCTTTTCAGCATCGGTTGATGGTTGCAAGACATTGCTGCGGAGGAAACGAGCGCCCATTGGCGTCATGGTTTCGTTCAGCAGTCCAAACAGGCATTCGCGAGACTTTGCATTCTGCAGGTTCTGAATCAACTCGAGCGACGCCATTGTTGAGAGATCGATCAACATTGACCCCTCCGAGGACTCGAATTTGATCCTCAGCGTTTGCGGAGCAAAGGCCAATCCCCTCGATTTGTCGATATGCTTCAGAACCTGCTTTGGTCAGCGCCAGAAATACTTGCCTCCAACCATCGAAAACATACAGCGGAGAAACAGCATGTTGCGAAGTAATAACCAGCAGTTGATGATTTCAATACCTCTACCTCGTCTGGAAAAGCCAGACATTGAACGTAATCCTGACCACTGAGTGCAGACCAATACTTGCGATGGAGACTTGTCATGCGGATACCAGCCGTCTCAACCTCAAGATTCTCGGCAACAACAGAAATGAGTTTCGAATCTTCCGCAGCAGACATATAAAGAATCTCTGATGGAGCATAGATTTTGATCTTATGGCAGGTGCGAGCATACGTTTGAGTATCGGTGAACTGACAGAGAGTAGCTTCAGAAGTAGCGAGACTGACAAAGGAAAGACCAATAGTGGGAGAAATGCCTCGAGATTCGCTGATGGCACAGATAATTTCAGCGTCGCCGTAACCAGTTGAAGTCCCTACGGGTTTGGATTCCCACCAGCAGCCAGTCTGTGGCCTTGCCGTCGTATTCGACGTTCGTATGGCTGTGAAGTTAGTGGTCGTAGTCGACATTGTAGGGGACATTGTGGCTTGCTGCTCGCAGGCCAAGTTCTCATGCTCTTGTCGATAGGTGAGAACAAAGTGAGACGGAAGTGAAGACTGAGCCGTAATGGAGAAGCGTGAGAAGCAACGCCAGGAGGAAGGTCTGCCGGTTGGCTCCCCCGCACGAGGCTGCGAACCAACGTTCTCCCCAGATATTTTTTCTCGAGGCTGCAGCTTCTGAACCACTTGGTGCAGGCGAGGATAAGCGGACGATGGCGACCATAGTACCGCCGCCGAGTAAACGGCAGAAGACTGCTGCCGTGGAAAAGGCGGCAAGGGCAGCAGAAGAGTTGCGAATACCAGACGACCTAGGCAGTGTGCGGCTACAATTCATCGACCAGAGCACTGGAAAGATCACTGGGCCTGCCGTGGCAGTTCCTGTCAAGGATGCGACGGTCAAAAACCTTGAAACACTACTGAACACCATCCAAGGCCATGAGCCGGGCGAGCGCCTTCCCTATCGATTCTTCTTCCGCAACGATCGGCCCTCAGCAAAGGAAGAAGACTCCAACATCCTCGACGTACAAAATGACATATACAACTCTATCCTCAAACCCGGCTTCAAGACCACAGAAGACAACATCATCCTTCAATTCACTCCCCAAGCGGTTTTTCGCGTGCGCGCAGTCTCGAGATGTTCAGCCTCGATAGCAGGCCATGGGGAGGCTATCCTAGCGACAGCTTTCTCACCAGAGACATCCTCAAGAATGGCAACAGGAAGTGGAGATAATACTGCGAGAATTTGGGACTGCGATACAGGCACGCCGTTGCACACATTGAAGGGGCACACGAGCTGGGTGCTTGCAGTATCCTGGTCACCCGATGGCAAACTACTCGCAACAGGAAGCATGGACAACACCGTCCGCCTGTGGGATCCCAAAACCGGCGAACCACTCGGCGGTCCACTAAAGGGCCACACCAAATGGATAACGTCCCTTGCCTGGGAACCGTACCACACTCAAACGCAGGGGAAACCTCGCCTCGCGTCCGCCTCTAAGGACGGCACTGTCCGAATCTGGGACATTCCCCTCCGCCGCATAGAGCAGACCCTCTCCGGGCATAAAGGGTCGGTAACCTGCGTGCGCTGGGGTGGTCTCCACCGACTATTCACCTCGTCACAAGATAAAACCATCAAAATCTGGAATGACAGAACTTGGAATTGCCTGCACACGCTATCCGCCCATACTCACTGGGTGAACCACCTCGCTTTATCCACCGACTTCGCGCTGAAAACCGCGTATCACGACCACACGGGCAAACCCCCTTTGGCCACGGACGCGAAAACCGCGCAAGCGAAAGAGCGATTCGAGACGGCGGCGCGTCACGAAGGAAGGTTGGTTGAAAGGCTCATCTCCGCGAGTGACGACAACACGATTTTCCTCTGGGACCCGTCTTCGTTCGACGACAACTCCAGCGCCACTCCAAAGCCGGTGGCGCGATTACTCGGCCACCAAAAACAAGTCCTGCACGTGTCTTTCTCCCCGGACGGCCTGTACATCGCGAGCACCAGTTTCGACAATAGCGTCAAACTCTGGAGTGCGCGGGATGGAAAGTTCATAGCCACGTTGCGCGGGCACGTCGGCGCCGTGTACATGGCTTCTTGGTCCGCGGATAGCAGACTCCTCGCGAGTTGCAGTAAAGACACGACGGTGAAGGTGTGGGATGTGCGGACGGGGAAGCTAAAGATGGATCTGCCGGGACATAAGGATGAGGTGTTTGCGTTGGATTGGAGTGGAGATGGGACGGGGGTAGCGAGTGGCGGGAAGGATAAGGTCGTGAAGGTGTGGAGGCATTAAGAACGAAGCTTTTTGTTGCTCTATGAGTTGTACCAGAGTCTACTCTTCATGATAAAAGTGATACCCAGATATGAACGGACGACGAAAATGGGAAAGAATGTGAGGTTCAATGGGAAATATGTACGTTGTTCTTTCGATTGGATGAATTTTGCATGGTTCTTCGGTGGTACAAAACATCAACCCTTCCATCCGATTGATCTTCCACTGTTCGGACAATTGGTGCCCTCTAGTCCTCACGTAATAAACACGATCTTCCCCCCGCGCCTCTTTCTCTGTTATGCTTACCAACCTTGTCTGAAGCCGGGCTTTTGGGAAGGAGGGTTGTAAACGATCTTCCTCGTCTTGATAGGCGCCCACTTGTACCTCTTAACCCAACCGCTCAAAGCCAGTAAAGCCGTGCCGATGATCAACACCTTGATGCCCATCTTCTTGCGCTCATCCATCTCGGGTTCGGCGGCCCAGTTCAAAAATTCAACCACATCCTTGGCCATCTGCGACGAGGTGGCGGGTGTGCCGTCCTCGTATTCGACCAGACCATCGTAGAGCACACGAGCCATAGCGATACCGGTACCGGGGAAATAAGGGTTGAAGTTCAAACCAGACTGAACGGAGGCGCCGGCAGGAGGCTCCTCGGGGTAGCCAGTGAGCAAGCTGAAGATGTAGTTGCAACCACCATGTCGAGCTTTTACCATCAGTGATAGATCAGGTGGGAGAGCACCGTTGTTGGCGGCACGAGCGGCTTCATCGTTCTTGTATGGTGCTGGGATGTAATCTGAGAGTTTTCCCGGCCGTTTTTCGATCTCGCCTTCATCGTTGGGCTCGGTGTCGTATTCATTCTCTTCGGCCAGTGCTTTGGCTTCATCGACAGTCATCATTGTGCCGACCAGTGACCGGTAGGGGATTCGCTTCAGGGAGTGGCAGGCGGCGCAAACTTCGCGGTACACTTGGAAACCTCTTCGCAGGCTGCAGGAGGTCAGTTGGTCGTCTTCTTCTGCTCTCCAGGCAATTCTCACCTTGCGTGGTCGAAAGTCTTGATCCACTTTGTGTGCTCCCACGGGTACTGTGTCGGGTGTAGACTGAGCGCCTTTGTCAGCTTCATTTTCTCTCTGATCATCTTTCCACGCTCACCCTTCTTCTGCCGGAGTCATGGCATAGACATCCTGACCAAACAGATGATAATACCAGGCGACCGAGCCAATCGCAGCTACTGTCGCGGTCGAAGCACCAGCTGTGAGCCAGAATGGAGGTGACGCGGCTTCATTTGAGGTGGAGGATGCGGCACGCTAGAAAACCTGTCAGTACATGGCCCGATCATTGCAGCAGGCAGGCCAATTCGTGATCCATCTGAGGATGTGGACTGACAGTTGTGGTCTTCCGAACGATGGTTCGTGCAGCGGCCCTCAATGGGGTACTGCGGACGGCCGACGTGGCCAACATCTTGTCTTGAAACCGTATCACCCTCGATAGACGGCGGCAGAGGGGAGGGCAAGGTTCGTTTGCGCTGATTGTAAAGGGTGACAGGGTGACCGGATGGTGAGGTGTAGGCGCAGGAGGTTCTCAATCCAAAGCTTTGAAGCTACATTTTCGGGGTCATTAGCCGAGCCGTGATTGGCCAGACCAAGATCTATGCGTGATCGAATCAGTCAACGGCGGGAAGAGCCGAGATTTTGCACGTGATCATGACATCGACACTTGCAGACCCGACTCTCACCCTCTTCTTTGCTGGCAGTAGTTCTCTAAGTGAACTGGAACTACCAACCTCGCTCGCTCATGGTGACAATCGCTGTGACTCCTAATGTCAGTCAGGGATTCCAAGAACCCATCTTGGAATGACCAGTTTAAGAGCACAAACCAGCGCGACTTCAACCTTCAAGTTATCATTTCGGTTGTCTTTGGGCTGAGCGCATTCCTCTCGTTCTGCGTATGCACCCATCTCACTCCACGAAACCCTCGGTGGATGCTGACGTCTGCAGGTACTGCGCCCCAAATGGACGAGTCTGTATCATGCGCGCAAGAAACAATCGGGCGCGGCATCGCGTCTTCCCGAGTTACCAAAGTCGCTGTTCGGATGGATCCCCGTACTGCTGAGAATCAACGAAGCCGAAGTGCTTGCCTCTGCTGGCCTTGACGCCTATGCCTTCCTGTCCTTCTTCCGATACGCGGTCAAGTTTCTCTCCGTGACCCTCTTCTTTTCTCTCACCATCATTCTTCCTGTCAACTACAAGTTTACCGGCGAACTACCCTACCCTCCCATCAATGGCACCGCACCCTTCGTCGTCCCTACCTTCCTTTCTGAAGACGATACGAAAAGGCCAAAGAAGCCGAAGATTGAGAAGGATGACAGTTACCTATGGATGTACGTGGCCTTCGCCTACTTTTTCACCGGAGTGGCCATCTTCCTCCTGATCAGAGAGACAACGAACATCATTCGCATACGACAAGCCTACCTCGGCAGCCAGGCTACCATAACCGATCGAACCCTCCGTCTGTCGGGAATACCGAGTGAGATGAGGTCTGAGGAAGCAATCAAGCACTTCATTGAAGATTTGCAGATCGGGAAGGTTGATAGTGTTATGCTATGCAAAAACTGGAAGGCTCTGGATGAACTGATGGCCGAGCGCATGACGTGCCTCCGGAAACTGGAGGAGTCTTGGGCGTCGTATTTGGGCCATCACCATTCAATGCGCCATTCCCGACGCACCCACAGGCAGAGGTATGGTATTGACGGTGACGAAGAAAGTGGAGCTCTGCTTTCAAGATCGGAAATGGAACGGGCTCATGCAACACCCGCTGACAGACTGCGGCCTACTCACACTATTCGATACGGTCCGCTCAAGCTTTACGGCAGGAAAGTTGATGCTATCGACTACTACGAGGAAAAGCTGCGGGTCATGGACGAAAAGATACATGCATTGAGGTCGACCGAATTCAAACCGACTCCATTAGCCTTCGTCACCATGGAATCCACCGCAGCATGTCAAATGGCCGTGCAAGCCATTCTGAGTCCCAAGCCCGGAGAGCTCCTTGCCAGTCTAGCCCCTCCGCCAGCCGATGTTGTCTGGAAGAACACGTATCTCTCCCGCAACGTGCGCATGGCCAGGTCTTGGAGCATTATGATCTTCATTGGCTTCTTAACCATCCTATGGGCTGCCATTGTCGCCCCTTTGGCTGGTCTGCTCAGTATCGAAGTCATTGACAAAGTGCTGCCTGGTTTGGCTCAAGCACTAGAAGACCACGAGATCATTCGATCGTTGGTCCAAACGGGTCTTCCTACCTTGTTGTTCTCGCTCTTGGCCCTGGCCGTGCCATACTTGTACGACTGGCTTGCCAACCAGCAGGGGATGACGTCTCAGGGCGACGTGGAAATGTCGGTGATATCCAAGAACTTCTTCTTTATCTTTTTCAACCTGTTCATCGTCTTCACGATATGGGGCTCCGCCACCACATTCTACGACTTCTGGCAGGACTTGCGGGACATCTTCCGCGACACGGCCGGAATAGCATACGCGGTTGCTAAAGCTCTTGAACAGCTTTCGCCCTTCTATGTCAACCTCATTGTCCTCCAGGGCTTGGGACTCCTTCCATTCAGGTTACTCGAGTTTGGCTCAGTGGCGTTGTACCCTTTCTATCTCATCGCGGCGAAAACACCCCGGGACTATGCCGAATTGTCTCAACCGCCAATCTTCAGTTACGGCTTCTACTTGCCTCAGACCATGCTTATATTCATCATCTGCATTGTCTACAGTGTTCTTCCAGCCTCATGGATGATCACCCTGTTCGGCCTAGTGTACTTCCTCATCGGTGGTTTCATCTACAAGTACCAGCTGCTCTACGCCATGGAACATCGTCAGCACTCGACTGGCCGGGCCTGGCCCATGATTTGCAACCGCATCATCACCGGGCTGGTCCTCTTCCAGGTTGCCATGACCGGCATTCTCGCGCTACGAGGAGCCTTGACTGCGTCAGTGTTCTTGGCGCCGTTGCTGGCTGGTACCATTTGGTTTACTGTATATTTCCAACGCACGTATGTCCCTCTCATGCGTTTCATCGCTCTTAAGAGCATCGATCGTGCCAGGTCGCCCCAATTCCCTACACCACCGGAGTCTGCCTGGGATAGAGATACCGACTACGGCCAAGATGTCGACACAAGCCAGGACACCGGTCTCCGGTATATCAACCCTAACCTTGTCCGGCCGCTGGAGACTTTGTGGATACGGAAACCTGGCCACGGACGCCCTGAGCACAGTCAAACTTGATCAGCATTTCGTCTTCGAAGATTTTCTTGACGCATAGCAAGCGGGCGATTGATTAGTGTCGTTCTTCAGAGATACCCATGTACACAACTCTTAATAGCCCCAGTAACATGTGTGAGCTTGATGTAATTGATTCTCAGCAACTGACTATGCGAATATATCCTCGCTTTGACCATTTCGAAAGCCGGTGCCTGACCACTACATCGTGGTTGATCAGCTTCGTTGCGCCTCTTCCCACTGGAACATCCTCAGTCACGCCTGCCTCGCACCGTCATTGCGACCGAGACTTGTCATCAAAACACAGGCGTCGCAAACGAGGACGATATGGGAGTTGCGACCTGTCCGTTTCCCTGGCTAGATGATACCCTCTCGCACCTTTCTTCCTCCTTCTCCCCAATCCTATCCCTACTCATACTCTTATGCATTCTACCCAGCCCTCTTACAGTCCCATCATTAACTACACAGTCTAGCTGTTCGCCGACCTGGCTTACGAGATCCTCGTCTCTCGAGGAATTGCATCTGTCGACGAATACCAACTGAGAATGATCTATCCCGGCGATCACTACTTCCCGCTCAACCACCCACAGATGATCGCCGGTGTCACACACAAGCCTCCTTTCATTGGATATCAAGCTCGAATGGATGTTTGGCAACGGGAAAGTGCACAGCCGCGGTCGACACCTCTTCCAGAGAGTGTAAAGCAAGAGTCATACCTCCATCGGTGCGGCGTTGCCTGTTCCGAAATCAGTCCGCCATATTTGGAGCACAAAAGAAACTCGGAGGAGGTCAGTGGTTGTACACCTGAATGGCAAGATGGACAGCAGGTCGATGTTCCGACACGGGAGTCTGCCACTGCTGTTCATCCAGCTCCGACGTTCGACAATGCGAGCAGCATGCCATTCACCCAACAGAGTCAGCGATTGAACAGAACTTCCCTCATCTCGGTTTCATCCCAGTCTCCCTCTCATCCCAGCCTCACTGGGATCCCGCCTGGCGTCATTGTTGGCATCTGGCCATGCATTGCTAGTTCATCCACAAGATCATCCCTCCGCCTGTTCTACCAGCCAGAGCAGGTTCGCCCCAGCACTTTGTACAGCTTTGACGGTGCTCATGACGAGCCGGATGAAACACAGCCGGCAACAATTGGCCGGTCGGCCAGCGCTTCCGATCTTAAGGTCCCTTCCCTCCGGCCGCTTCGACCTTCGGTAGTCCACTTCTTGTCCGACGAACACCTGAATTGGAGAGAGGCGGCTCGTCGGAAAGAACGTGACGAGTTCACAAATCCGTTTGGCGTTGAAGATTCTCCCTCGAGAAAGACGTCCAGCGCTTCTGAAGCAACCATATACCTACGACCAAACGCGTTTGCGGGACACCGTGACACATTGGCACGACTTCACTATTTCGCCAGGTCTGATGAAGATGACCAGACCGCCACAGACAGCGATGACGAGTCTTATATGACTGCATGGACTCGTCAGCCATCGGTCTCTGCTCCCTCACGGAGATACAGCCTTGCTGGAGCGAACTTGGACATTTTCCTCCCTCAGCAGGTCGTCGAAACTGTGCTCAGCTACTTGTCATTCGACGACTACAAGAACTTGAGGTCAGTCTGCCGCCAATGGCACGCAACCCTGCCACCGCCCAATTTTCCCGGAGCCTACCGTGTCCCGAGAGAAGTTCTCAAACAAATATTCTCCTATCTGGCGCCCTGGGATTTTGATGCTGCTCGGCACACCTGCAAACCTTGGTTCTTAGCAGGCCTGGACTGCAAAGTTCTGGAGCCCATGCTCAGAGGCTGCGGCTGTCAATCTGCGCTGGCTGCGGATATCGGGCGGATGCAAGGCAACATCGTCGCGAAGAGACGCAGCTGGGACAGTCAGCTTGGTCCCATGGATCCTGACGCTAACAGAGTCATTGACAAGGAGTGGCTCTGCTCCAAAAGGCTGGCGACAGAATCTCGACTTTCGCCCTATTGGCGAGGTGATTCCTTATCAGAAGACCTTGATGCATCGCCGAGACTGTCGATCACTGAAACAATTGACTTTTCCAACATCTTGACTGCGGTTTCCTTACCCACGAACTCCAGATTCACGGTGTCAGCCTGTGGCAAGTTTGTTCTCGTTGTATCTGGTGGTGATATATCTGTCTACAGCTTGTCCGATCAAGATCATTCACTGGATCCGGTTGTCAGGCTGGCGACTGGTCTCGACGTCCTGAAAGTCAGTATGGACACCTGTTCCGAACGCTACTCGGTGGCAGCTCTTCTCGCTGGTCGAATCGGCATGCTCTGGGACCTGCGTGGCAGGCACATGCAGAAACGATACCGCAGCAACTCGGGCGAACCAATGAATCTGGGTATGCAGACGCTTGTTCAAAGTCCAGCCACCTTTCAGAATCTCAGCTCATACGCTATCAGCTTACCCGTACGATCTCCAGAGATCGTGGCTATTGAGTCGTCGGACTCTAGCCTCAGATCAGTCACAATGCCCAGCACCATTTCTCCTCCTGATGCTATGCCGAATACCCCATTCTTGTAGGACGAGCATGTCCGCAGTACGGAAAGTCCTGGAGAGATTGATGCAGAGATCAATGCAGGAGTGCAGGCTGAGCAAGTTAATCGCCGATTAGGTATACCCATTGAGGCACGGGCAACTGCCATTTACACCGATCTGGGGAGCATGGAAGACCAGCCAAGGAGTGTGGCAATCTGTCCCAACCGGAAATGTGTTGCCTACGGGTGCAGAATGGGGTTGGAGCTTTACTGGGTTGACGCCTTGACCGGAGGCAACCTGAACCGTTGGTTTCCACTTGCTGCGCCGAGCGATTATCTCTACTTCCTGCCTCCGCTCACAGGGGTTGACTCGAGAAGGAAGCTACGGCTGATTTCGAGTGCGGCTGGTCCGGTCGCTCCGCAGCTGGTGAGGAGTGACAGTACCCCAGCGAGGTGGAAGTATTGGCCCACGCCTGCGGCTTTCGGCCGACGGCAGAGCTTGACAAGACTGTTCTTTGGTAACCTACCATTTCCCACGCCAGCCGGTGATCCGGACCTATCTTCTGGCGCCGAGGATCCCTCGAGGACCGATGAGGTGCAAGGAGTCTTGCGCACTGTCGATTGTGATCACTTCTGTGCTATTCCCGTCAGCGACGGATTCCATTTGGTTTTCACTGACCCTGGCAGTGGACTAGTCTGCCTCGGGAGTGATGCACCGCTAGGAGGTCCGACCAAACTTGTCCGGAAGATCATGTTCATCCCACCCGAGCGAGAAGGAGGCGAACGAAAGCCTTCTCCTCTTCGATATGCCGTCGGCAAGGCACTCGACTGGGGCCTGAGGCTTGTCGTGGTATATGATAACGATCGAGTTGTTCTGTACAGCGTCCCATCGGATATTTTCAACCAACTCCGAGACCAAAAGGGCACTCCTGATGCGTGGGATGAGAACACTGGGGTTCTGGGACAGAGTGATCTGACTATGGACTCACCGATGGCCAGTCATGAGGATGACGCAGTCGGCGACACGTCTTCTGACGAAGAAACAGACCACGATGACGGAGTCGCTAATCAGCCCTTGCAACTGGATGGGTGTATCATCAGCAACGTCGCTGGTCAGATCGTTGACGATCTTGCAGTTCAGAGCGAGAATGGCACTCTTGCTGTATGGATTTTCTACAGAAGCGGAATGGCCGAGCTCTACAGCATCTATACGCCGCGTGGTCATCAAACTCGGAGACGGTACGTTGGAGACAATGGTCTCATCTACGACAAGGCAAGAGAAGTGCAAGGGCATGATGCGTCCAGTACCCCCACATCGAAGCACAAAGCGAAGGAGGAAGATGACAGACACGTCAAATGGGCAGGTCAGCAAAATCTAGATTGAACACGCGTCTGCCCGAGACTAGGATATGAATACTCCGGAAGTGGCTTCTGTCCCTGCTTAGCAAATAGGTCCTGAAGTGTTTTTGCGCAGAGCCAAAGACGGAGGAATAGCAGGCTCGACTGGTAGAGGTAGCTAGACGAACTATTCTTACTGTATTGATACTTATCACAGGATCAAAGATACAATCGTTGGATGGAAGGTAGACCTGTATCAAGATTCCTATCCGTGAGGTGAGGGCACAGGTTTTTATGTTTGGTCACCAACACATACTTGGTGCCGTCCGTGATCCCTGTACAGCTATCATGCTGTTACGGAGTAACTGATTTGCCAAGAATGCGCAGTGTACAGGTCTACCCAGTTCTACCACATTATGCGTCCGACTTAATCACCCTTTCTTCGTCTGGGCATTTCTAAATCCCGGACTTCAACCCTCCGTTCCATCTCCATCTAATACTCTTCTTACGCCCCGACTTCCATATCCAAACCCTTCAAAATCATCCTGCCCACCCTCCCAATCTGCTCCGCGCTCGTCGTCAGACTCGCCATGAAATAAATGACGTCGCCCAGCACGCGCGAGTGGATCCCGCACCCTTCCTCGTCCAGCAACGTCAAGAGCCGCTCTTGCAGCGCCGCGGCCGCCGTCGAGGTATACCCCCCTGTTGGAGAACCCTTCGGCGGGGCCATCTTCAGGACCAGGACCGTGCCGAGGGCGAAACAGCCCGAGAGACGGGGGTGGTGGGATAAGGTGTCGACGAGGGTGGGTGGGAAGAAGGAGTATATCGCCGGTGGCGGATCGTTCGTCAATGGGGACGGTAAGGACGATGTGGTTTGATCTGTGGATTGTGCAGATTGCGAGTGGGCCCAGGCTTGCTTGAAGGGTTGCCATGACGTCGAGGAGGTTGCGCTCGATGATGACGATGATGATGATAATGATGACGAGGTGGTCTCGTCGAGCCTGCGATACTCGGCTAGCGCTTTGGTCGCGACGCTGCAGCCTACGGGGTGGGCCGTGTAGCTGTGGCCGTGGAGCAGGGCGTCTGTCTTGTCCGCGGACAGGAACGTCTGGAAGATGGGGTCCGAGGCCGTGGTGATGGCCAAGGGGAGGAGTCCCGCCGTTAGGAGTTTGGCGTGCACGGAGATGTCGGGCGCGATGGCTACGTGGATGGACGGTTGTGAGGGCGGGCCACGATCTGTTTGGGTGTCGGCGCCCCGAGCGGCGGCGGGACCGTCAACGTGCTTAGAGAGGAAGGAGCTGGAACTCGCGCGCCCGAGGCGGTACAGGCCTGTGAAGACTTCGTCGGCGATGACGGGCACGCCGGACCAGTCGGTTGAAGACGAAGAGTCGTCGTCGTCGTCGCCGCCTGTCTCGGTGGGGTGGATCAATCCGGGATTTTCGCGGATGGTCTTTATCAACGACCGTTGGAATAGCGGGTCCACGAAGATCATGCCGCCCGCGCCCATGAGGAGAGGTTCGAGGACCAGGGCGCCGAAGCGGCGGTGTTGGTCACGCACCAGTGCTTGGAGGGTGCGCGTGATGTGGACTTTGTAGCGGGCTGCATCGTCTGCACGGGCGTCAAAGTCGAAGATGGAGTGTATTGAATCGAATGTTTGCGTCTCGGTCGTGGCTGAGGGTGACGTTTCAGCCGGGACTGTGAGTTCCCATTTTCCTCTCTTGAAGAGCAAGGATGGTGGATCGAACCAGTGGCCCCAGGGACGATGCCAGTCGACTTTCTCGTTGAAGACGGAGGGTTCGCTGCAGTTCATCACGCCAATCGTGTCGCCGTGGTAGCTGCCCTTAAGACCGAGAATCTC
Organism: Cladophialophora carrionii CBS 160.54; assembly: GCF_000365165.1. Classification (NCBI taxonomy): domain Eukaryota; kingdom Fungi; phylum Ascomycota; class Eurotiomycetes; order Chaetothyriales; family Herpotrichiellaceae; genus Cladophialophora; species Cladophialophora carrionii. The sequence goes on along the minus strand of NW_008481816.1, from coordinate 4,241,873 downwards.
TACGGGCTTGTCGGCCACGTCGTCCTTGGTCCAGCCGTATCTTGCGCAGGAAGCGCGCAGGGCCATCTTGACCGCGACTTCCATGCCTGTGCTGCCGTTGTCTGTGAAGAAGATTCGGCTGAGACGGGGGTTCTGCAGGGTTTCGAGGAGACTGTACGAGATATCCAGGGCCGGCTGATGGACCGAGTGCGCAAACATGACATGGCCGTAACGACCCGCCGCGTGGGCGGCTGTCAATGCGATGTTGGGATTGCCGTGCCCTAGGCCCTGAGTCCACCACGAGGCCGATGCATCAAACAGAGGAGTGAGAAGAGATTGCGGTAGCTTGTTTTCGGCTTCAAGTGACTTTAAGCCTGGGACGAAGTCCTGCTCGGGTGTATCCTTGGCAATGTACGTCTGAAAGTGGTCGTCGTATGCAGAGTCAATGGCAGTGATGTTGTGCGCAATGCCATGCTGGCGGAATGGATGCCAGATAACCTGTTCGGCGTGGCTGGGCATTGATATCACCTGCGAGACGCGACGGTAGTGCTTGTTCCTGAGGTGGTCGAAGAGAGCGCTGATGGGGCGTCCATTGGCGGTATCAGCGTAGTAGCTGCGAAGCTGGTCTTTGTCTGCCACGGGACTCTCATGCTTGGGCGGGGGCTGGGGCAGAGCAAATGTCGGGATGTCGTGGCTGCGGAAATACTTCTCGAGGTATTCAAAGTTCCCCCAGTCCGGGTCGTTGAACAGGACGATCGAGTCCACATCATAGCCGCGGACGTGCAAGGACTCGAATGCGGATATTGTGGTCGCTATGCCCCCGAGCTTACTGTCTCCGACAAGGATCGTCGGCAGCCTCAACGGCCGATAGAGATCCGCTTGAACGGTGCCAGATGGACCTGGGGACAGGACGCCTCCTGCAGTTTCCACGAGCGCATATCTGCCTCCTGCTGTAGCGTGGTCGGTGAGGACAGACTTTACCCTTGACAGGATTGATGCATCTGATCTTGGGACCGAAGAATCCTTGTCTAATTCAGCAGCCAGATGAGGGCTTAGCGGCCGCGAGAACTGTGAGATGTTCTTGGACACAACGCCGGGCACAAAAGTACCAATATGTCTAGAGCACTCGCCAGTTGATTCAGCAAATGCATCTCGCCAGCGCTCTATAGACTTACCCGACATCGGCCTCGTTCTCAGGGCCTGTCGAGACGGGCTTCAAATAAAGCGTCGGCACACGACTCTCAGGACGGTTCTGTAGAGCCCGACACAACAACGTCGAGACGATGGTCTTGCCGACATTCGTGTTGGCGCCGAAGACCTGCCATGCCCGCAGATCGCGCCACAGCATCACGCGTGCTCACCGAAGGAATGAAGGGAGGGTGAAGCAAGCGGTGGAAAAGGTGGTGACTGGTTGCTCGCTCACCGAAGCGTTTTCGTGCCTGCCAAGACACCAAAGACCCGCTTTTGCACTTCCGAGAAATCGGCAGCTTGCGATTGGCTGCTCGCGCGCTTATTATCGCATCAGCTTCCTGATTGGATAATTCTTCTCGCTAGAGCGGCTTCGAGCTTCGAGCTTGAGGACCCAACACCAGATCTCACCCAACACTTTTCCCTTGAACCGCGGTTGTGCCATTACGCAGCCTTTTGACCGAAGTTGAAGCGCTTGGTAGAGTACCCCTGACTACGACTACGACTACCAATGCTCCTTGTTCGTGCTCAGTCCGGTGGATGAGTCGAGCTGTTGTGAGTGCGACATTCCAAGGTCGATGAGTGTCTATTGCCCATGTCGACCATGTCACCTTCACCACTGGAACGGCGTCTTTCTCGTCTCTTGGAAAAGCGCCGCGCTCAGTCAAAGCTGCGAAATTTGAAATCGAGTCCACCCGGGTCGGTTGACTTCTCTTCCAATGACTTCCTGTCGCTGTCGAGCAACAAGGAATTCCAGAATGACTACCTGGCTCTGTTGAGCAAAGGAAGAACGCCATTGGGATCAACCGGCTCGAGGCTTCTCGATGGCAACTCTGAATTCGCAGAGAGCCTCGAGCGCGAAATCGCGGCTTTCCATGGCGCTGACGCCGGGCTCCTGACGAACTCCGGGTTTGACGCCAACGTCAGCATTTTTGCCTTTCTCCCGCAGCAGGGCGATGTCATCATCTACGACGAGCTCATCCACGCCAGTGTGCATGACGGTATGAGGCAGTGTAGGGCTAAACAGCAGATCCCATTCAAGCACAACGATGTCGAGGACTTGAGTCGCATCCTGCAGCAATTTTCTTCCTCCAGGCCCGATCAGACGATCTTCGTGGCTCTAGAGACGGTCTACAGCATGGAGGGTGACCTTGCGCCCTTGACGGAAATCGTCGACTTGGTGGAAGCCATATTGCCTCACAACAACGCGCATCTCGTGGTCGACGAGGCACACGCGACGGGCATATATGGCCCAAACGGGTCTGGACGAGTTTGTGAACTCGGGCTGGAGAAGCGAGTCTCCATCCGATTGCATACGTTTGGCAAAGCTCTGGCGTCCAATGGCGGTGGGTGATCCGTGTCCTTGGTCTGTAGGGGATCCATTAACTGACGGACGATGTTCAAAGCAATCATCCTCAGCTCACCCGTCATTCGCCTCTACCTGATCAACTATGCCCGCCCACTAATCTACACGACATTCATGTCGCACCCGAATCTTCTGGCCATCAAAAACGCCTATGACTGGCTCCGAGTGGGGAAAGCCAACCTCGTAAGCAGGATTTAATTCTGTTATGACCTACATTTCTCAACTGACAATTGTCCTTCACAGCTTGCCGCCAATCTATACCATCTGATAGATCATCTCTACGCCCGCTTGCAGTCCCTGACGGCTCTGGCCTCGAGCGTTGCTGATCCGACGGGCAGGCCTGTCGTGACGCTGCCGACAACATGCCCGGAATCGCCCATCTTCGCCATTCTCAGTCCGCAGCCCCGCTCGCTGGCGTCGCACTGCCAGTCCGCCGGGTTCATCGTGCGCCCGGTCGTCGCGCCAACCGTCCCGGCTGGCACCGAGCGTGTCAGAGTCTGTCTGCACGCCGGGAACACGGTGGCGCAGATCGACAAATTCGTCGGCTGCCTCAAGCGGTGGATCACCAACCAGGGGGCCGGCGTCAACCAAGCCGGCACAGATTATCCAGCGGAGCAATACGGCCGTGCCGGGGAGGAGACCTCGGAGAGACGTCTTCTCGCCAAGATTTGACGCGGCTACTCCTTTGCGGCCACAGTATATAGTACTCCTCTGGTGACTCTATAGTGTCTCCATCGCTTGTATAATCATCATAAGACACAGACGGCATCACGCTTCCTCTGCCTCGACCAATAAGGGCATATTACAGAGTGACACTAGGTAGCTGCAGAGGCATAGAGGCTTGTAAGCACGCTGGGATCTCATATCGAGTCATCCTGTCCAGCTGCTTCCTTTCCAGCCCCTTGACTTGCCGTCCACGCCCTGCTATACACGTCCATCATCGCTATGGGGTCAATCGTTCCGCTTGCGGGTCCCGCTCAAGCAGGCAACTGGAAGAAGGGGTAGAAAGAACCGATCGCGTGGCACACGATTCGCGAACTAAATCGGATTGAAAGCGTGTGGGTTGCGTACCCTTGTGGCTCCTCGGTACGCCGGTCTTGTTGGGTACATAGACCACATTCGTTTTGTGACGTACGTCTCGGCTCTAGAAAAGAGAGCTGGTCCAAGACACGTGCAATATCACGTTCTCGTCCCATCTCATCTCACCTCATTGGGTACGGAAGGAAGGGGGAGCACACGAGGGAAGACGACATGATTCACTATTCCCAGACAGCTCCCAATCATGAGGACCGTTCTATTGATCAATTCATCCATTCATTCATTTGTCCGATATCGTCCATATCACGATCTCTCCCGCCTATTCCTCCAGCTCGGATGACCCATCGGGTCGCGGGCCATGCTCTCCCACCCCCTGACTTTCTCTATCCCTATCCCCTCGTCAACCGAGTACTTGAGTCGCGTAGCCTCGGCTGCCAACTTGGCGTACTTCATGGCTCCTCTCGTGCTGCCCACACTGTTGTACGCCAGCGCGGCGTACCCGTACGCGGTGTCCAGGAACCCATCCAGGCCCTCGGCTTTGTACAAGTCGACGAGCTGCTCGGCTTTCTTGACACTGCCGGGGGCGGTCCCCTGAGAAAGCTCCCACTGGAGCGTGGCGATGTCTTGGGTGGCTTTGTCGGACTCCTGCACTGTGCGTGAGCAGCGCGGGCAGGTACACGTGAACTGGAAGATCGACTGGAAGTGTTTTTGCCGGTCGGCGTGGAGACGCAGAGGCGGCGCGTACGAGATGGTGATTTCCTCGTCCTTTTGGATCAGACGTACGGCGTGCACGTAGTGGGTCAACATGCTGGCGGAAAGGAAGTATTGCGCGCTATCAACGCAGTGTTAGTTGTATGTAATTAGGTTAGAAGTTGAAATGCCGTTATACAGCAAACTCTATAGAACACGGAAGATAAGACATACTTTGGCGCGCAGGCATGGTTGTATCTGGAGGCCTCTGGGAACACGGCCGGATGCATCAAGTCGCCGAGTTTCATCTCAAATCCGTTCGCTTTCAGGATATCCTGCGCCATGACGTCTGGCTCGTCGTAGACCTTGGCCAGCGCGAGATAAGCATCCCTAGTTGCTGGCGGGAGTTGATCGATCGCTAGCCTGAGCATTTTCTCGCGATCGTCGGTAAAACGGAGGTCCCCGATATGTGTGACAAGGCAGGGCGTATACGCGGTAATCAGATCACCACGTTGGAGTGGCCGCGAGGCGAACATACCCATTCCTTTGCCTGGGACGGACGCCGTGTACCATGGCAGATCTTCTGTGTCATAATCGAGGTTGATACCATTTGAGGACAGTGCCGTAGAATCCTGGAACGGCGGCAGCGATGCAAACTTCTGCGCGATTGCTGGTCGCGTGAAGATGGAGATGCCACGTCCGTTGCTGAAGGATGCATTGGTGTAGACGCAGAACTGATCTCCGGTGTCATCGACGTCCTTTGTGCAGATTGGTTTGTGTGTCCACGGGAAATATGAATCCGAGTCCTCCTGCTCTTGTTCGGACGCTGGCTGAATACGATCGTGCCTGTGACCAGGATCGGCGAGGGTCTCGCTTGATTGGCGGAGTTCATCCTGCTGGAGCGAGGCAACAAGTGAAACACATAGAGAAAGAACACGTAACGAGATGGCGTCGAGCTTCATTTTACCAGAGTGTGAGAGAACGCAACTCTAAAAGCACCGAACAGCAACGATCGAAGGTGACACGAAAGACTGGCGTTGAAGTCCCTCTCAGATCCTGAAACACTGGAGCACCGATGCGAGTGTTTCACATTTTGAGTCCCCTTTTTCAAGGCGCGAGACCCTGATGAGAGAGCTGACATACGTGTTTAGTATGTAGAAAGCTATGTGAAGGACACATTCTGGGCTCGTATACGGCGTGCGGTGAGATCGAAGAGGCACGGAGAAATCAATGAACAGGAATCTCTCACTCATGCCTCACACAGACTTGACACGCAGTTGCAGCTTTACACAGATGCGCTGTGGGCGAAAGTATCCCAGCCAGGCAACTCAGCCGGAGGGTGCTGGGGTGGCAACTTAGCCGAGGAGAACCTTCGGCTCGCTGGGAATATTACCCACAGTACGGAGTACGGAGTACACATCAATGACTGGGACACTCGATCAACTAAGAGCTTGCACAGGCACAGGGCACGAACCGCCAACAGCCGCGCAGTGATCTATCTCTGCCGCCTATTCATGTACAATTGTACTATTGGCTACCGCCAGGCGCCTTTTTCCTGAACCGGGTATCATGCTGCGTCGCGTCATAACCTCATGCCTTGAATAGTAGTACAAGTTGGAATTGAAGCCAGGCCAAAGCCGCTCGTAATCTCAGCTGGTCGGAGTGGTCGCTTCACTAAAAGCTAGCCATTTCCAACCAAGTGCCCACGAACGCCAAGTTGCCCATGTCGGCACTGCTCTCCCACGTCTCCGGCTCCTTGTCCTCTTTCTCCTTGCTTTTGTCACCCAAGGCCTTGCCCACTTCACACTCCGGCACCATCTTGCGTCGAAACTCCGAGAAGCTGAGCTTGCCACCTCCACCGCGGCGATTCGCTTCGGCGTCAATTAGGTCGTGTTTCTGCCACAGATAGTACAAATTCCGTGCTTCGACGAGATTACCCGTGAACAGATGGGTTCGCACCGGTGGCTTTGCACATCGGGTTTGCGTTCGGGGCCGAGTTGGGATCGCTGGCCCCGGTCCATCATCTTGAGCTTCCCGGGGGCTTTTGACCGGAGTGAATGGAGACTCTTCCTTCGTTGAGCTCCGAGATGCAGTTACAAGTTCCGCTTCGTCGGGTCGAAACTGCGGGAGCGTTGGGTCGCGGTATAACTCCTCTGCTGCAACGTCATGTGTCGGAGGAGCCTCGGATAATGCTTCAGGCGGTTGATCGCGGAAGCCAGCTGTAAATTCTACAGATTCTTCAAGACCACCTTCTTCCGCCAAACTTTCCTCTGCCAGCATCATTGCAGTCGGGTTTCGAAGGTGATCTGTATTGCCAATAGCCATGTGCCGCGCTTCTTCCTTGTCATTTTTCCGCCTCATCGACTCAATCTCCGCCGCTAGTCGCGGATCGTCATGGTCGTTGTCGAGACTGAGGATTGTCGCAAACTCGCTTCTTTCCTTTCTCGCAAGACGACGAGTGTTGCGTGTCTCCTGTGCCGCCATGAAGTCGTCCTCCTTGTCCTTGAACAATGCATCCAGGAGCTGATTGAAGCCTTGTTGGACAGCCTGGTAAAGGATGTCCTTGCCGATATCTGCTTCAGCCTGGCTGAGCTCATATCCGCCCCATCTCTCATTCACTGGTATGCTGCGGGAGGAAGCGTTGGACCGGGTCTCATAGTCCGTGTCGATCGCACTATCGTCGAAACGGACTTTCGACGAAGACCGAGACGCCATGGAAGCTCTTCTCGGGCTTGCGCCATTCCGCGCGTGTTTCTTGGCTGGCGGTGGATTATCCTCTTCGTCCGAACTATCCGGCTCCGTGTATCCTGGTGGTTTGGTCATGCCTTCTTCGTCATCGAGATAAAATTGGCGGCGACGCCATCTTTCTTCGACCGCATGTGCACGTGTGGCTTCCTCGACGTGGTCTGCTGCAGCATCAAGACGCTGTGACTGGGCGTAGAGCACTCTTGTCCTGTCGACTGGGTCGGTGATGTCCTCCAGGGGCACTTGATGTCCCAGTGCATTGACAATATCATCGGGCGTAGGGGACAGAAGCGGGGGCCAAGGGTAGGTTTGAAGAGGCGCATCGGGACCAGTGATGTCTTCTTCGGGTACCTCATCCTGCTCCATGCCGGAGCCCGTGTAGTCACCGTAGTTCGGCACCATCATGACGGGTTCATCCTCAGGAGCTTCTCTTCTGAACGATCTGAAAGGGTGAGCTCGACTGCGATCACCAAGTGCGGCGTTTCCAATAGCCCGAGCACGATCTCCGCGCATATCGCTATCATTCTGCAGTACACCTGCAGACCCGTTGATGAGTTGGAGATCTCCGTTGGATCGACGTTGTTTATCCTGCCCTGTCCTTGATTCGTGGCCATACAGGTTACCTCCGCCGAAAACGGCGCTGATCGGTTGGCTGCCCTGAGCGACCTCCCGGAGCTCTTCTTCATTGAAGCCAAAATCACCTTGGCTATTGATCATTTCGCGGCTCAGCTCTTTGCTCAATGCGTAATATGCACGCAGCATGCGAAGAAAGTCTTTGCGGTCTACGTAGCCGTCTCCGTCCAGATCATAGCCTTCAAAGATGCGCTTCAATCGGGCGTATCGGCCCTTGTCTTGCAGGCGAGAGAGTCCGCGAATGTATTCGTCAAAGGTAATTAGGCCATCCCTGTTCGTATCGTAGAACGCAAATATCCTGTCGTAGATCAAATTCGCTGGAGAACCCCTGTCACCGTTCGAAGAGATAAAGTACGCGTCGAAGTCCTTGCGATCGATGGCGACTCCGAGGCCAGTGGGATCGGTCGTACAATAATGAGTTGCAACACATTTGAACTGCTCGTAGAGCGCATCCATCTCTGTGCGTTCCATGCCGGTCTCTTCCAACAGTGGCTTGGACGCGCTGGACGGCAACGACGTGGCAAATGCGTCCGGGTTTCCTGGATACCATTTCGGAGTGACCTGCTTCACATTTCCTCTCGAAGGAGCCGGGATCCGAATCTTGTAGAAGACGTGGCTTTTCACGTGCGAAGAGCTGGCCTCGCAGCTCTCGCAGAGGTCGAAGTCGAAGCAGTTTGCGCAGTGGTAACGAATTCCTGCAATGGGGTGGACTCCACAGCTATTGCACTCGACGCCACGGTGGATGTAGCCTTCGCGTCGTGCCTGCTCGCCGGCAATGTGGTAGAGAAGATCCAGCATGTTCTGGCTTCCTCCGGGATCCTCCTCATGGTTTCCAAACGAAATATCACTGTCAGAGTCGTTGTCGCTGTTCTCGTCGTTACTGTTGTCGTTTGCATCGGCCAAGGCCTGCAGAACATCACGAGCTGCTAAGTCGATGGTCTCCACGGCGCCATCGGTCTCGGTAGGGTTGACTCTGGGATTGTGCTCAGGAACGCTAAGCGGATTGTATTTCGTTTTGAAGGCAACTTGTGCTTGGTCAAAGGCTTTCGCCACGACGTAGACAATCTGCGGTTTGACTCCGAGGTTTTCCAGAGCCCTGGCCAATATGGAAGCATCCTCTCCGAAGACGAATCCTTCGGGGAACTCTTCCTTGACAAAATTCTGGACAAACATGGCATGGATGTGGAAGAGGAGGCATTCTTGCTGCATGTCCGACAGCGTCTGCCCGCAACACTCCACCAGGAAGCCGTATATGGAAATGAGGTTGCAAGGGATCAAGGTCAGATCGACGGGTTCAAGCGTGGGAAAGAACCAAGGATTGTTATATTGTCCGTAACCCTGCCTCGTTTCGTTTCGGTGATTTAGATGTTTGATGGCTTCATCGATAGGATCATAGTCGAGGATTGGCTGGTAGCCACTGCGCCAATTGCTTCTCCTTCTAGGACGGCGGATGGCATTGCTTCGGTGGAGGGAGGTGCCTGTCGGCTGGTTCGCATATTGCTGGTACGTGTAGAGGGCCGCAGTCAGCGCGACCGCTCCAGCTAGCGCAAGGAGAAGCGGCTTTTGATATGTCTGATCCAACATTCTCGCGGCAGATCCATCGCAATCTTCAGGAGAAGTCGCCGCACAAGGGTGGATTGCGGGTGTTGCCTGTCATGCAAGAACGAGAAACTTGATGTGAGCTCAAGTTCATCGCCAAACGAAACTGCGCATGCAAGCCCTGTACTTGGACGAAGATGTTGCCTAAACATACGGTGGAGTAAATGTCTCCAAAATCCCATATTTTCTATCATGGCGTGATCCTCCGACTACAAGGCCACGCTGCTGGACAGAGCCTGTTGAGACCGTGTCCGGCCTCGGCAGCAGCTTGTTGAAGGCTCTATGTCACCAGTCGGGTCGAGAACAGTGTTTCAGCCATCCTCTGTCGCTGGCCATCAACTCGGATGATGAAGTGCGGAACCCTAGCTGGTCTAGAAAGCATCATGGCTATCGAGACCGTCACCAGGGGAAGAAGTCAGGAGAAGTATGTTGTGATGGCGATCCAGTGGTATGTGCCAAGGGCCGAGATGCTATACAACGAGTTCATCCCACTCGAGGTGAAACAGTTGAAGCACAACATCATTCTCCCGCTCTCTAACCCCAGAACCTCGACTCAGAAACCACCGTTGCTCACCGTGTGCCCATGATAACTGCGCCCTGTTGCTGCATTACTCTTAGGGGATGCTATTTTCAATGACTACATCGTCAAGAACATGACCATGGCAAACCGCTGCATGCTGAAGGACACCTCCGGACGGAAGAAGAATACAGGTGGTCTCTTTCCGCCTCTCTCCCACTACCGAACCGGAGGTTTCTATCGGCGGTGGCGACGCTTTGACCCCTACCAAAGGGCCGCGCCTCGAGCTCTCATTCCTTCTGCTTCCCATCAAGATCTCCTTCCGCCTGATCATCGACCGTCTTTCTCGTCGTCGACACGGCATCCCACCCTGACACCACTGAACAAAGAACTCCCAACCCTTGCGCAGCAGTGCAGTTCCGTCATCTGCCTCAAATCTGTCTTAGCATTGTATACTGCACCTTGGCTGCCGACTTGCTTGAATGGAGCTTGAAGGGAGCTTGAAGGCTGCCTTGAGTGGCGGGAACCCAGATATCTTGACCCGAAAGATCAGCTGTTGCATTTCCTGCAGTTCAGACCACGGCACGTCAGCCTTCCGCAGAGTCTAACCAGACTCATTGCCTCGGCCTTTCTTCCCTCAGCAGCGACACGGGAAAGAGTCAACGTTGTTTTATCGAGATTCACAACACAGGCTGTCATGAAGAAGATCTCACACCGGTCCTTAACAAGCTTTTTTCCCGTATTTGACAGCTTCCATACTGAATCCCCTGGCAGGTGCGCGTACTCTCTCCCACCTGGTCTGTGCTGTTTCCGAACAAGCCGTATCCAGTGCTGGACTTTCCAAGGGGCATACTGACATTCCCGTCGTGGGAGGAGCCCAGGTCAAACGGCGAGAAGACATTTCAGGCCCCAATTCATGCCGATGTCAGACGCAGCAGCGTCGCCTATTCAGCCTCGCACCCGATCATCCAGTACGCCACGGAGTACAGGCGCGCCTGTGGGAGATTCTGTCCTATCTGCCACGCAAGCCCGATAAGACCCTCCGGTAGCCTGCCGATGCCAAGGTTCAGGCCAAGGCTTGGACGTCTTATGGGCGAATGCCACCACGGCCACCTGCACCTCGCTCCACCCTGTTCCACCCTTGATTGTGCCTCAGCCTCGTGGGAGCGGAACTTGCCCAGAGCTTGGAGCGGCTCCACAGATAAGGGAATCCTTCCTCGTCGACCCATCACGTTACAATTTTACCCTTCAATTGCTCAGCGGAATCGCCTGTCTACCCATTTGCGTAGCGAGTCGAAAGTCCAGCCCAGAAGAACGCGTGCGGATCTTGTCTGCCACGAGGTGGCTCTTCAAGCTAATGATAGAGATAAGTTAGTCCGCGACCATGGGCGGCAGCTTGTTGGTTGACTTGTCATCCGCCCCCGGCATGAATAGGGACCAGGAACTCTCGGCGTACTAACTAGCAACGTCCACCACCATCGTTCATCATGTCCCTTCACGCCACGCGACGGTCTATGATGCGCCGCTGATTCTAGCACCATGGCTATCCTGGTGTTACGCACTATGGTAGTCGCTCGACCTCCCACCTTCCCATCACGCCTTCAGGGTTTGGTTACCTCTCTTGGATTAACCCTCTGTCCATCACTTGGCACACGGTCCGACGTAATGGTACCCGACAAGGGAGAGGTAGGTACCTGCTGCATGTAAATAGACAGCAAGGGTTCCTGGCTATTTCTCCTTCGTTGTTTTTCTTTCTCTTGTGCTTCTTTCTTTGCTTGTTCCAGTCATTTGGTTTTGGGCACTGCTGCCTTTGTCACCAAAGGGACTCCTCCAGCAACAAGAGGATTGCTCGATAGTCCTACGCCTCGCCATGGCAGACGCGCCTGTCCCCGTCACAGAATGGCCCGACTACAGTGTCAACCCACAGGGGGGTAATCCCACCACGCAAGACCTCAACGCCCCATATGACAAGGTATGTGACGGCGAAGAGCGACAGCCGACATATTAGGTGTGTCTGCTTGCTAACTTTGTACTTCTCACGCATCCAGGGTGATTTGTGTTGGATCCTCGTCTGCACGATCCTATGCTGGCAGATCACGCCCGCCATGTAAGGCCGTCACCGTCGATCTGCAGCCGCAAAATTGTCTAACGTGCCATCCAGTGGCTACCTCTACGCAGGGATGCATCGCCGCAAAGCCGCCTTGACCATGATCTTCCAGTCTCTGTTCTGCGCCTGTGCCTGCGGCATTCAATTCTGGATCTACGGGTACTCGCTGTATCAATCGCACACAACCAACCCGATGCTCGGCAACGTGAGCCTCGCGGCTCTGCACAACGTGCTCGCCCAGCCGTCGCTCGCCAACTCGGACATTCCCGATATTCTATACGCGTGCTTCGGGTTCACCTTTGTCACCGCGACGGCGATGATCTTGGCGGGTGCCATGCTTGAGCGTGGTCGTCTCTGGCCTTCCATGCTTTTCCTTCTGTGCTGGACGACGTTTGTCTACTACGTTCTGGCGTACTTTGAGTGGAACCCCAATGGCTGGCTATATCAGCTTGGGATCTATGATTTTGCTGGATCGGGTCCCGTGCACATCGCCAGCGGATTCAGTGCTCTGGCGTGGAGCCTGATGCTCGGTCCTCGGCTCAGCGACCATTCTGCCGGAGAGAGGCAGAAGATCATCCATTTCAAGCCTCACAATCCGTTCCTCGTGGGCATTGGAACCTGTTTCATCTGGTTCGGCTGGTTTGCGTTCAACGGTCAGTTGTTTCCCGTCGACCCTGTCGGGCGGTTTCTGGACTACCGTTCAAGGGTACGAACCCACCAGATTACTGTACTGACGTTGACCGCTAGGCGCAAGCACCGCCAACCTGTCCATCCGGTCCATCTACGTCGTCGTCAACACCAATCTGGCCGCCTGTGGAGGCGGCATTGGCTGGACCCTCCTCGAATACTTCTACACCAAGAAGTTCAGCATCATCGGCTTCTGTTCTGGCATCATTTCTGGGCTAGTGGGCATAACTCCAGCGGCTGGGTTCGGTGAGTTCGACTTGCATGATGCATCGTGCAGCACGCCCATAGATATTGGATATTTTGAATATACCCATGACTAACACGCGCTCACACAGTGCCGGTCTACGTCGCCGCCCTCGTCGGCCTCCTCACGTCCATGTGCTGCTTCTACACCAACAAGTACAAATACCTGATCTCGATCGACGAAGGGCTCGACATCTTCGCGATCCACGGCGTCGGCGGCTTTGTAGGCGACATCCTCACGGGCTTCTTCGCCGCCAGCTGGGTCCCGGCCCTGGACGGCGTCTCTGGCGCGTCCTACGCCGGCGGCTGGTGGGAACACAACTGGGTCCAGCTCGGGTACCAGCTCGCCGGGGCGACGACGTGCGCGGCGTGGAGCTTTGTCGTCAGTTGCATCCTGCTGTTCGTCATCAACAAGATCCCGGGCTGCCATTTGCGCGTCAAGGAGGAGGACGAACAGAGGGGCCTGGACTTCAAGTACCTGAGCGATGTGCACTGGGAGGAATTGGAGCGCGGTAGTTTCAGCGGGTTCGTGCCCCACGGCGTGCATCAGGGCGTGCCATTCTCGGGCTCCGGCCCGGGCAGCGAGAGTGGGAGTGCAAGTCCCGAGCGGGAGGGCGTTGCGCCCAAGAAGCAGGAGTAATAGTTCTTTACGTGAGCGTACTTGCTCTCTCGCCTTTTTCTTATAGTTGGTGATTACTTATGGCCTCTGAGGGGGCGAGACTGCAGCCAGTTGTTTAGATTCTAGATGCGACACTAGATACCTACTGTAGGTACTTCGATGTTTACCCGGGCAGGAGCCATGGTTGATTAATTAGTGGTCGTTCAGTTACATACTGAGTGATGATTAGTTGGACATTCTCCTGACCGAGATACGATCGATGTGCATTTGGGGCAAGCCAGGTTTGATCTGTGCCCATGGAATAATTACTTACTTTCCAACTGGTAACGGTCTTGGCAAGAATGTACGTACTACGTTCTAGAGCTGCTCCTCATACTGCGCCGCATCTTCGACCCGGCAGCGACGCATCCTGGACGGCCGCTTCTGCGCGGATCATCTCCGCAACCCGGCCGCTTCGGGGCGTGATGCTGCAAGCGAAGTGGAGGGGTGTGATGACTGGGAACCCGCCGACTAGAATGCACGCACGCACGCGCACAGGCGCGCACATCAAAGTCAGTCCATGATTACCGCGTATTTTGCCCGCGCGCCCACGCACGACCCTCAGAAAGGACTATTTTCCAACTTACCGACCTCGTCACTGGGAGCCGGGTGCGGGCCCTGCTTGACATCGAACGCCCACAGCATGCGGCTGATGATGATGAACAGCGAGGCATCGGCGACGTGCTTGCCCGGGTATTCTCTCCTCCCGACGCCGAATCCGTAGTGGACGGGCGCGTGTGCCATGTCGTCGCAGCTGCTCTTGCGTTCAGCTGGGCTGGATTAGCGCGAGGTAGCGAAGAAGGATCTGCGATCGTGAATAGGATATTTGGCACCGATTCCGACCGATCCTGGAATGAGACAAGGCTCCGCGAGGCTGAAGAAACAACGTTACCGGATTGGTCAGATCGTGCTTACTCCACGTACAGGCGTTGATTGGAGAGGGTATAATTTTAGCGCGTGGCCTCGTACTGTGTACGAAGTACTCCGTACTGTAATTAAGTCAGAGTATCTCCTTCCTCCAATCTCACTCGGCGATAAAATTCACCGCTTCCGAGAAGGAGCATCAATATTATGATACATAGATATACTCGTTCAAACGCCTGACTAAGCCCAGGCAGGTAGTTAAGTAGGCAGGCGAGGGGTTAGACAGTACCGGACACCTCTGAAATACAGTCTCTCGTAGAGACTTCAACTCCATCGAACTGGTAGCACACCATATCAGGCCGCACTACGTCCCTATCCACACCCACACCACAACACCTACACGCATATCCACGTCCATGTCATCTTCCACGCCCACATCTCCTCGGCCAACAGCCCCCACCGACCCCGCAGCACTCAGCTTCACCTCCCAGACCCACGACACGAGCTACCCGTTCATCGACCCCCTCCGCAGCCCGCCCACCGGCCTCAAAGTCCTAGTGACAGGCGCATCCAAAGGCATAGGCCGCCAGACCGCGCTCTCGTTCGCAAGGTCCGGCGCCTCGGCCATCGCGCTGCTCGCCCGCTCGGACCTCGACGGCGTGGCGAGCGAAGTGGCCCACGCGGCGCGCCAAGCAGGCCACGCGGGCCCGGGGCCCAAGATCCTCAAGCTCCAGACCAGCACGACTGATGCGGCGGGCGTGGAACGTGCGATTGCCACGGTCGAGCGCGAGTTCGGGTCTCTCGACGTGGTCGTCAACAATGCGTCGAGGATGGAGGTGTGGCGGTCCTTGGCGGACGCGGACGTCCACGACTGGTGGGACACGTGGGAAGTCAATCTCAAGGGCACCTTTCTCGTGAGCCGCGCGACGTTGCCTTTGGTCTTGAAGAGCGAGAAGGGCGTGAAGACCATGGTGGTGATTACGAGTGCCGGCGGGTTCAGTGCTGCGTGAGTCTACTTTCTACTTGTTCTCGTCGCTTTTGTTTCTACCGTACCCTTCACATTCATCATTCATGGGGACGAATGAGACTGACACTGACGCTGACACTGACGTGCTTGCATATACCATGACTAGCCCCGGCTGCAGTGCGTATCAGGGCAGCAAGACCGCGCAGATCAGATTCAACGACTTCTTGATGAGAGAGTACGGCGAACAAGGGTTGATTGCGTATGCTGTCCACCCCGGCGGCGTCAAGACCGACGTCGCGAGCGTCATGCCCGAGTGGATGCATCATGTGCTGACGGCGGAGGCGGACTTGCCGGCCGATACACTGGTGTGGCTCACGAGGGAGAGGAGAGAATGGTAAGTTCGCGTGCGAGGTCTAGAACGAGAACTGAGCGAGCGAATGGCTCTCGCGCGCTAGTCAATTGAGCGTCTAACTGACTGTGAGTACTGTAGGCTCGCTGGCAGATACGTCAATGCTCCCTGGGATATGCAAGAGCTGGAGTCAAGGAAGGACGAGATTGTGGAAAAGGATCTGCTAAAGCTGAAGTTGATTGTGTGACATTGAGCGGGTTGGCATGAATACGTCAAAGGCCATATCAAGCATACTCACGGCTTCCAAGGAGGATGATCGTGGAGCATCTCGACCCCATGACATCGGTACATAGATAGATTCCAGGTTTGCATCGAAACTAGAAGCATACACCTTCTTCCGCCGCTCGGATGCGAATACCTCGCGAAACCCCCCTCTCTACCTTGGGATGGGTCTTATCCCACAGCTCGGGCAGAAGCGTGCCTTTTCGTTCCTGGATCAATTTATGGCCCCAACGGCTCGGCATCCACGTCACCAGCCTCCTGTGCCTGTCTCTAGTCCGATGTCAAGGTTGGGCTGCGCCCAAGCGTCGAACATCGTGCTATCGTGCTTGAGTGTGAGAGTTTCAGGGGCAGAATGCATGGCATAGGCGCAAGGTCATTGATGGACAACCCCCATATCGTCTAGTTGAGGTGAGACCAGAATGCCCTTTTGACCCGAGAGGCCACGGAGAGGTCCTAACCTAGCTACCCGTCAAGCTATATGGCTATTCATGAATAGTAACAGGAGCTGACACTAACTGAGGACATGGCGGCGAATTTCGCCCACTCCACTCAAGCCACCCACCATTGATGGCATTGCCAGAAGGGAAGTATTAGAGACGACGACGGCTGCTGCGCTTCCACGTGTTTACATGACCGTCTTAGTCTGCAAGACTGAGGAGCAGCCGCAAACAGCATGGGTCGAGCTCGAGGGCATCTTGGACTCCGGCAAAGTTGGCGCGATAGGAGTATCAAACTTTACAAAACAACACATTGTCACGATCTTGAAAATCGCCAGGATCAAGCCGGCTTGCACCCAAATCGAGTTAAATCCATACCTTCAACGCTTAGATTTGCAACAATTGCATCGGGAACAAGGAGTTTCGACCTTTGCCTTCTCACCTCTCTCGCCCGTTGTGAGAGCCGGACCCGGCCCGCTGAACGATGTCTTAGAGACAATAGCACAGAAGCATGGCATAAGTACCGCTGTCGTGCTGATACGACGGGCTTTGCAGCAAGGAATCGCCGTTGTAACGACATCCAGACAACATGAGCGTATGAGAGATCATCTGCTCGCATTGAGCGTGACTTTGCCAGAGGATGATGCAGCATTGCTCAGCGAGTTTGGATCAGCAAAACACTTCAGAGGGAGGTGGAATGATATATTTGCCGCAGACAGCAGAAGTTGACCACAAAGCAGGAGGTCCAAGTATCAACCCGGTCATTGCAGTCGGCTAGGTGGCTCAGGGAATCCTGTCAGCCAGGTGATCATCTCGCTCGGCTCGCTTGGCTGCCGCCGGAAAGAGGTTCCAGGTATTCTTCGCAATAGTGCCTGGAGCAAGGCCCTGTTTCTTCTCAAAAGTCTCAACATCCAATTTGTTCTCATTCATAGTGTTTGCAGTTGAGCAAGGCACACCGCAATCTGAGCCGTACACGCAATGACTGATGCCCAACATGTTAGCCGCAGGAGCCAAGCCTGTCTTCGCAGTTGCGGCTGTGTCAACATATAGGCTGGATAGCTGCTTCTCAATCTCGTCACGAGTTAGATTCAATGGATTCGGAACCCATGATTCCGTGCCCAGAAGACTGATCCGTCCAGAAAGAGCGGGAAGCGCTCCTCCGCAATGGCCAAAGATGAAGTTGATTTTTGCAAACCGTCGAAAGACGCCCTTGTAGAGCATGTCAGTGGCAATTCTTGCCGTATCAAATGCGACTTCTATGAGTGGACTGGGTCTGCCATGTGTCCCCGGCGCATATGCATTTGGATGGACATGTACCACGGCTTGCTCCTGATCGAGAAGCTCCCAGACCTTGTCAAGCCTCGAATCGCTGAGAGGCACCCCGTTGTACACGGTGCTTGTGGAGTAGCCATCGGGTCTTAGGTCCCAATGTGCAGCCCTGCTGATCTCTTCGGAGCAAGCATCCTCATCGTCGGTAGGAAGAGAAAGCAGCTGTCCAAAGCGATCAGGATATTTCTTCACAATCTCATGACCCAGGTCGTTTGCTGCTCGGATCTTTTCGTGCTGGGTCGGAATGTAACTGAGCAGGGACATTTGCACTCCAGCACTGTTGTTATATTCAATGACTTTCTCTGCTGACCAATGTAGCGACGCTGCCGTAACCATAAAGTTCCCCTCCTGCAGATTTTGAGCCAGATCTTCAGCCTGCTCATCCGTCATAGGTGGAAAGAAGTGCGTGTGAACGTCGAGCCAGCCCGTTGGTGCCATGTTGCTGCAGGAGATTGTCGAAGGGTGCTGGCCATGAACAAGGGTGAAGTAATCTAAAAAGTGCTAAGTATTGGTCGTCCTCAAGACATCTTATGATGATGTGTTAGATGCTTCGTTGGCCCTCGCTTAACGCCGAACAGCTTGCGTCATAGGAAGCCTGGAGCGGACAGTATTCCGTCAGTGGAGTCAGAAAGTGATCCAGGCTGCGCTGAGGGAAGTGTAGCATGGCAATATCGTTCGTTGTTTGGTTGCAAGTGAACAGGCCAATCAATCTGACTGACGAGCACCACGGCCAGTCTAGAGAAGAACCTGGAGACACAGCTGCCAGGCCTGTTCCTGCCGGATCTGGATTACAGCGACCGTTCCAGGGCCTTGGAATCGGTGTAGCATGAAACCCTCGAGCTAACGGCTCCAATGTGCCTGAGAACGGCAGTAAGGCGCGACAATCGAAGTAGCAACTGGTCGGAGGTTGACCTCGATGGTGAGAGACTGAAGCCTTCCCAACAACCTCAGGCTTAGTTGTGGATCACAGGTAACACCATGAAGGTGACTTCGAGAAGAGGCTGCTGCGTAGTCCTCTGACGAGAAATCCTGGGTCGTGGATTTTTCGATGAGACCTTGCATAAATGAGATTTGCTCACGCGCTAGTTCACCGTTGAGAACATCAAGGGCTGTCCTTGAGATATCAGAGCTGGCAATCCAGTAGTACTTGTTGCAGCAGCAACAGGATCTTTGGCTCTTCAAGTCTTCAGCGCTTTTAACTCAGGCTTCGTCTCCAGGGTCTGAGAGATGAACCCTCTCAGAGCGGCCCACCTCTCACTCGTCGATGGAATAGCAGCTGGCTTCGAAGAAACACTCCCGTCATCTTCCATGTCTCCTTTCCCGGCAGCCGCATCGGACGAAGCAGAAGCCAGCTGCGCCATGTTCTTGGCAAACCTATCTCTCTCACCTCTGTCGACATTCTCTCGTCGCTTCATTGCTCCAGGCCGAGATTTGATGCTCTTCCGCTTGATGATGTTGACTTGGTCTTGCGGTCTTTTCCCCGCGGTCACAATCTTGGTCTCAGTCAGGTCATCGCCAGTTTCTTCACTGTGTGGCAAGGCGTCCGCCAATGCATCGAGCGTTGTAACCAGTTTCTTGTTCGGCCTTCTTCGCTTGGGTTTTCTTTCACTGGATTTGGTAACCTTGTGGATGAGTTGGGCATGTTTGATTCGACGCTTGTCCTTCTTCGAGGAGGGGAAGAGCGAGCCAGATGTGGCTGCAGCATTCTGCGAGCTGTGGTTTGAGGGATTCTTGAGAATTGATTTTGTGGGTTGGGCGTTACGCGATGATGGCTGGCGTAGAGGTGCCTGGGAGAGTCAGCCGTTTCTCGTGCTATTAGGATTCACAGATGACAAACCATTTGGTGTCGTAAATAATCAGGATATCTCTCGAATTGCTTGTGAGAAGCGCCTGGAGGGGTGTCTTCAATCCTCTACTACTGTCGTCGAGAATCCGTCGAGAATCTTTGAATTCCTTATCGATAAGGACCGCCACAGCAGCCACAGCAGCCACAGCATGGAAGATCACTGCGAGGGGACGCCGCTTTTACGGTCCATACTGGTAACATCCCGCCTAACCACCCCTCGTAGTCTTGCTTCTTAAAGCAACCGTTCTCGACCACCCTGTAAACAAATGGGACTCTCGCTCGCCCGTAGTCGTCACATCGACTGGCAAGGTAGTTGCAAAGTAAGGCAGAGGTCGGCTCTCTACTCGAGTACAAGGGTAACCTCGGTCGTCCTTTTCTCTACACCGATACATACTATGCCAAGGCAAAGACCGGTGTCAGAGGGCTTATTTCGAGACACGGCGTGATTTCCCGACGAGAGGACGTCAAGTGTCTCCTCGCATCTTTGAGAAGGAACATCTAGATTGGACAGCAAGACGGATCAGGTCCCCCGACTCACGTCTTGTCAAAAGCGGCACACCTCCTGATTCGACACCCTGGAGTCAGCTCATCCACTCCCGGCATGATACGATGGCGAAAGGGCGAGCGACACGGTGCCAACTCGTTACTCTGCACACCGTATCCTTGACTACCTCGGTGCGTGAAATGCCACTGTACGTTGAGTGGTCGTTCAGCCTGCCCTCAGGCAGCCCCTCGTCCGGGGGTTTCTTCCTGCCCCGCACATCCCGATGCTGGCCAGATGAGGGGGATATAAAGATCGGGCCTCCATGCGGCGCCCGCCGCTGGATGGGTGTAAGTAGATTGATCCCTTCTAAAGAGACATTGCCATCAAGACCCCAAACCCCTCCTCTTCGCTCAGTGATTACAAGAAAGAATCCTGCCCCGAGTCCAGTGTCCACATCTTCGCCCACTACGATCATATCAACATGCCTTTCCACGCAACAGTCCTCTACCCCAACGACGACGATGCCACCTTCGACATGGGCTACTACCTCAAGACACACATGCCCTTGGTGATGGAGAGATTTGGCAAGCACGGCCTCAAGAGATGGGAAGTGCTCCAGTACAAGGAAGCGGACGGCCAGAAGCCCAAATTCAGTGTTGGCGCCACCCTGATTTTCGACACCCCCGATCAATTGCGCGCAGCCTTGGGCTCCGAGGACGCGGGCCCTGTCTTTGACGATGTCAAGAACTTCAGCAACAAGGGCCCAATCTTCCTCCCGGGAGATCTTGTCGCGACGTCTTGAATTGGCCGTCACCATGTCGTGGCGTGAAGGTTACAGGTCAAGAGAGGGGCGGAGGTTGGGTGCCCATGAGGGGCCGACCCGTACAGAAAACTAGTTCATAGACACGCCGATTGTGCACAGGCAAAATATATGTGTCGACCCAATTCCATGACCACATTCCCTCGTGGGTGCCCCGCTGGCGTGTCATCGTCTTCCTTTACATACACTTTCGTTAGGAATGGACCTCAGGAATTTCAGGCGAGTCCGTCCTTAACCGGCTGGGCGTAATGACCCTCCAGTATTATGATGAGTACTGCGTTGTCCCACTTGTCTTTGGCTGTCTGTTCCAAGCGCTAGGACGATAGGAACATCATACCGACATAGAGCAGCAGATCGGGAAGCCCTCCCTAGCGTGGTTGTCGATCATTGGCATTTGACCTCCGCCACCGACATACTAGCCGGAGAAGAGCGATAGTGCCCAACCGGTGAGGCAGGGTATAGATCCTAGCTGCTGCTTTTCAAAGAATGACCGCCGTGACGTTGTTCAGAGTTATGTGTTGAGCTTGCAAGCAAGCTTCCAGGTCAGAGTATATCTGACTGATTAATCCGATCTTAACCCTGGATCAGACAACATGGCTCCTATCGCATTGAACAGCACAGTCTACGAGGCGAAACTGAACAAATCCAAAGCAGCCCAGCCAGTCACCGAAGAAACAGGAGAAAGCATTCGCCTTGCAGCTCGCTCAGGCATCTTCACAGGGCAAACTTCCGGATGCGCACCGGGGTATGTGCAAGCGAACCTCATCGCCCTGCCAGCCCGATACGCCCGCGACTTTCGCCTTCTCTGCCAAAGAAATCCCGTGCCCTGCCCATTACTTGCCGAATCCGGAGATATTGGGAGCTGGAGCGCGATCAAGTCACACATAGCCGGCGTGACGGGTAGACAGATCGCCGAGAACGTGGACCTTCGCCAGGATTTCCCAAAATACATGGTGTACGAGAATGGCGTTCTCACGAAATCCCATTGCTTGAGCGTGGAGGCGGAATGGACAGAAGAGCACGTCGGCTTCTTGATCGGTTGCTCGTTCAGTTTCGAAACCGCACTCGCAGCAGCGGGACTGGTTCCTCCACATATGGCTCACGGACGAAACGTTCCGATGTATCGAACGAGCCTCCCGCTATGCCCGGCTGGCGTTTTCAGGAATTCGACCTATGTGGTCTCCATGAGGGTGTACCGGAGAGAAGACATTGAGCGGATAAGGGACGTCACTCGTCCCTACGTCGCCACGCATGGAGAGCCCATCGATTGGGGCTGGGATGCCGTGACTCGTCTCGGCATCAAGGATATCACTCAGCCGGAATTTGGTGATAGCCCTGTGCTGTCAGACGGTACACTCCTTTCAGAAGAGGTCCCCACCGACGCAGGGGATGTGATCCCTGTGTTCTGGGGTTGTGGCGTGACTCCGCAGGAAGCAGTTCGGCAAGCAGCATTGGAGGGCACTGTTCTAGGCCACGCTCCGGGACATATGATCGTGTTAGATATCAGAGATTGGGATATTCTGCCTGAGAACTCGCTGTGATGGTGTAATGCCTAGATGACTTGAGGCGCTTCGAGTAATCGAGGGTTGACCCTCGAGGCTAGCCTCTATTGATCCTCCTATGCGAGCCGTCATACCTACTCGATCGTCCCTTGACCTTGTTGTGCTTCATTCCGCAGAGCATTCTCGATCCAGCCGGTCTCCATATCAATGTCTATATCTCCGTAAATTTCCTCCCAGAACTTCGGATCATCATCGACCTCGAAATCTAGCGAGACGTCCTGGAACGGATAAAAGTTATTGGTCAAGTCCATGAAGTTGTCTTGCAGCGGTAAGGGCGCCACGTAAGGCATGTTTTGTGATAGATTGAAGTCATGAGCTTCTGGAGCTTGGTCATTTAGGATCGTCTCCATTTCAGTCTGATGTGGCTGCATCACTGGTGATCTCCGTCCAATGGTTGCGCGAAGGTTCGTCAGAAGCGACAGTCTTCTTTGGATATATTCGTTTCCCTTCTCCGCCATACCACGGAGGACAGAAAGTGCTGTTTCCATCGCCTTCGCATCTCTCCTGTTGTAAGGAAATGCGACATTGACCATGACCAGCGTAAGCGAGGCTGAGAACGCATGCTCTCCATCCATGAAGCCGTATGTTGCTGCAACTGATTAGGCGTGTGGACCCCGCCAAAGATCGTGGCACTTACCATACAAGCCCTGCTTGGCTGCCGCAGCCATAATCATAGTACTAGCACAGGCTGCAGAAATCGCTGAGTCAATCACCGAAACCACGTTCGGTGAAAGTCCATCTCTCCAGTCAGAAGGAGCCGTCCCAGTAACGAGTGCTTGCAGCCTTCGCTGAGTAACAGAGAGAAGTAAAGGTCTAGCCGTCATGTTGATGCACTGATAGTAGTGAAGAAACGTGGAGACGGCCTCGCGCGATATCGGTTGGTCTAAAGCCGAGAAATCGATTCTCAGCTCCGCCGGGACGCTTTTGAGCCAATTGGCCAAATCATTCATGATGCTTTGGATAGAAGCAAGCAGGCCGGAACCAGACTTCAGCTTCTTTCGGTAGATTTCGCTCCCGATCCGTCCCAGGATCCTTGACATTTGCGTATAATGAGCCAGCACCCTGGGTGGGGAGAGATCTGGGTCAACGCCTGGTATGGGACTCGGCAAGGCTACGTCGATGTCTTCATCGTGGATGGATATAGGGTTGCCGGATTTGACGGAGATGATCCTGTCCATGCTGTACACAGACCACCATACTCTCCTTCGGTGTTCCCTCTCAACCAGATCCATAGCAGAGTCGTCCACTTCTTGGTGAAGGCCTAGGGAGATTGCCATGCGCAAGGCCAAGCCGATGTACTGGAACGCGGCGTCCTTGCGATTCACGTTCTGCATGTATGGTGCCAGCAGGCCCAGGACCTCGACAAACATGACCGAGCCTTCCTGATAGAGGTCGGGAAGAAGCCATAGAGCATGCTTGAAGAACGTGAATCCAGGCGGTCCGTCACTTCCTGACCATTGATTGACCGAGTACATCTGTCCATAAGCGAAAATGAGCAGTACCTGGCAGAAAGCAAGACAATCGTCTTGTTTGGCGAGATCCAGGGTGTTGCTATAGACCTTTTGAAGTCGTGATTCGAAGACGTGCGGTTGCAGAAAGGAGAAGATAGTGCCGATATAGATGTGCTGAGCAAAGAAAAGTCGCCTGGCGAACTCGTAAGGTGGAAGTTGTGGCAAGGTTAGAGAGGCTGGCCGCTTCAGAGACGACTTGTACATGGGGTTCACATCCCAAGCAAGGCTCGTTTCGGGCGTTGAGCTGAGCTTCTGAGCCAAGTACGTGGCAGCCGCTTTGCCAACGTATCGCCGCTCTCCTGAGCGGGTCAAAAGGAGCGTATCCATGCCCTTGTACCACCAGTCATCGTCATCTTTCGCGGGTTCTTCTTCGAGGATGCTAGGCGTTGCAAGACTTGTATTGCTTGATTTCACTGCCGAGGACGTCAACACCTTCATCCCGATCGCGGCGCCCACAGGAGTGAAAGTAAGCAACGACAGGAAGACGTACACTCATCGGCAGCTCGAGCCCGAGCTTGGAGGTCCTGCAAATAACTGTTGCCGTCAATACAGGCCTCAAGCTGGTCAGACTAGGCTTACCTCTCCGGAACAGAGACTCTTCTTTCAGACTCAGTGTAGACACACTCTGCCCCAGCGTCCTTACACGTCGGGCATGGATCGGGCGGGGAGCCAGAGCACTTTGTCTTGCGTCCTCTGCACCGGTTACACGCCAAAGCCGACCGTCTGGATGAGTCGTATGAGGGTGGCCTGGCATTATAGGACGCCGCGTCCGCAGATTGCATTCTGTCGTCAAGTCAGGGAGCAGAGCCGAAAGTTTGGTATAGAGAGAACCGAAAGTAGAGCGCCTCCAACTGGATTTCCTGTTTGTGCTTAAGATGTCTTGTTGTGCTGTAGAACCATTTGAAGGGCTCCTGGTTGCCTGGCTTTTGACGCTGTTTACCTGCGCCTTTATACCACAGTGTCAGTCAGCGCCTAACCGGCGCCTACATTCTCTGTGGCGTCTATCAGCGGGGTTTCGGCATGAACGACCCTGTAGTTCGAACTGTCCATATGCAATCTCACCGGTCGGCTGTGCTCCCTACTTACCGCTGTGGTATGGACAAGTGCGATCGGAGACCCAGTCCGCTCACGGGTCACGGGTTACTGTTGATGCAGGCTAGGGCGCACCAGCCTGACCAGATGTCCGGCCGCACTCCTGTGTATGAAGCGCAGCCACAAGGTCTCTGTACGCCAATCGATGAGGCTGTATGGACGCGGTCAGATGGACGTCCAAAGGCAATCAGGATCCTGCGTAGCCGACACCTCGAGATAGGCATGTGGACAGGCATCGGACAGAGAGTTCCGACGACGAAGGTGAGGCTGCCGTGGCTCTTGGCTTATCTCGGGCTCTCGCAGCCGATGAAGCGTGTGGTGGCTGCGCAGGGCAAAGCAGGCGATGCAGAGTAAGCAGGTTCATTGAGATATCGCCTACCGTAGTCTTGGCTACGGCGGAGTATTGTTCAAAGGATGCACACCTTCAAGTGTCACGTTCACGTCAGAATTCCAGCCCTCTCTGAACTCTCACATCTCCGTTTGACTCGACATCGCTGACTTCTTTGATATCAACTGGCCGAGGCTGAGTCGACCCCGAGTCGACGCCGATGCATCCTCCGGTTGCGTGCCGATTTACCCAAATAATGGCTTTGCCAATGCTCTCCTGCTCCACAGGTGGCTTCGACGTCGGGTGCAATTTAGGCTAAATACTTCTGCCCCCAAGCCTTGCAGAAGTTGGAGAAAACGTGCAAGACAGTGTGCTGATGGCAGGCGCCGTGTCAGACAGGTGTCCGAGTCCTCCGAACTCTATCATCGAACGTTACTAGCAACCTTGAGAGTGCAAGTGAGCACAGAGGACACTCGGTGAAATCAGTCAAAGATGGCGACAGGTATACTGAAGGTCAAAGGGACCCAGGTCGTCGGCAACGATGACAAGCCGGTTATCCTGCGAGGCTGCGCAATAGGGGGATGGCTCAAGTAATATGATTCTCTGACCTGAACACGCGCGTATACTTACGTTGAACAGCATGGAGAACTTCATCGTCGGTTACCCAGGCCATGAGTCGAGCATTCGCGCTGCGATGCTGGAGGTCATGGGCCAGGAGAAATATGACTTTTTCTTCGATCGGTGGCTTTACTACTTCTTCACGGAAACTGATGCCAAGTTCTTCAAGTCGTTAGGCCTGAATTGCATTCGCATCCCTTTCAACTACCGGCATTTTGAGGATGACATGAATCCGCGAGTGCTCAAGGAAAGCGGTTTCAAGCATCTGGACCGTGTAATTGACCTTTGCGCCAAGGAAGGCATTTACACCATCTTGGATATGCACACCGTCCCCGGAGGCCAGAGCCCAGGATGGCATTCTGATAACACGACGAGTTACGCCGCGTTTTGGGACTATAAAGACCATCAGGATCGCACCGTCTGGCTTTGGGAGCAGCTCGCACAACGTTACAAGGCCAACCCCTGGATCGCCGGATACAATCCGATCAACGAGCCCTGCGACCCGAAACATGTCCGTCTGCCTGCCTTCTACGCCCGACTGGAGAAGGCAATCAGGGCGATCGATCCGGACCATATCCTGTGGCTGGATGGCAACACGTTTGCAGCAGAATGGAAAGGTTTCGATACTGTCCTCCCGAATTGCGTCTACGCCCTTCATGACTACAGTATGATGGGCTTTCCGACTGGCCAGCCGTACGAAGGCACCGCGGAGCAAAAGGAGAGACTCGAACGGCAATTCCTGCGTAAGTCGGAGTTCCAGAGGACGCATAACACTGCCATTTGGAATGGCGAGTTTGGTCCGGTTTATGCCAACCCTAAATGGGACGAGAACGCGGAGGAAGTGAATCAAAAGCGCTATAACATGTTAGGCGAGCAGCTTCGGATCTACGATAAATTCCAGATCCCCTGGTCTATCTGGCTGTGGAAGGATGTCGGTCTACAGGGAATGGTCTACACTTCTCCCGACTCGGCCTGGAACAAGCTGATCGAGCCAATCCTGGAGAAGAAGAAGCGCCTGCAGCTTGATGCATGGGGAAAGTACCCGTCCAAAGAAGTGGAAGACCTGCTCCAGCCGCTTGTCCGATGGATAGATTCCGTCTCGCCTACGGCGAAGGACGTCTACCCGTCCACGTGGAACACTGCAAGGCATATTGACCGTCAGGTCCTGCAGACATTCCTTGCGGAGACGTTCTGTCAAGAATTTGCCGAACTGTTTCGCGCCAAGGACCAAGCCGCCTTGGAGGAATTGGCAAAGAGCTTCAGCTTCGACAACTGCGTCCAGCGGGACGGCCTGAACAAGATCATGTCCGACTATGCCGCGATCGCTACGAGCTCCGGCGGAAAATAGATTTAGCAATACAATATCAGCCAGCAGTGGCAATTCTCGTGATGCTCGTATCCACGCCGAGGCTTGCAACACAAGACGCTCCTTTCCACTACGAGTATGAGGTGGGCTGGCAATCACCGTGTCGACGGCCAGTCTCCGCCTTGGATCGCTTCCCTTTCTGCCTCAATCAGTTTTCTCGCCTAAATTCATTTCTGGGTACCCGGTGGACACCAAACTCCAATCATTCGGAGTATACCGGGGGGTTTGTGCGGGGGAATGCCGGGCGTGCAAGGCTGCGATACTGCCACATGGTAATGGGCCTTCGGGCTCGGCAGATGATGACAGGGATGGGACCAATTTCGTGGATTTCTACATAAAGGCCTCTGCAGCTCCGGTGCATATATATCCTGGTCGTTCCACCTGCAACTCCTGCGAAGACCTCCACCACAAGTCCTCAGGTCTCTCGATCAACTCCAGCAAACATGTCGAAGGCTATCGCGGCTCATGATGTCGCCGCCACAGATGTCGCAAAGGTGTCTGAGATCGCCCACCTGATTGCACAAGATACAGTTCCATGGTACAGGAAGAAGAACCTCCGAAGACTCTATTTGTGCCTTGTGCCTGCGGCGTAAGTCTATGTTCCCCTCGGTGCCTCCTGTCTCGAATAGGATCACCAGATTCGAGCCTACTTTTGAATTCTGAGGAAAGATCTGACAATGTCTGGGTTAGGCTCGGTGTTGAGATGACTTCAGGCTACGATGGTAGCGTTCTCAACGGCCTCCAAGCCGTCCAACCCTGGCAAGACTGTAAGTTGGAGAAAGCATTCGGGTAATGCAGCTCGCTGACCGCTCGCAGTCTTCGGCAGTCCCAACGGTGCTCTTCTTGGTGTCATGACGGCAGCCTTTTCCATTGGCGCGGCGTGTGCAGTCCCACTGGTGCCGTATGTCAACGACCGATTCGGTCGCAGGATTTGCATCATCGTCGGCAGTGTGATCATCTCGATTGGAGCAATCTTGCAAACTGCAGCAGTCAACAGTATGTACGCCTTGTTCAGGAGAAGTTCCCTCCATATGCTGACATCCCATTAGTCGCCATGTTCATTATTGCGAGAATCATTCTCGGAATGGGCATTGTGTACGCAATCAGCGGAGCATCCCAGCTGATTGCCGAACTGGCATATCCCAAAGAACGATCTGTCATTGTCGGCCTCTTCAACGAAAGTTGGTATGCAGGTGCAATCCTGGCTGCGGGTATCACTCTGGGGACGTTCTCCTGGGACAGCAATTGGTCGTGGCGCTTGCCCTCACTCCTACAGCTCTTGCCTTCGACGTTACAGCTCACCTTCATCTGGTAGGCGGATTTGTTTTCCCGCAGGTCGCATTGTCTGACAGGCACAGGTTCATTCCCGAGTCCCCCCGTTTCTTGGTATCGAGGGATCGCCATGAGGAGGCGCTGGAGATCCTGATCAAGTACCACGCTGAAGGTGATCGGTCGGATGCATTCGTCGCGGCGGAATACCAGCAGATCCGCGAGACCATCCGCATGGAGATCGAGGGAACCAAAACTCCGTGGAAGGAGCTCGTCACTACTTCCGTCAACCGACGACGTGTTTTCATCGCGGCCTGCGTGGGCTTGTTCTCCCAATGGTCTGGAAATGGCCTTGTCAGCTACTATCTCAGCCGAGTTCTGGCGACCGTCGGCATCACCGCGAAGCGAACTCAGAACGAGATCAACCTCGGTCTGTCGTGCTGGAACCTTCTGACGGGTGTCACGGGCGCACTCCTTGCTCACATCCTCCCGCGACGACGCCAGTATCTCGCGTCCTACGTCGGCATGACGGTCATGTTCGCGTGCTGGACGGCAGCCTCAGCCACCTATTCGAAGGACCATACCAACCACTCGGCCGCAATTGCGGTTGTCGCATTGATCTTCATCTATTACGGTTTCTATAATCTCATGATGCCGCTGACATACATCTTCATCACCGAGGTCTTCCCCTTCATCCACCGAAGCAAGGGCGTGGCCATCACGCAATTCTTCTCTCGTGGCGGCAGCTCATTCAACCAATTCGTCAACCCGATCGGCCTCGACGACATCGAGTGGAAGTATTACCTCGTGTATGTGGTATGGCTCGCGATCGAGACAACAACAATCTTCTTCGTCTACCCGGAGACGAAAGGACCCAGTTTGGAGGAGGTTGCTGTTGTCATGGAGGGCGACAAGGCCAAGGTGGAGGTGATCGAGGTCGGAGCCTCCTCAGGGAAAGGCGGGCTCGGCGTGCATGAGGTTGAAAAGGCTTGAACATGCTGCCCCTGACCAATCCGAACCTTGTACAGCCCCCTCCCAGAGATGACATTGTATTCACTCTACTGAGTAGAGCTACCTGCCATGCTTTATTGTCGCGCCTGCTAGAAATGGATAATCTACTGTACTTCCCACTATGGTGCAGTATACAATCTCAAGTCCGTACTCCATTCGCGAAGCATCTGCCCAAAAGTTTGATCCTAGACCCCCCCACTCACGGGTGGCCTTGGACGACGACAAGCCAACGCGGGTGTGGGGAGCTGTTTCGCCATGCGTTTCGGTGCGTCATGATAGACGGTTCGTGCCTGGAACAGCCGTTGATTAGCCTATCACCGTGTCCTTCAGGCATCCCCCCAGCGCTGGACCGGACTGCATCTTGCGCCCTGAATCAGCGGAGCCAAGCAAGGCCTGAGTGCGCCTCCTGATCGTCCATGGTAACGGCTACTGCAAACTCAAATCGCTTCTTCCCAGTTCCCCTCGACTCCGACATAGACCGAGTCGTGTTTGCTTGTAACAGTGAACTTCTTGTGCAAATTCTACTTTTGTGCCGTCGGACAAGCAGATGATTATCTGCCTCCAAGTTTCAAAAACCATGACATTTCTACACGTTCGATGAGAGGACCTCAGGCTTGACACAATTGTCGACGACCCATTCCCACCGGGCGACAATGTCCGCAAGGAGCCACGTCAAGCGGCTGATCGTGTGCATTGACGCGGAAGAGTACAGGCCTGAAGACGGGACATTAGGTAACGATAACAGCAGCACCATCTTCCGCATCAAGAGCATCATACGGGGTGGCTTCTGCTACGATGCTCAGGTCCGTGCGATCGAGCAAGTTGTCCGGTACTACCGCGCCGCTGCAGATGGGCCGAGCCGGATGGAGAGGCTGAAAAGCAGATCCGGCACGACCGTGTACCACGACGAGCAGATCAAATCGATCTGCAAGGAAGTGTGCGAGACGCTGGACGAGCCGCAGGACGAGCTGTTCCTGTACGGGTTCGGACGGGGCGCGTTCCTGGTGCGGGCTGTGGCCGGCCTCCTGACGACCATGTACCTGCCCAAGAGCACGTCGCTGAGGTACTTTGACCGGCTGTACCAGAGCGCGCTGGACGTGTACAAGGCGCGCAGGGAGGACGACAACAGGAACGGGCCGAAAATCATCGAGTTTCTCAGGTCGCACACGACCCGTCCGCCGCGCATCCAGTTTGTCGGCGTCATCAACACGGTGAAATATGGCGTGGAAGAGACCGTGCACGATATCTCGTTTGTCTCGTCGATCCAGAACTTGCGGCACGCCTTGGCCATCAACGAGATGAGGGCACAGCTGGGCGCCGAGGTCTTCGAGACGCCGTCCGCAAAGGATATGCAAGGCCGGAGTTTCGTCCAAGCGTGGTTTGTGGGATCACACCACGATCTCGGCGGCGGTGCCTTTGAGGATGGCCTCTCCTTGTATCCTCTCCAGTGGTTACTTATAGAGAGTATACGAGCCGGGCTGGTGTTGCAGCCGCAAGATGAGCCGGTGCAGCCGCGGTCAAGAGCGAGTGTCCTGTCCCTCGCATTTCCACAGTACGCCGGCGGGCTTCCGAGACTGGATGACAGCGAGAAGATTGAGTGGCAGGTGTCGTATTCCAATGGCATCCAAGTCAGCTTCTACGACCTTCAGAGCTTGCACGGCACGTCGTCCGACACGGATCAGGCGCACAGCGTCCAGATCAACACGTCAAATCCGCTGTATAACAATCCTCCCAAGGTTTTTAATTCCAAAGGACTGATAGGGTGGGCCGACGATGGTGAGAATTCCCCAACCAAGCAATCTGAAGTGACATTTGGGACTTACGCTTCTTGCCAGGGAGCTACGGCACGATCGTCCACCCGTCCGTGTTCTGCCTGCTCGACAGAACTCCGCGCTTTTACGAACAATATCGCTTTAAATCAATGAAGAAAGAGCTTGCTGATTATCGGGATCGATGCCTCGAGGAAGGCGACGGCGCAATCCCCCCGTGGCTGGAAGGACTCGAGCTCCAGGCCAGTGGAGTCAAGGCTTTCAGGATATTGGTATGTGGCAAGACGGGGGTCGGGAAGAGCACTTTGATCAACAAGGTCTTTGGGGTCGAAATGGTAGGACGCTTCCCAAACCTGAGCCTGGTGGTTCGCAAGCTGATACCTGCCGCCCAGACCGAAGAGTCCGACAGCTATAAACAGGGCGATCACGACATCAACCAAGCCTTCGAGTCCACCAACCATCCCGGCCTCCTGATTCACGACTCGAGAGGCTGGCAAGCAGGGAGCGACAAGGAACTGGACTTGATCGCCAAGTTCCTGCGGCATAGAGCATATCAAAAGAACCCTGCAGAAGCGCTGCACGTCATTTGGTAAGAAGAAGAAGAAGAAGAAGAGGACGCATCTTTCCCACACCCTGGGTTATCAAAATATATCGTCGTCGCTCACATGTGTGTTTCTCAGGTTCTGCGTCGATTCCGACGTCAGCCGGATCGAGGCGGCCGACAAACGGACCTTCGAAACCATTGCACAGTTCTCGAACCACGTCCCTGTTTTTGTCGTGGGCACCAAAAAGGACAAACTGATCGCCTACCGCAAGATTCAGCTACTAGAGAAATACATGGAGCAGACGGGGAACTATCCCGAGTCGCAACGTCTCGCGAACGAGGAAGCCGATAAATTGGCGGACGAGCAATTCATGTCGCTTCGCGAGGAGCTCTCCCGGATCAAGCACTACAAGGCTGACGGGTATTGCTGTCTTTCCAAAGGTGAGAGATGCAGAAGCACCCGATCGGTGCCCTCAGGTTGCGGGCGGAGTTCCGACGTGCTGACGTGCTCTTTTTCGTGGCAGACGACGACCAAGGCGTCAAGAAGCTTCTCGCGCAGACTCTCGAGCTCATTACCGATGACAGAGTTCGTCTCTTCGCGGTGGCGGCGCAAGTCGTCGATGTCGAACAGAAAATTGACTCGGCGATCACAGAATGCATGCGTCTCGGCACGCACGCCGTTCGCACCGCGATGGTCCCCTTACCCTTCTCGAGCGCGATCGGGACGCCCACCGTAGCACGCATCCTCTGCCAGAACGTCCTCCAGTGTTTCGGGTTCCCCAAAGCGCTACCCGAGCAGGTCGAGGAGATCATGACGCGCGTCGTGCTGGGCCATCTGAAGAAGTTCATGGTCGTGACGCTCACCGAGTTCCTGGCCGTAGGGGTCACCACTGCAGGGCTGGTTGCTGGAACGGTACGTGCCACGCGCCCTCGAATTCAAGCCGTTGTCCGCGCCATTATTGGTCATGTATACATCTCGTAGGTGGCCTATCGATGCTAACCTGGCTAAAACGACAGATGGGTGCTGCCGGCGTGGTGGCGTTCGCATCGTGTGCCTTGGCCGTGCCTCCGACAGCGAGGATGTTGTTCAAGTGTGCTTGCGACATGATTCTCATCCTCGAGCGGTCGTTCCGGTACCAGGGGAAATATGTCTCTGTCAAGCAGATCGAGGACGCCGCCGTCTACTACACCACCGCCATGACCACGACCTTCGCGGGGAAAGAGCTGCTTCTTCAAAAGCACGTCCACGACGAAGTCGACCGGCTCGTTCCCTTGACGAAATTCACCGCCGCTATCAAGTTCAGCAAGCTTCGGCCGGGGCTCGAGGACATCATCTACAAGAACCGATTCCTGAAAACGGAGCCGGACAAGAGTGCCGCGTCTCGACCCATGGTCCCGGAAATAGGGGGCACGCAAATTGCCGAGCTCGAGGGAGTCCAGAGTCCAGTGGAATTGCCTGGCGTCAAGAGGCAGCCCACCGAGCTACCGGCCGAAGACGTCAAGCTCCCATTGTCGATTCCAGAGAAGGGGGTTTCATCGTCAGGATATGGATCCACCAGTGGCACGAATACGAATACCACGGCCGACGATCTCCTCAGCCTGGAGGAGAGGACGACAATATCGCCGACTCGGAGCGACCAGGGCCTAGTGGCCACACGGCAGTCGACGGTCTCGCCGATGTCAGAGTCGGAGACTGGGTTCGAGGGGACCAAGAGCGACAACTTGTTCTCGCGCAGCACTCGGAAATGGTCGTCGAGGCTGGGCTTGCGCAAGACCAAGACACTGCAAGAATAGCAAAATATAGGGGGTATGTGTGAGAGAATGTGAGCTGCAAACACAGAATCAACACCCACCTGATTGATGCTGCCTGATTGATCCTTCCTGCTTGACAAGTCGACGAAGATGCAAACACAGAGGCATCAACACCCGCCTGATTGATGCTACCTGCTCGACGACTCGACGGCCGGGATCCGCCACGGCATCGTACATGCTCGTACATCAGCCCTTGGCAATGCATCAAGATTTTGGCCTTGGCCTCGGTAGCCACCGTCACGGCCTCGTCATGCGATAAGGGCGTGTCCAATCAGGACTGGCAGCCTTGCCTGCAATGCTTGACCTGGTTGATAGGTGGCCGCCGATGGCGATCCCGCAATGTACGAGGCTGTCGTGTAAGGGCCGTACTGCAAGTGAGAGGCACACACCCACACCCGTATGTCAGAAGCTTGACAAGGTGCGAATATAAAGAAGGCTCGGTCTCTTCCCAGGATAACTTTGAGATCACCTAAGATCCAGACACGTTCAAACTCAGCCAATTCATCCATCCGCTTTTTGAGTACGGACGAAATCAGAACCCGCAATGTCAGCGATCACCGTCTCTCCCGTCAACCCTGCCAAACCCGACCTCGGGGCCGTGGTCGACAACATCGACTTGGACAACCTCAGCGACGCGGACTTTGACGCCCTTCGCACCGCCCTCTACACCTACAATGTCGTCTGCATCCGCGACCAATCCAAATGCACGCCCAAGGCACAAGCCGCACTGACGCGCCGGTTCGACCCCGAGGCCCTGTCGTACGGGCACGGCAAGACCATCGACGCCAAGCGGTCGATCCTCCACCCGGACCTCAAGACGGTGCCGCACCAGCCCGAGGTGCAGGTCATCGGCAACGGCTTCGTCGCCTCATACGAGGGCCTGAAGAACATCACGCTCAAGCACCCTCACCACCGCACGTTCCACCAGACGGTCATCCCCGAGGCGCAGGACCTGGACTTCACGCGCTTCTACCGCTGGCACATCGACGCCGCGCTGTACGGGGACCTACACCCCCCGCTGGTGACGTCGCTGCTCGCGGTGCAGGTCCCCTCGGGCCGCACGCAGACGGTGCTCTACGACGACGGCACTGACGACAGGCTCGACGTCCCGCTGGGCACCACGGCCTTCGTCTCCGGCTACACCATGTTCGACAACCTGAGCGCCGAGCAGAAGAGCTTCGCGATGACGTCCCGCGTCGAGTACGCGCCGCACCCGTACGTGTGGATCTCGACGGCCAAGTCACGGCCCGACGGCCTGGGCATGGTCTCCGAGGGCAAGGAGGTGCCTCTGCACGAACTGCCGCCCGTGGACCGCGCCACGGACATCCAGATCCTGCCCATGGTGTGGCGCAACCCCGTGACGGGGCGGTTCGCGCTGCAGATCCACCCGTCGGTCGTGCGCAAGATCCACCTCGGCGACGGCCGCGTGATCGACGACCTCGCCGAGGTGAGGGACATCGTGCACGGCTTGCAGAGGCCCGGCATCGCGCCGGAGCTGGTCTACGCGCATGATTGGCACGAGGGCGATCTGGTGCTGTTCAACAACCACGGCGTTCTGCATAGCGTCGTCGGGGCTTTTGACAAGGATGAGGTCCGGCTGTTCAGGCAGTGCAATCTGGCGGCGAGCAGGCCGCCTCTGGGACCGGAGACGGCGGTGGCCTCAGTGCCAGTGTCGGTTGCGTGATGGAGTTGCACGGTAGAGATATGGAGTATCAGGTCAGGTCAGGTCAGCCAGCGGCGCCTATTGTAGATTGTAGGAGTACTGGGGAGAATTCACACTTAGCGTTCATGTTTGAGAATTGTCTGTTCACGACACTCAGCTCCGTTTCATCCTCACTGCTCACTTTGTCCTTACATCTTGATCTACATCGCTTCAAACGCTCGCGGGTTTGGACCTCGAACCGGTGGATCCGTATCCGTAGCTGGACCACTGACCGTGAGCATGCTGGCTGCCGACAAACAAGGCGAGCCTTATTACCGGCGAGCTGAGTTATCGGCGAGGTCGACTGGCGCTCACCAGCCAGCGTTATTTTCCAATACCGCTCACCTCCCACTCATGTTGACTCTCCCTTCGCTCGGCTATACTCACTCTTCGATTACCCTCGACTTAACCTCGACTAACCCTTAGCCCTCCCTCCCCCTCTCCTTCTCTAGCCCCCTCCACGATGATACTCGGTTCTCTGCAGAGGATTTAGGGTCGACCTACTGTTCAAGGAGCAGCCTCATGAACTCTTCCTTTCTTCTAGCCGAAGCTTGCTGCAGCACACTGACGTTGGCTATTCTGTGGGCTTTGGTGTCGATGGCCTCCTCGAGCAGAACCCTGTGGGGCCTCTCTGTGATTTTGACGAAGCCACCTGCAATGACTTAATAAAGAGTCCGCCCTGGGCGGTGACGTGAGCCCCACTGCGTGTAGCTAGCCAGCAAACTGAAGTGTATTGCATCCGCGGCGAACGACCTTGAGATGCGAAATGAGATATATCAGGCTGGTCGGGTTCCGCTGCTGCTCGAGAACCTGCTTCACGACAAGACAGTTTGCCGTCCAGAAATATCCGACTCTTTCATACGTGCATAGATCATTCAATTTCGACCTTACCACGAGATCATGTACTTGCATGGCGCTCCCAACTGGATGGACCTTGGCGTTGTTGAAGGCCAGGACAGGTAAGTAGAATAGTCTGGTAGAGGCAGTCGGCAAAATGACGTCGTGGATGATATTGACTTGAAGCGATGTGGAAGCGTGGAGGTGCCCTTGCACTGAAAGTCGCGCGCTGAGCACCAAGTCGCTCCTCTGTTCCATGACTTCCATTTCTCCTTCAGATATGAGGGGTGTGATTTCCTGCCATGTGCTTTGGAAGCGAAAGGGTGGCGGTGTACGATTCGATCCTTCCGATTGCTCCGTTGACTCCGGGACTTGAAGGCGATGAGAGATCCGGCCATTTACGGATCCCCACGACCAGCTAGGGATGTCTCGAAGGGCCCTCTCTTCCGGGGAACTTGATACCACCCACAGAAGGTTGAAGGCCAGCATCCCTTTCCACAGCCCGGCTGCATATCGGAACGTCGTGTTGTTCTGAATAAAAGAAGCTATTCCACTCATGGCTTTCAGTGTGTCAGACTCTCGTGTGAGCTTACGTGTCGAGTATTGCTCCACGATTTCGTACCAGCTCTGGTGAAATTCGACCTATTCGGCGTTTTCTGTACCCTTGAATCGTCACAAGAGTTCATAGGCGCCGCGCATGCTACTTCGAGCGGACATATCGAGCACTGCTCCAGCTGGGCAGTATACTGAGGGTTCTCCCGGGGCCGCTGTCTGAAAGCCTTCCCGAAACGGCCACGTCCTGTCGGTCTCTGCGCCATGCTGAACCGCCCAACAAGCTGAAGTAAGGCTTCGCAATCGCCTGGAGGATAGAGAGTCCCATCAGAACGAACACCACCTCCTCGAGGATATTTTTCGCTGGAATAGCGGACGCCGTTTCTAACAATCCAGTCGTTGCATTCGAAGAATACAACTCCTTCACAGAAATGTAAAACCCGACGAACAAGGTATCTCTCTTGGAATGCCCATGCTCGTGTAGACAGCGCTGTATTTTCCGCTCGATCCTTGAACAGTTTTTAGTGATGCCGCAAAGGATTTATCGTCAGAAGCCTTGACCTCGATTGATCGCAATGAAGATTTGCGCAATGTGCAGTCACTGCGGGAAAGATCCTGGGGCGTAAAACGACCCCCGTTGGAATCTCTTGACGCCGACGCAGATTACACACAATGCGTTGGCATATACCAAACCCATATCTGCTGATTGAGCTTCCCACTCTCCATCGTCATCTTGGACGATACACAAGGAGTCTATCCAAAGATACCTCACCTTCATGGCTCGCGTAATCCGAACGGCATGTTGGAAGTTTTTGGTCAAGCTCTTTACTTGAAAGTTTGCCATATTGTCGACGCTGGACTTTGTAAGAGTCAGATTTACTGCTTCTCCCCAGCAATGGCTAAGAGCAATGTAACGCTGGGGGATCATTTCCTCAAGCTGCGAGCTGAACTTTAGGCCGATTGTTTCACCTTCATGATCTCCAAGGTCCAAGAGCCTCAAAGGCAGGTAATTCTGGGAAGGCTCGAGGATAAACTTGTTGTCACAACCCTTGTGGTGCGACTGGCACTGACGTATCCAATCGGTTGCCCAATCGGAGATACCTGGACTATCTGTTTGTATAGAACGATAGCACAGATGTCTCCAGCCTTGTGCAAGAGTTAGCAAGTGTCTCAAAGACAACAAGCTCTGTCCCAACAGATAGAGAAGGAATTTCCCGACACTTACTGATACCCCACCCATTCCTGTCGACACAAAGTCGTCGCGGCTTGCTGATGGTATGATCAGAAAGCTCTAGTGTCATGAACTGTGGCTCTAAGTCCATAAAAAGCATATAGGTTAGAAGATCTAAATATCCATCATAAAGTGCTCGGATATTGAGTCTTTTTGGGCGATACCCAGAGGCTGTGGACCTCTCTTTGACATCCGGTTGCAATTGTGCATCAACGTTGGCATATCTTCTCTCCTGTATAAGCAGAACAAGCCCGCAATTGGTCGTTGTTTTTCCTTCTCCGACAACTCGCGGAATTTCTCCACAGAGTTCAGGAGTAAGACGTACAAGTGACAATGTCTGGCGGACTTTTCGAGCTCTTCCTTCGTGTGGAAAGCATGGCGTTCGTTGGACCGAGTGAAAAGCCAGCGAGCCCCAATCAAGATTGGAGATTGCCCGATTATATTCTGACACCTCTCACAAAGCTGGCAGCATTCTCTCGAAATGTTGGGGCCTCGAAAGGATGAAGCATTGAAAACCACCCTTGACGAGAGCAGAAAGCAAAGGTATCGAAACGTACAAACTGCTGTAACAATAACGACGACAAAAGGCGCCGATACTATCGCTAAGGCAATCCAGCAATTTCCCAGGATTATGAGCAAGGGGGTGGTCATACATAGCACCGCCGCGACGAAGCCATAGCCTAGCCGGAGGCGCGGAGGTGCCTTTTCAAGGTCTGGACCCGAAGATCACCAATAAACATATCCGCCCCAGGCTCCAAGCAGCGTTGTGGACGCGAGGATGTCTCTCAATATGACCAAATAGACATTGTCGTTTGCCATGCCAGGCGCATGGATCGCTTCCGTCAAGGAACGATACGTGCGTGCGGCGAGATAGCGGATTGCTATCCTTCAGCAATCAATTCAGGTGAATCGGAATGTCGCAACGTGTGAAGCAATCGTAAGAATATAGATAGGTTTTCGGAGACGGAGACGGAGACGGAGACGGCTAAGTAGATCGGTCTGGTTGAGAAACAAGGACCGGTTCAAGGCAGAGGGGATC
This sequence comes from Cladophialophora carrionii CBS 160.54, assembly GCF_000365165.1. NCBI lineage: Eukaryota > Fungi > Ascomycota > Eurotiomycetes > Chaetothyriales > Herpotrichiellaceae > Cladophialophora > Cladophialophora carrionii. The sequence goes on along the minus strand of NW_008481816.1, from coordinate 4,202,802 downwards.
TTGTCGGCTGCTAGTATCACTTTGAACTTATGATGCAAGAGGGGTCTTCAGGCGCGTAACGAGGCTCTAAACTCCTAGAGCCCGTCTGAGAAGCGGAAAGTGGCCATAAAAGCCCACACAGGCAGAGTAGAAACACGAGGTTGTGGTAATGTCCAACGATCTGGCTCGCCGGTAGGGATCGAGGAGGGAGGAAAGAGATATATCAGAGTGAGAGGTGTGAAGATCCTTGAGGCTGCGAGATGCCACGGATGGGAAATATGCCTATATGCATATGTGGGACACGTAATGAGAAAGGTGGCTGAGCTGTCTGTTCCAGCGAGATAGGTCAGCCTTTTGACGCCAGCCATGGTCGGCTGTGGTCTGCCATGTGTGACAGACACGAGCTAGTGGGAACATGGCAAGATCAGGAGGGTGATTTAGAAAAATAATAAGGGGGAAACTGGAATTGAGGGTTTGGTAAGGATCAGTTGACAAGCTTGTTTTCAGTTGAGTCGTCCGGCCAGATTTGATCGAGAAGCTGCGTCCCGGTTCAGTTAGCTCGCACGTGATCCATCACGTGACATTTCGGGGACTTTGTACGACTAGGAAGGTTACCCGAGGTGTCCTTTGGATTGAGTCAGATCTAATTAATTACTCCGTACTCCGTACTCCGTACATAATCTTGAGCCGCTAAGTTCTTCGCTGTTCACACTGCACCGCCGCATTACGCAGGTGGTGGCTGTGCTTCCTCTGCATCGATGTGGGACCTGACGGAGCCACCACACAATACACGTACAGATCACCGAGGAGGGTAACGAGGGTAGCACAGTACAGTGAACGCCTTACTGTGCGCGATACACCGTACCCTCTTGCAATTGGCCTTTGCAACGACGGAGGCGCGAGGGCGAGGAAGCCAGGAAGGCTCGCTATGAACATACTGTGTGCTGTGTACTCACATACAGCACCGCTATCTGAGCGTGCTGGTGTTGGACGTTTCAGCCATTGCCCGCTCCTCGACGCGGTGGTTGGGACCAGGGGAGATCGTGACCACCGTACGGAGTATTGGCTACAGTGCGCAGTAACCATTACGCAGTGCACAGCGCAGCCTGTAGAACCAGCATGCACGTTATGTACGGATGTAGTCAACTTACACGACACTCGCACCTCGCATTTTGTCCTCTTCCGTATTCCATCCTACCTTCGACGTCCCAACGGCCGCTAGTCCCGCTAGACTGGGCTCCTTCGCTCGCTTCCTCCCCACAAGCCCCGCACGTCTGACCGGTGGGGGCGGGACATATACTACTGTTAGGTATGCAGTAGGTAGGCAATGTTCACAGACACAGCAGGTACGGAGTACACGGGTACGGAAATGAAGGCGTAGCTCGTACTGTACTGTATCTGTCTGGCCTGACTTGCGGTGCACGACCTATCAACCAGGGTGTAGGCTGTAGGCTGTAGAAAGCGTATGCGACCGCTCGGTTCGAGTCAGCATAAGCGCTCATTCCACGATGCAAGGCATAAATATTTGTCCTAGTAAACTATGTGCGGTGGTCCTTCACGGGACTCATACGTCGTACTGTAGTAAACCCTGGTTGGTAATTTCGGAGGGCTCGGGCGTTCAGGCGATGTCGGACTTGGAGACGAGGGGCCTTGGACACAGCTACTGTGTGCATACATACATGATCCCTGGCGGCCTGGGTGGCTGACTGGCTGGTCCGCTGAGCTGATTCTTGACGATCACGCCTTCTTTGCATTGCTCGTTTGTGGGTCGGGATCGAAGGATCTTCAGAAACAGACACATACACGTATATATCTACACATCCCTCAAGACCGTGCGCGGGTCAAGACAGTTTGGACACCCTCATCCTCATCCCCATCGCCATCCTCGTAGTGAGATCTTGACATACGTATCCCGTTCTGGCACTGTATCCGTGGTCGACACAACACACTGCATTACACTGCACAACGCCCAGCGATCATGGCTCCACCCAAATATGAACTCTACTACAACCCCTTCTCGATCTGCTCGCTCATGGTCCTGTACACGCTGCGTCTGAAAGGCGAGCCGAAATCACCCGCCGACGCGGTCGAACCAGAAGAAGTGTTCATCGACATTTACACGGGCGAACAGATGATGGAGAGTTATCTAGAGAAACACCCGAAGGGCACGGTAAGTATTCGTGCCTGGCCATGTTTGTAGCGGACAGGTTTCGGCCTCGAACGGTTCTTTCGTTGTTACCTCCATTGCGTCCGCTCGCTGCCAACCGTCTGATCGTCCTTACAGGTCCCCGCAATGTTGGCGCCCGAGCTGGGCGTCAAGTTGATCGACAGCACAGATATCACGTCGTACCTCATGGATAGGTACCCTTCGCTGCGTCCCGACGCGCACAGACAGACCATCGACTCGCTGCTCCAGGAACTGCATGAGATCTCGTACGTCACGCTGTCGTTCAAGCCCGAGGAGCGAAGGGTCGAGGGCGTCATGGATGCGGTGCGCAAAATCATGGAGCGACCCGACACGAGCGACAAATATCGCAAGTTGCTGCAGGGGAAGTTTGACAAGTGAGTCTGACAGTCGAACATAATTTCGCTGTAGTGCTATATCCTACCAGCATGACTGACCCGCGTGTTTCGTCCCAGCCACGCGGCCGCGCTCCAGAAATTCGCAGCCAACAAGCAATCCGTTGAGAGTGTCGACGCCGACTCGGTCCGCTATCTGGAGAAGATAAGCGAGCTCCTGGCGCGACAAGGGGGTGGCCAAGCATCCTGGCTCTTCGGCGACGACGTCGGTCCCACGGCCCTGGATGCACACACCGTGGTATTTATTGCGAGGTTGCTGGATGCGAAGCGCGAACCTTTGATCCCTGCGGATGTGCTGGCGTATGGAAGGCCAAAGCTCCAGGCTAAGGAATGGCTGGGCATCACGAACGGGAATCCGACGCTGCATAGCTTGTACGTCAAGGGGGAGAAGGGCGGACATTGAGCACGATGGAGATCGGATGTACGGTGTTTGAGTGGGATGGTGGCAGATTGCGTTCAGCCACGTCCGGTTGGACAACGACATTGACAGTGGTGATTACTTGCGCTGGTTGCCAGGATATGAGGAACGAGGCGAGGAGGTGGAGAAGTCTGCAGTGAAAGGGACCTTACGGAGGGCAGATCGTGGTGTCCTCGCGTTGATGAAGGGACCTTACGAGAGACAGATCGTGGTGTTCTCAAGTCGTCCATTCACGAAGTCTCAGGGCTGCTGACCATTGCATCTTGACTCCAGTATGCCAAATCTGAGAATAGAGATGTCGAGCAATGCGATAGCAGTTTTGACTGTGTACTTGGGAGGGTATGTTAGGTATGTTTGGGATTGTGAGAACAGGACTGTGCAAGCCATGACAACTGTACGGGCGAGCTGAGCTGGTCTGAGTTGAATCGCTTTGAAATAAGTGGGTTGAGCGAGGTGCAGTTGCCCATCAGGTCAAATTGGACGAGTCGTCGGGAGCTACTTGTATATTCAGTTGCCTCGAATTCCGAGATCAAGCCCAAAGAACCAAGACCAGGAGAAGTTCTATACGAGGTACTCTATACTCTGTACAGTCGCCTATAAAAAACCAAAAATTTTGGCAACATTACCGAGTGCGCGCACCACCACAGATGTTGTACAGCGCATTTAGCCGTATGACCTCGCTGTCGCCACTAGGCTATTGTTAGGGACAGCCTAAGGCGATAGGCAGAGGGCAAGAATTAAGGGTCTCAATAGTATTAGGTATCCCTAGACCTCTAGGTCATACAGGACTCGAAGCATGGGAGGAGGATGGAACTCTCATGCGAGAGGCGCGAGAGTTGTATGCGTCCTCTTGGCAGGCTTAGTAAGCTCTAGTAGCTGTTCCTAATATAAAGTTATCTCGTGAACTACTCCTCCGTCGATAGATAAGCAGCTTTCCTAGGCGAGCGGAGCGACCACCGCTACATCGAATATTTTCAGAGTATCGACCAATTTTCGGAACCGGGTCTCCCCCACGAACTGCCCGCTCGTGTCGAAGATGGGTTGAGTCGTGACCCAGGTCTTTATAAGACATAAGGTATTAGCGAGAGGTATACCTTAGGGTTAGAGTCAAGGTAAGGTCGGGGAGATACATATCACGTAGATTCCTACATAGACGCAAGAGTCGTGAACAGCCCATCGAATGCTCCATCTTCCCACTGTGGTTCGAAGCTGTCCACAACTTCAACCGTGTGCGGTATCTGCCCACTAAAGTCGACGTTGCTCAGAAGCGTGCCATGAACCTCGTCACCAACATGAGGAGGCAACCACTCAGGCTCCTGTGCTGCCTCATCTGACCAATCTGTTGCATTCTCATATAACTGCGGCTCCTGTGACAGAGTCGCCACGTCGAAAATCTCGGTATGTGGGAGAGGCGGACGGGAGGAAGGCTGGTAGAGGTTGCCACAGCCTTGTATCACCTGCAGTCCGTTGGCCAGACCCTCAAGATGCATTATTCTCCGATAAAGTCGCCTTGATACGGGTGACGTAGCCGCCAAATTGCCTATGATTTCCTTGGCCAGTCCAATACCCTCCTTGTTAGCAGAGGCAAAATGGTAGGGTGCATGTGCCAGAGCGAGAAACAGAACGGCAACTGACGACTCCAGGAAATGGTTGAAGCAAACTTGAAGCTTTTCATAAAGACCAGACATCTTGTGTAGATGCCAGAGAACCCTGATAGAGTCTGTGGCAGTCGATACCACCATCTTCGCCGTAGCCAGACGTGGTCGTAGCAAGTTGGGCGAGAAGAGAAGAGGACGATACAGCAGGATGCGCATCTCGTTGGAACGGAGATAGAGTTGCGCCCGTAGACTCTGTAGCCGCCGGGGCTGCTCAACCTCGCGGTCATCTGGCATGGCCCGGCCCTTTGGATTTTGAAAGGTCAGGGAGAGGGGTAGTGACCTGTGCCACGCAAGAAATTGTCCTTGCAGATAGTCCAACATGCGCTGGTTCGGTGGTGGTTCGGAGTTCACTTCCCTCTGGCCATTCATTTTGCTTGTACCACCAGAGATGAAACTCCATGCTCGCCCTGTCAGTTGGTACAGATCGGCCATGGCTCTGAGGTACCCAGCTCCCTCGTCCTGAGAGATTTTGGTTAGAACAACCACAGATGCTATGCGGTAGAATTGGACTTACAGGTTTTGGGAGGGACATGTCGATATCGGAATCTTTTATCGTGAATGGGAGTCCTGTACCTAGACTCCACCTTCGATCGAGTATATAGATAGACCAAAATAGCCGGATGATTCTTACCCCTTCGTCGCCCGCGCGAGTTGTCGTTAATATAGTTCCAAGTCGGTGGAGATCAATCTCTTGACTCAGCCGGGCAGCCAAGCCGACGGTGCGCCAAGCAAGAATTTCCTCGTCCTGGCAAAAGTAGGATATACTCTTATATGCAATATGCTGTTAATGAGGTTCAAGGGTATGATGGATGGGGGCACGTACCGAGAGAAGTAGAAACAGTATATGTTGAGTCCTGACCTCGGCCGCAGATGTCAGCCTTTCCATCGAACCTCTGACCACGTCAAACAGCCGGAGACCCAGCTTGCTCTGGCTATGCTCTTGCAAAAACAAGCCATTCGCCAAGACCACCAGCAATATGTCAATCTCAACCTCCTCCACCCCAGAGAGTTTGTAGTCCAGGGGCTCGTCTCTTCGAGTCTGGCGCGCCAGTTGGATGAGGTTGTGGAGGAGGTCGGCACTCTGATGCACAGCAACTATATCCAAGACCGGGTATACGTGGCCGACTTCATCATCAAAGACGTCGATTAAATGATGGGTCTGGTCTCTTGACATCTCACGCAGAGGGTCAGGAGGAAGTTGAGTGTGGCTAACGGTTGACGATCTGGATGGCTGAGGTCCCGAAGAGGTCCTCGAGCCTGGGATTGCCTCATAAACGTCGGTCGAGAGCCCCAAACTCATGAGTTCGAGCGATTGCTGGGCCAGCGCAAAGCTGAATGAAGGGTTGCTCAAGCCGCGATACCTCGAAGAAACACTGAGAGTTTGTGATTGGCCTGTATCGGCAGCAAACGATGGATCGTCTCCTGTGAGAGCGCGAGTCTCAGCCAACAGCTGGGCAAAGTTCTGGTGTGGTCCCTGGGCCATCCCATGCCTGACTGGCTGGGGGCAGATGGGCCGTGGAGCCGAGAGTCGGTCTACCTGCGTCTGAAGCCTCGACAACCAGCTTTTCAGGCCAACAAGTTCCCTATTCCGAGCTTCAGTCTGGTTGCAATAGGTGGATTCCACACGGCGGCGGGAACTTACCGGTCTCCCGGATCCTGGCCTTTTTGTCGGTACTGGCATTCGAGCCCGAGTCGATCGCAGCGGCGGCAGGATGTCAAGCCGTTGCATTTGATTTTGCGTCTTTTGCAGCCTTCACTGTGGCGGCGTTAGAAGGGATTCATGTACTGGGGCCTCTGTTCAATGGACAAGGATGCCAACGAGCATGAGAATTGTAACATACCAAGCTCTCGCAGTCCTGCCTCCTTGCGGCATTTTGCGCGGCAGTATTCTATCCGAATTGTCTTGAGCACTTCCCTATCTCTGATTGAGGCTGTACAATTGGCGTGTGTGCCCTGCACAAAACCTCGCAGGTTGGGCGATACCGCCCGTTAATGTATGAACCGGGTGTGGAATCATTGAAGCGCGATGTTCGACCGGCACGGGCACCTCCAAATAGGAAAGATGCCGATTTGACCTTAGCGTTTGGTCGGCTTGTGAAGCTGAACACTCGGAAGCGTGTGAGGGACCGAGATCAACGGCATCAAGCAAGACAGGGAGCATGGATCTTTCTAAATACTACGGGCGGAATTGCTCCGCCAATCGCGCGGAAAGCGTGGAGGTATTGATCGAGAAAGTTACATCCGCAGGCGCTTAAACGAATGCTGCAACTACCTGAAGTTATCTAAGCTTCGCTGCCCAGTCGTTCCTTGATTTCTAACAAGCTATCCACCGAAGCATGCACAATCTCCTTTAGTGGCCGAAAGTCTATTCCTAGCTCCTTCTTGATCTTTTCATTACTGGCCACATACATAGGCGGCAGAGGTTCTCCCGGCTTCCCTTCGGGTACCTTGTCCCGGAGCTGAGGATAGTCAGCACGAACAATATCTGCGATCTGCTGGAACGTGAAGGCTGCGCTGGCCACGATGTATCGTTGTCCAGCAGCCTCGGGATAGGTCAGAGCGCGAACATGGGCCTCCGCAAGGTCACGGACATCGACGCATGCTGGGAAGCCCGTCGGCGGCACCTCGCTTTGCGAGCCATTGATAAGATTCCATATAGTGGCCGAAGAAGTGTTCAGGCCTTTGAGACTGTCGACAAAATGTCCATTGGGACCATAGACCATCGGCGGGCAGAGGGTTGCAATTGTGAAAGTTGGCTTTTCCTTTTCCACGAAGTCCCAAGCGGCGCGTTCGGCGAATTCCTTGCTTGCACAGTATGCAACGCCGCCTGCAGATGTCTTGGCCTCTTCCCAGCCGATGGGATTCCAATCCTTCTCGGTGTAAGTGTAGCCGGGTCGAAAGCCAGCGTTAACATCGAGGACGGCAGCGAACGAGGATGTGATGACGACGCGTTTCACGCTCGGTCCACTTTTCTTCACCGCTTCTAGGATGCGGAGCGTGCCATTGACGGCTGGGTGGAAGAGATCCCGTTCGTTGTCGTCAACTGGATAATGGAAAGGCGAGGCTGTATGAATGACGCCTGTGATGTCCGATTTTGCAACTGCTTCGTCGAAGGCGCCAGCAGCTTCGATGTCGGGAACAATAGCCAAGGACAGGCGATCTCCATATCTAGCACGGATATTCAATTTCATTCTCAAGACGTAGACCATGAACATCAGACGACTTACTTGCCATGACTTCTGCGGACTTTGTCTGCTGCTGTTGTGCTGCGCACTGTACCCACGACATTATAGCCGACCTCGAACAAACGGTGCAGGATTTGGGCGGCGACAAAGCTGTTGGCGCCCGTGACGAGAACTGTCTTGTTGGCCATTGCGAACGTGCCCGGGAGAGCCAAATATACCGACTTTGCGTCAAGGGGTTGAAGAGATGGCTCGTAGTATTTCTAGGCGCCAGAAACTTGGCTGAGCAAATTTCTAGCCGTCCTGAGCCTGGAGAAGCGTGCCTTTATATCATTTTCTGGTCTTTTTCAAGGGGCACGGCCAATTTTGGCAAGTAACCGATTAAGCTAGATGAAGCCGTGCCACGTCAACCTTGAAATCATAACGGCCAATTCTCTGATCCGGTGATCAAGTAACGATTGCTGTAACCGTCAACTGTGACCCGAAAGAATTGACGCATGCGAAGCCAAAGCAATATCATGGAGTCGTAACGGATATGTGGAGATGCAAGCCAAAGCTTCCTTCCCCTAGCAACATAGTGTGGACCTCCGAGGTGGTTAGTTTCGAGGCAAGAAAAGGTGAAGCGGCCCAGAAGGCGTAGCAATCGTAGCCACATGGCGGCAGATGGCGGCAGATGGCGGCAAATCGCGGCGGTCGCTCCGCCCTCCACGCCCTCCGCTCCGAAAGCACGTCGTCAATATGTTGACCCCGATGGGAAGCAATGAATGGTTGACATGCCCTCCAGAAGTTCGGAGGCATTAGAAATCACAAGCCTGGACCTCATTATTAATGACTGTGGATCAAGTTGTCAACATGTATGCATACCATGTATATAATCTGGATGTGGATGGCCTCGGACTTTGGAGATATTGAGGTTCCCAAGCCTAATCACATCTATTCAGACCATTGTTGCGGATCCGAGCTCAGTGCCATGATTGGTAAGGTGTCAGAATGGCTCAGTTACCTTCAGATTTCTTTCTCAACCTCCAAGCCTTCAGTGCAAAATCTTATCGCGACTCTTACCCGGCCATTGACCCAGAGCTACCAGAGCATAGCTTGGTCGGGAAAGTTGTCATCCTGACTGGAGGGAGTGACGGCCTTGGGAAGAGTGTACGTGGCAGCACCGGCCAGAGACAAACTCCGCCCCAACACAAAAGCATGTTCTTGGCTGACTGCCGCACCGTGATATCTTTCTTGCACAGGCATTCGGTCCAGCAATAGCCAGAGCCAAAGCTAGCGCCCTCGTCCTTGTCGCCCGCAGCCAGTCCGCCCTCCTCGAGGCCAAAGCCGAAGCAGAAAAGGCCAATCCATCAATCAAAGTGTCGACGATTTCGGCCGACGTTACCGACGAGAAAGCTGTCAGCGATGCCTTTGAGCAGATCAGCAAAGAATTCGGCCCTCCGGATGTGCTCATTAACAATGCGGGAACTTTCTTCGGAAAGAGTCCTATTGCAGACATGTCCTTTGAGGACTTCGAAACGGACATCGTAGGTCCCCCCAGAATGCTGTAGGCACTTGGCGCACCTTGACTGACAAGTTACCGGTCCCGCCTCAGGATGTAAACGTGAATGGCACCTTCCTAGCTACACGAGCCTTCCTCAAGCTCATCGGAACCAAGCAAGCAACAATCCTGAACGTTTCATCGGCCGCAGGACTTTGGCCAGGGCCCTGCATGTCCAGTTATTCACTGAGCAAATTGGTTGTCGCTCGCATGGCTGAGCTGGTTGCGCTGGAGAGGCCCAACGTAACGGCTATTGCGTTCCATCCTGGCATGCTCATGACCCGACTGGCCACCGACGACTTTGCGCCGTTCGCCTTGGACAAGCCCACCTTGCCTGGTGGGTTCGCCGTATGGCTCCTTTCACCGAAGGCAAAGTTTTTGAATGGGAGATACGTGCATGCAAACTGGGATGTTGAGGAGATGATGCAACGAGAGAAGGAGATTGTGGATAAGAACTTGCTCCGTGTCAAGCTCTCGGGCGATTTTGGAAAGAAGTGAACAAACAGCACGGACCGTGTCGGGCGTAAGAGATGTCGGTGGCAGATTGGCGTGCGATGTCTATGAACAGGCGAGACTGTTCCATACTCTCGTGGAGGCGGAAGTGCCATTTACTTCTCTCCAGCACGGTCATACCTACAGAAGGGGCTTCCCTAAATTCTCAAAAGCTATAGACGCCACCCAGGGGGTGTCAGAATTACCCGGCCACCCGAAATTTAGCCGGCCTAAGCCACTCGTCCTTACAGCCACTCGTCCTTACAGCTACCTACTAGACGTAACCGAAATCGAGGCCAACATAGGATTGATCCGCCTCTAATGTATTCCTTGTACAGTACGGAGTACTCCGTACACACTGACTTTTTAAACAGTCGACTGGTCTGGCAGTTCTGGCTAACCGCGCGACTCACTCACTCTCTCCCTCTCCCTCTCTCGTTACGAGTACCGAGTACAGAGTACCTACTGGCGACTCCGTACTCCGGACCTTCTGTGTTGCCTACCCACTACGTACCTCGTCCTCCGTACTTCGTATACTGGGATACTGTCCTGCTCCGCCCCCCTGCCCGACCACCTGTTTCAGCCTTACTCCAGCATCCAGCAGCCAGACTCGAAACTCCAGCCTCTACGGTAGACTCACCGGGCTCGAGTGGCGATTAGCTCGCCTTTCGGGGTACCTCGGACTGTGACAGCCTCACATTGGGATTCGCCTTGCAGGCATCATTGCACATCTGCGCCACTGCATTATTGCATCGCTGCATCGCTGCATCGCTTTATCACTCGATGTGTGATTGCATCACCGCCGGAGAAGCTGCAAACAAGGGCAACCACGTCCTTACCTACTTACCTATTTACCTAGGTCCCTAGGTCCCTACGTAAGCAAGCGGGTTCTGCTCGATCTATCGCCTTTCCGACTCCCTTTCTGTCAGGGTAGGGCGGCTAATCGAGGAAGAGGAAGAGGAAGAGGAAGAGGAAGAGGAAGAGGAAGAGGAAGAGGAAGAGGAAGAGGAAGAGGAAGAGGAAGAGGAAGAGGAAGA